>NC_143500.1:18997291-19301250 GCF_051622355.1 Phaseolus vulgaris
TTCAATGAATCCTATAATGCGACGAAAGGGAAGAGTCGTGAATACTCGAGATCGTACCTTTGTTATTGGAATGGAGGCAGTAGACGAGCGCAGCAAGGAGAGAATCGCGATTGCAGAGAAAAGGGGTTTTGAAGGCGATGAACAGTGCGGAGTTGCAAAGTGAATGAATGTAACAGTAGGGTGAGCGCGGGGTTTGGAGTAACTTAAACGTTACATTTCGCAACTCGAGAGGCGCTAACCTAGGGCCGTGGGATCGTGCCACGCGTCAGAGGATCAATTGCCCAAGGGAAACGCAAAGGTCCCTGGAGGATGGCCGCGCAATGGGCCACGTGGCGCGCGATCAAAGGTAGCCCAAAAGGTGTTATCATCCTCATTTCAGGGGATGTCCAATCAGTCATTAAGAATACCCCTGTGGTTCAGAAAATGTCACGTCAATAATTCGAAGTGTTGCTGAGTCAGCAGAGAATGACACGTCATCAGGATGGCACGTGGACGGCGTGGGCGAGGCTTTAGTCTTGACGCTGAAGACAAGTCTTCGGCTTAAGACTGGGGGGCTTGTGTACCGTCCCGTATCCGGGCGTTGACTAAGTCAAGGTCAAAGTCAACGGCTGGAGAGTCAAAGTCAACACAGGGCGTCGCCTAGGTGGAGAAATGCCAAGAGGAAGCGTCGCCAAGGCAAGGTGTCGCCAAGGCAAGGCGTCGCCTAGGTGAAGGCGTCGCCCAACCAGGGCTTCGCCAGGTCAAACAGTGCTAAAGTAAGGCAATCACGGTGTGGTTCCCCGATACCCATGGGTAGGAAAGACCATGGAGGGAGCGACGACGTGGGAAGGCCTCAGGTCCCAGTAGCACGGGGCAGCGATAAAGAGAAGGAAAAGGTGGCTTCAAGGCCATAGTAATAGTACCAGTGAAGGGCAGCCTGACTCGTGAAGTGCTCCTGCCGCCCCAGAGACGCCTGTGGGGCAGATACGACTCAAGAGGAAAGTCACGCCCAAGGCAACCGGGTGCAGAGTACAAAAGGAAGGCAGATACGCTCTCAAAGTAAGTGACTAGATACTTGGGGGCATGAGTTGGCACCCAAAAAGTCACCCCTAGCGCAGTAGCACTCCCAGCAGGAGGACTCACACGTAGAAACGTCCCCAGGTGGGCAGAAGCGCCCCCAGATGGGGTCATGGCGTCGTGAGGCCCTCCACGTGTACGACAGCCATGCCAGAATAGAAACACCCTTTAGTCAGGTGCCAGGTAATTAAAAGTTATTCAATACAGTTTCCCTTTCGAGCATTCAGGTACTATAATGGCTCCCGAGCGTTTCAACGTCTTAAATGCGCTACGTTTTCTAATGAAGCGCTTTAATGAGTGCGTTACGTTTGTGATTAAAAGCGCTTTAAGGCGCTTTAAATGCTTGGGTAGTTTAAATAGCGCAGAGAATGTTGGAAAAAGGGTTGGAACTTTTGGCAAATTTACGAGAGAACTCTCTAGTTGCTTGCTCGTGCTTCAAGGTTGCGTACAAGTGACTGGGAAATATTTTTTCCTGAAAGAGACAACACACACACATATACACAGTTATTTTTTACCACCTTCAGAGTGCCATACGCGGTGCTCGGAGACGTAGGTGGACAGTTTTGGTGTTTCTTGCTGGCTGACTTGACCGTCGGAGTGCACACGGCCGCTAGGGCGCCTCTTTGTCCTCTTTTTTGCAGGAATTCACAGGCAACCAGTGGGAAGGAGTCCCTAGGTGACGGTTGAGGTTGCGCACGAAGACGTCCCGGTCAACCGGACGGAACAGGAATTGTCACAAATGCATCCAGAATGAGGTGTCAAAAGTTTGGTTGCAAAAGGAATTGATCTTGGTTGGGTATTGGCTTAGCCAAGTTGGGTGGATTGGCTTTTTGTACTTTGCTAGAAAAATTGGTGAATAAGTGAAGTCATTGTTTTTGAGCAATATTGGTGGGGAATTTTCACAAATGTATGCAAAATGAGGAGTAAAAAGTTAGGTTGCAAAAGGTATTGATCTTGGTTAGGTTTTGGCATAGCGAAGTTTTGTCGCTTGGCCTAGTTTTTGTGTCTTGGTAGCAAAATTGGTGAAAAAGTGAAGTCATGGTTTTTGAGCAATCCTTGTGGGGAATTGTCACAAATGCATCCAAAATGAGCTGTCAAAAGTTTGACTGCAAAAGGAATTGATCTTGGTTGGGTTTTGGCTTAGCCAAGTTGGGGGGATTGAATTTTTGTGCATTGGTAGTAAAATTGATGAATAAGTGAAGTCATGGTTTTTGAGCAATCTTGGAGGGGAATTGTCGCAAATGCATGCAAAATGAGGTGTCAAAAGTTTGGTTGCAAAAGGAATTGATCTTAGTTGGATTTTAGTTTAGCCAGGTTGGGTGGATTGACTTTTTTTGCCTTGGTAGCAAAATTGGTGAATAAGTGAAGTCATGGTTTTAGAGCAATCTTGGTGGGGAATTGTCACAAATGCATTCAAAATTAGGTGTCAAAATTTTGGTTGCAAAAGGAATTGATCTTGGTTGGGTTTTGGCTTAGCCAAGTTGGGTGGATTGGCTTTTTTTGCCTTGGGAGCAACATGTGTGAAATAGTGAAGTTATGGTTTTTGAGCAATCTTGGTGGGGAATTGTCACAAAGGTATGCAAAATGAGGTGTGAAAAGTTTGGTTCCCAAAGGAATTGATCTTGATTGAGTTTTGGTTTAGCCAGGTTGGGTGGATTGACTTTTTTTGCCTTGGTAGCAAAATTGGTGAATAAGTGAAGTCATGGTTTTAGAGCAATCTTGGTGGGGAATTGTCACAAATGCATTCAAAATTAGGTGTCAAAATTTTGGTTGCAAAAGGAATTGATCTTGGTTGGGTTTTGGCTTAGCCAAGTTGGGTGGATTGGCTTTTTTTGCCTTGGGAGCAACATGTGTGAAATAGTGAAGTTATGGTTTTTGAGCAATCTTGGTGGGGAATTGTCACAAAGGTATGCAAAATGAGGTGTGAAAAGTTTGGTTCCCAAAGGAATTGATCTTGATTGAGTTTTGGTTTAGCCAGGTTGGGTGGATTGACTTTTTTTGCCTTGGTAGCAAAATTGGTGAATAAGTGAAGTCATGGTTTTAGAGCAATCTTGGTGGGGAATTGTCACAAATGCATTCAAAATTAGGTGTCAAAATTTTGGTTGCAAAAGGAATTGATCTTGGTTGGGTTTTGGCTTAGCCAAGTTGGGTGGATTGGCTTTTTTTGCCTTGGGAGCAACATGTGTGAAATAGTGAAGTTATGGTTTTTGAGCAATCTTGGTGGGGAATTGTCACAAAGGTATGCAAAATGAGGTGTGAAAAGTTTGGTTCCCAAAGGAATTGATCTTGATTGAGTTTTGGCTTAGCCAAATTTGGTCGCTTGGCCTAGTTTTTGTGTCTTGGTAGCAAAATTGGTGAACAAGTGAAGTCATGGTTTTTGAGCAATCTTGGTTGGGAATTCTCACAAATGCATCCAAAATGAGGTGTCAAAAGTTTGTTGGAAAAGGAATTGATCTTGGTTGGGTTTTGCCTTAGCCAAGTTGGGTCGATTGGCTTTTTGTGCCTTGCTAGAAAAATTGGTGAATAAGTGAAGTCATGGGTTTTGAGCAATCTTGGTGGGGAATTTTCACAAATGTATGCAAAATGAGGAGTGAAAAGTTTTGTTGCAAAAGGTATTGATCTTGGTTGGGTTTTGGCTTAGCTAAGTTTGGTCGCTTGGCCTCGTTTTTGTGTCTTGGTAGCAAAATTGGTGAAAAAGTGAAGTCATGGTTTTTTATGAGAGTCAAATAAAGGAGGTTTTTATTAATGAAGGAAGAGGCAATTCACCATCACACTTGAAGTTCTTCCTTCTAGTCTTCTCAAATTTAAAAGAAGACATAAAATAAAGAGAGGTCGAAGCCCAAGCCCAAGTCCATCCTATGAAGGGCAAGGCCAAGTTTTAAATAATAAAGAATATTGTTTGAAGGTGCTTAGAGGGAAACATTAGAAACCTCTATTGTTAAAGCATCTTTTAGTCTTTAGTTAGGAGTCTTAGGGGGGGTGTGTTAGTAGATAGGTGTAGGAGTAGAAAAGGAGGTGCCAAAGTGAAGGAAGATGTCACACCTTCCTCATGCTTTGTTTTAGGCGCCAATTCTAGAAGCTTTTTAGGAGGGAGTTTTTGAATTTGTGTAGCTTACTTTTCAGCACCTTAGGTTATAAATAGAGGTGTTCTCTTTGTAAATTTCATATTTGAATTTTATCTAAAGAAACTATACTCAAAATTGGAGTGAGCATTTGGAGAGCTTTTGAGCCTTCTTCTCTAGTCTTATCTTGAAGGATCCATGGTGTCCTCAAGTGGCGGCAACACTCTCATCTAGGAGCATCCACACTTATAGTGGCGAGATCATCCATCATTCATCCATCTTCATGAGCAATTCTTCTCTCCTTCCTTTCTTCTTTGTTAATTCCTAGTTCTAGCTTGTTGTCTTGTTGTTTTGGTTTGGCTGTAATTGTTTTCCAGCACCTATTTTTTCTGTTCTTTGCCTTTAATTTCACTTTGTTCGGTGCAGTTTGCTTATCATCCTTTTCTGTTCGGTGTGTTTTAATTTTACCTCTCTTTGTTGATTCAATTTGACAATATGTGAAACATCCAAATGAGTTTGGGATTTGGTACTAATTTTTGGTGAGTTCTTGATGGAAGAGGCCCAAGCACAAGCCCACATGCAAGCCCACCAAAGGGTAGATTTGGGCCAACCATAGAGTTATGGCCAAGAGGATCCAAGAAGACGTTCTTTTACATGTTCAAATGCCATAAACTCTAGTGTAGAGTAGACTTTAATTTCTTGTCAAAATTAGCATAGGAACTTTATTTGTAATTTTCTTAGAATTAATTTTGGCACCTAAAACACCAACCTAGGTAAACTTAGAGTTTCTAAAAAAACCTCTAAATTTACCAAGGCCGGTCTAGAAAGGCCATGGAGGGGGTTAGCATAAAAACTAGACACACCCCTCCCCATGTGCTCATTTGTGCACCCATGTGCCATGTGCACCCATGTGCTTCACATTTACATTTCATTTGGCTAGCATTAGGGTTGCATTATGGTCCTCCTTAGCCTATAAAAGGAGGAGCCTACACCTTGTATTTTCAAGTTTATTGTGAGTAAAGTTATGCTGCCATTTTGTGCCAAGCTTTGCTTCTCCCTAGAACTCTAGGCTCTAAACTTCACATCCTTCACCTTTCCTTGGGCTGGCCGAACCTCCCTATATTCATACGTATCATGCACCTTCAAGATCAACACCACTCTTAGGAGGATCTTGCACACACTCATACATAGCTTCCCCACCATTTTCTTACATGATTCAAGAAGACCTTCATGAAAAATGCCATCATTTGGTATCAGAGCTATGGTTCTTCAAGATGAGTTTCTTTTGGTCTTTCATTTTTAGTTCTTCTTTACTTTCATGTTGTTCATCTTATTTTCCATAATTGTCTTGCTGTTTTTTACATTTTAATTGTTTTGGTGTGCTTTGTGGAAGATCCAACCGAAGCACTTTTGTTCAATTGATCTTGAACAAGTTCTTGTGCAAATTGTGATAGGATTCCATACACCTTTGAGTTGCTATTTTCTTTTAGGCTTTTGAGTCTTTATTGCTTTCTTATTTTGTTCATATTATGCTTTTGAGTCTTTAATTTCTGAATCTTATATGTTTTTTCAAGTCATGTTCATCCACAATGTCAACTATTCTTAGTAGTCCTTTATTTGGCTTGATTGTTTGTTGATTTTGGGTATCTTTAATTGCTTTATATATGCTTTTCTTTGATCTTTTGGTGCCTTTTTAATTTTATTTTGAGTTCATATTGTGTTTAGATCCTACACAAATTCTATTTCACAAATTCTATTGTGTTTAAATTTTGGTATCTTGCTGTTTTTGTTTCCAGTTTCCAGAATCCCCTGTTTCAGATTTTCTGTGCTGGCTGTTTTGTTCCAGAAAAATATTTTCACTCATAGGAAAATTTTTATTCTCTGGAATATGCAAGTTTGTATTGTTATAGAAAGGATAAAGAAAGAATTAGTCCAAAAGAATTAACAGAAAAAAAATGATAAATCTTTTAAAATCAGTGTGCAAATCTGAGGCGCTATAGCTGGCGTAACTGAACACCAAAATTGCAAAATTTATTAAAAAAAATTGGTGCATGCGTTTTGAGTGATTTCAAAGCCAGATTTTAGCTAAGATCTTGAATATCTTGCATATCAAATTTCAGAATCATATCTTAAAAACACAGCTCAGCATAAATTGGGGAAAAACACGTTTCTGGCCCACAACATTTTCCAGTGGTGCTGTTTTTTTATTTGGTCATCTAATTCTAGTGCTATTCTTAGGATTCTTTTGTGTGCCTACCTTTATTTTGGTACCTTTTATTTGCTTGCTTAATATTTTTTGGACCTCTTTCTAGTTGTCATAATCTAACCCTTTTTGGTGGTACTGTTTTATTTAATTAAATTGTTTCTTGCTTTTGTTCTTTGACCTCTAATTTGGTGCTGGAAATTATTCTCCTTTGGTGCTTAATTGAATTGAAACTTGACTTGGGTAAGGTCTAGTCTTTTGATAGGTGCTGGAATTGGAGAATTAAGACCTTCATTCTAAGGGGAAACAAAGCCAAGGCTGAATCAATTCTTGAAAAACACTACAAACACTTGGAGGACCAACAAGAAAAGACAACAAGGAAGTGCATTTAGCAAAAAGAGGATCAACAAAGGGAGTTTTTCTTAATTTCCTTACAACTTAATTTGTGTTAATTACCTCTTAATTATGTTTTAGACGGTGAGTGTGTCTTCAAGGGCTCCAAGTGTCCAAAAAGCCTCACCTAGGGCGGACTAGTATAGAATTCTTAATTAGCAATTGTTAATTGTTTGTAATTGCCTTTTCTTTTGCTTAGTTAGTGACGCTTTGCATGGTTATTTTGTTAAGTTTGTGTGAAACCGACTAGCTTTGTTGATTAGTAGCTTGCATTGTTTTCTTTCATTGAAAATTTGATTTCTCAACTTAATTGTGTTCTAAGTGGTTTACTAAGAGAAAGTTTTGTGTGAAGACATTGAGGGATAGTTTTTGGCTAAGGCAAAGGCTTGGTATTTAAGTAGTCCTTTGTGACTCACCTCCCTTACCTGGAAAACTACCTTCTTTGACTTTCCTAAGTTTTCTCAAGGTAAAATACTTGTATACACAAAGCTTTAGCCATGTCTTCTTCTTCTCATTCTACAAAGTCTATTGGAAGTGAATTAAAATCTTTAAAAACTCTTTTGAAAGAAGTTTCACAAACTGTGCAATCAATTGCTTATAGAGAATTGGAGAGTGAGACTAAACTTAATGTTTTGACTAAAGCAAAGAATGAGAAGTTTCAATTTTCAAAAAAATTACATTCTCATGCATCTAGCTCTAAACATCATGATTATCTTGGGGAAGAAAGTCTTAGGAAAAATGAATATCATCAACAATTCCCTAGGAGAGCTAGGAAAGAGAGACAAGAAAACCTAACCAAGCATAACTCTCACACTCAAGCTAGAGAAATTCCATGTTTAGAATACCTTGGCAATGATCAATTAGCATCTCAATGTTTCAATGAAAGATCTATGATCTTAAGGGACAAAGATGAGAATAGTAGCCAAGAAAAAGAAGCTAGTGAGAGTGAAGAAAATGTAAAAATAGAAAAGCAAGAGAAAACCCTTGGGAAACAAAAGGCGTGGGAGAAGAGTGTTCCTTCCCACAAGGTCATTCAACAAAAAGGAAAAGTTGAAAATACATTTGAAAATATACCTCTTGTTGAACAACCTAGCCTTACCTTTTGTAAAGGAACACTTGCAAGCCTAGAAAAAAAAGAAGAATCCTTAAAAAAGGCTTGCATAGGTAAAAATATAGTAGATTATTTTACATACATGCCAAGATATCACCAAGTGAAGGTCAAGTCATCTATAGGCATCTACAAAGACAATTTTTTATGTGAAGTAGTGCCTAAAGAAACTTGTCATGTCTTATTGAGACAACCTTTGCAAAGAATTGAAATTTCCATGAACAAAGGTTGTATCAACGAGACTACCTTCACACATAAAAGAGAAATTCTTAATGAAGGAGAACTCATGGGTCAAATTAGAGTTGATAAAACTCTAAAGCTTTTAAAAGGAAAATTATTGTCACCCATGAGAAAAGATGTTCAAAGACATTACCCTAGATACATTCCGTGTTTTAAAAATACATCTAAGGCGATGTCTCATGAACTCTATACTCCTTCACCTTTTGCAAATGATCATTGGGAAGACATAAGCCTAAATTTCATATTAGATCTTCCTAGGACAACAAAAGGTTTTGATTCCATTTTCATGGACATGGATAAACTCTTCCTTAAAGAAGTGACAAGTCTTCATGATTTCTCTTCAAACTTAGTGTTGGATAGAGCTCCAAAATTTGAAAACCATCATTTGAGGATTCTCTTGGAAAAACTTGCAACTAAGTTGTCCTTTTCAAATTCTTATCATCCTCAAAAGAATGGTCAAAATAAAATTGAAAACATAGCTCTTGTTACTATGCCTAGGGAAATCATGAAAGACAACCACAATTCTTGGGATGAGTATCCTTTTTCTATTGAGCATGCATACAATAGAGTAGTCCACAAGACTACTAATATTTCTACATTTGAAGTTGTATGTGAACATAGTTCTCTTTCTCTTTTTGCGTTGTTACCACTTCCTAAAGGAATTATGCCTAAGGAACAAGTAACCGCTATTGAAAATTTTACAAAGCATGAGAGGATTAGAGAACACATGCAACCATCAAAAGAGAAATATTGTAAAAAGTTGCGAAAAACAAAAGAAAAACAAAAATGGCAGCTTCATAAAATTGATTTGTATATAACTGCTTCAACTAACTCATTTGCTTTATTTGATAATTCCCCTAGGTGGATGTTTGATCCGGGAGGGCAAGCATAGTTGAAGAAGCAAGAGGCTGCTATCCGAGATCAAATCTCTAGATCTGAGGATAGATCTTCTCAAGGAGAAGGAGATGATGGACACCATCCAGCCACATCCATTCCCCTAGCCATGAAGAAGAAGAAGCAATGGATTTGAGGACAAATCCTTTTCAAGAGGGAGGGGATGATGGAAGAGGCCCAAGCACAAGCCCACATGCAAGCCCACCAAAGGGTAGATTTGGGCCAACCATAGAGTTATGGCCAAATGCCATAAACTCTAGTGTAGAGTAGACTTTAATTTCTTGTCAAAATTAGCATAGGAACTTTATTTGTAATTTTCTTAGAATTAATTTTGGCACCTAAAACACCAACCTAGGTAAACTTAGAGTTTCTAAAAAAACCTATAAATTTACCAAGGCCGGTTTAGAAAGCCCATGGAGGGGGTGAGCATAAAAACTAGACACACCCCTCCCCATGTGCTCATTTGTGCACCCATGTGCTTCACATTTACATTTCATTTGGCTAGCATTAGGGTTGCATTATGGTCCTCCTTAGCATTTGGTCTAGCTTCTCCTTTGAATGAACTTGTTAAAAAAGATGTTGCATTTTGTTGGAATGAAAAACATGAGCAAGCCTTTCAAAGGCTAAAAGCTCAACTCACCAATGCACCCATTCTATCTCTCCCAAATTTTTCCAAAACTTTTGAGATAGAGTGTGATGCATCGGGGGTAGGCATAGGTGCGGTTTTGTTGCAAGGTGGACACCCCATTGCTTATTTTAGTGAAAAACTCCATGGTGCCACCCTCAACTACCCCACCTATGACAAAGAGCTCTATGCTCTTGTGCGAGCCCTAAAGACTTGGGAACACTACCTTGTGCCAAAGAATTTGTCATCCATAGTGATCACGAGTCTTTAAAATATTTAAAGGGCCAACACAAGCTCAACAAGAGACATGCTAAATGGATGGAATTTCTTGAACAATTTCCTTATGTAATCAAATACAAGAAAGGAAGCACTAATATAGTGGCCGATGCTCTTTCAAGACGGCATACACTCTTTTCAAAATTGGGTGCCCAAATTCTTGGATTTGACCATATAAGAGAGCTTTACCAAGAAGATCAAGAACTCTCATCCATCTATGCCCAATGTCTAGATAGAGCGCAAGGAGGTTACTATGTGTCTGAGGGATATCTTTTTAAAGAGGGAAAACTTTGCATTCCCCAAGGAACACATAGGAAACTCCTTGTCAAAGAATCACATGAGGGGGGACTCATGGGCCATTTTGGAGTTGATAAGACTCTAGATCTTTTAAAAGCAAAATTTTGTTGGCCACACATGAGGAAAGATGTCCAACGACATTGTTCTAGAACAATGCCGCATGGACTCTACACCCCTTTGCCGATTGCAAATGCTGCTTGGGAAGACATTAGCATGAATTTCATTTTAGGACTTCCTAGGACTGCAAGAGGCCATGACTCTATCTTTGTGGTAGTGGACCGTTTTAGCAAAATGTCCCATTTTATTCCATGCCACAAAGTAGATGATGCTCAAAATATTTCTAAACTCTTCTTTAGAGAAGTGGTGAGACTCCATGGTCTCCCTAGAAGTATAGTGTCCGATAGAGATCCCAAGTTTATAAGCCACTTTTGGAAAACTCTTTGGGGTAAACTTGGAACAAGACTACAATTTTCAACTTCTTGTCATCCTCAAACGGATGGGCAAACTGAAGTAGTCAATAGATCTCTTGGAACTATGCTTAGGGCCATCATGAAGGGCAGCCACAAATCTTGGGATGAGTATCTTCCCCACATTGAATTTGCTTACAATCGAGTAGTTCACAAGACTACTAATGCTTCTCCTTTTGAAGTAGTATATGGTTTTAATCCTCTCACACCCATGGATTTGATACCTCTTCCTAATCCACAAGATTTTGTGCATAAGGAAGGAGTAATCAAAGCTGACTTTGTAAAGAAAATGCATGAGAAGATTAAACTCCAAATACAACACCAAAATGAGAAGTACACAAAATACAACAATAAAGGGAAGAGAGAAATAAATTTTGAGGAAGGAGACTTAGTTTGGCTTCACCTTCGCAAAGATAGATTTCCAACTCAAAGGAAGTCCAAACTAAGTCCCCGAGGTGATGGACCCTTTCAAGTCCTCAAGCGAGTCAATAACAATGCATATAAATTGGACCTACCTCTTGAATATGGAGTACATGACACTTTTAATGTAATTGACCTTTCTCCATTTGTAGGTACCAATGACGATGACGAGCTGGATTTGAGGACAAATCCTTTCCAAGGGGGAGGGGATGATGGAAGAGGGCCAAGCACATCTAACCATGAAAGCCAAAGCCCAACACTAGACCATGAAGAGCGTCTAGACCATGATGAGCGTCTAGCTAGAAGAATGGAGCGTCTAGGACGTGAAGAGGAAAGGCTACCCATGGAGCGTCTAGGAGGAGACCTAGACCGTCTAGGACCTATCACAAGGTTAATGGCTAAGCATATTCAAGCCCAATTGAATGAAGCCATGGATGGAAGAGAGAAGGCTTTGTACATGTTGCATAAAGGCCCATTAGGGGTGCTTAGTAATTAGAGTAGTGTAGAAAGCATATTTGAGTGAAACATTCTAGAAACTCTCTTGGTGTGGCCAGTCATGAGCACATGGCACTTGGCTTTGTGAATTGCATTTAATTTGGTTTTCATTTCATTAGGCTTTAGCTTAAAACTTACGACCAAGTAGCTTATAAATAGGGAGGCCTACACCTTGTATTTGCAAGTTTATTGTGAGTAAAGTTATGCTGCCATTTTGTGCCAAGCTTTGCTTCTCCCTAGAATTCTAGGCTCTAAACTTCATCTCCTTCACCTCTCCTTGGGTTGGCCGAACCTCCCTAGCTTTATACACATCATGCACCTTCAAGATCAACACCACTCTTAGGAGGATCTTGCTCACACACCTTCATAGCTTCCGCACCACTTTTTCTTACATGATTCAAGAAGACCTTCATGAAATGCCATCACAACCAAGATCAATTCCTTTTGCAACCAAACTTTGGACACCTCATTTTGGATGCATTTGTGAGAATTCCCCACCAAGATTGCTCAAAAACCATGACTTCACTTGTTCTCCAATTTTGCTACCAAGACACAAAAACTAGGCCAAGCGACCAAATTTGGCTAAGCCAAAACCCAACCAAGATCAATTTCTTTGGCAACCAAACTTTTCACACCTCATTCTGCATACATTTGTGACAATTCCCCACCACGATTGCTCAAAAACCATGACTTCACCTTTTCACACATGTTGCTACCAAGGCAAAAAAAGCCAATCCACCCAACTTTGCTAAGCCAAAACCAAACCAAGATCAATTCCTTTCGCAACCAAACTTTTGACACCTCATTTTGAATGCATTTGTGACAATTCCCCACCATGATTGCTCTAAAACCATGAAAGAAATTGATCTTGGTTGGGTTTTGGCTTAGCCAAGTTGGGTGGATTGGCTTTTTTTGCCTAGGTAGCAACATGTGTGAAAAAGTGAAGTCATGGTTTTTGAGCAATCGTGGAAGGGAATTATCACAAATGCATCCAAAATGAGGTGTCAAAAGTTTGGTTGCAAAAGGAATGGATCTTAGTTGGGTTTTGGATTAGCCAAGTTGGGTGGATTGGGTTTTTGTGCCTTGGTCGCAAAATAGGTGAAAAAGTGAAGTCATGGTTTTTTAGCAATATTGGTGGGGAAGTGTCACAAATGTATGCAAAATGAGGTGTGAAAAGTTTGGTTGCAAAAGAAATTGATCTTGGTTTGGTTGATTGACTTTATGTGCGTTGGCAGCAAAACTGGTGAATAAGTGAAGTAGTGATTTTTGAGCAATCTTGGTGGGGAATTGTCATAAATGTATGCAAAATGAGGTATGGAAAGTTTGGTTGCAAAAGGAATTGATCTTGGTTGGGTTTTGTCTTAACCAAGTTGGGTGGATTGGCTTTTTTTGCCTTGGTAGCAAAATTGGTGAATAAGTGAAGTCATGGTGTTTGATTAATCTTGGTGGGGAGTTGTCACAATTGCATCCAAAATGTGGTGTCAAAAGTTTGATTGCAAAAGGAATTCATCTTGGTCGGGTTTTGGCTTAACCAAGTTGGGTGGATTGGCTTTTTTTGCCTTGGTAGCAAAATTGGTAAAAAAGTGAAGTCATGGTTTTTGAGAAATCTTGCTGGGAAGTATAAAAAATGTATGCAAAATGAGGTGTGAAAACTTTGGTAGCAAAAGGAATTTATCTTGGTTGGGTTTTAGGTTAGCCGCTGTTCCGGCCGGTTGACCTGGGTACGTCTTTGTGCGCAACCTTTCCCGTCAGCTAGGGAGACCTTCCCTCTGGCAATCTGTGAATACCTGCAAAGAAGGAGAAATGGGCGCCCTAGCGGCCGTTTGCACTCCGACGCTCAAGTCAGCTAGCAAGAAACACCAAAACTCTACACCTCTGTATCGGAGCACCGTGGATGGTACTCTGAAGGTGGTAAAAGGAACTGTGTATTGTGTATCGTTTTCTCGTTCTGGCAAACAATCTTTCTCTAGTCCCTTCTCCGTAACCTTTAGGCTCGAGCAAGCAACTAGAGTGTGTTCTGGGGAAAATTTGCCAAAAGTTCGAACCCCGTTTCCAACATCCCAGGTTCCCTTTAAACGTCTCTATCATTTAAAGCGTCTTAAAAGCGCATTTAAGGTTATGAAACGTTCAGCGCCTTTAAGACGTTTAAACCGCTTAAAGCATTTAAAGTATCTTAAAACGCTCGAAACGTAAATTTTAATTATTTAAATAGCTTTAATTACCTTATACCTGACAAATTAATGTTTCTGTTCTTCCTGCCGCGTGTCCACCTGACTTGGCCGTTATTACACGTGGAGGGCCTCACGGCACCGTGACCCAACTTAGGGGTATTTCGTCATGTGAGTCCTCATTCCTTAGAGTGCATCTGGCGCAAGGGGTGACTTTTTGGGTGCCAACTCGTGCCCCCAAACCTCTAGTCACTCGCTCTGAGAGCGTATCTACCTTCCTCTCGTACTCTGCACCTGGTTACCCCTGGGCGTGACCCTCTCATGAGTCATATCTATCCCAAGGGTCTCCCCGGGGTGACATGGGCACATCGCGAAAAAGATTGCTCTCCACTGACGTTAGTACTATGGCCTTGAAGCCACCTTTCTCTTCACTTTATCATTGTTTTTGCGCTTGGCGGGCCCGAAGCCTCCATGGCATCACTCCCTCCATGGTCTTTCCTACCCATGGGTATCGGGGAGTGACACTACTGGTGGCTTGTTTGGCGACGCCTTATCCTGGCAGCACCTTGTTTAGGTGATGCCTTATCTTGGCGACGCCATGTTAAGGCGACGCCCTTCTTTGGTGACGCCTTGTCTTGGTGACGCCTTGTGTAGTCACTCTGTTGACTTCCTTTCTTTGACCCCTTCGCATGGTCTCACCCTATGTTGACCTTGGCCCCGACATTGACTTTGACTTTGGTCAACGCCCGAGGACGGGACGGTACACAAGCCCCCCAGTTTTGAGCTGATGACTTTTCTTTAGCGAAAAGACTAAGGCTTTGCCAACGCCATCCACGTGGCATCCTGATGACGTGTCATTCTTGCTGACGCGACACTCCTCAAACCATTGATGTGACATTCCCTGAGCAGTTGAAATGTTCTTAATGGCTGGTGGGACATCCTCTGAATCGGGAAAAGCAACGCTTTTTGGGCCATGCTTAATCGCTCGCCTCGTGGCTTATCACGAGGTCATCATCAAAAGCCTCTTGCGCTTCTAGTTAGCGCCTAATCCTACGACACGTGGCATCATCGAACGGTCACCATCTGTTGCCCCTCGCGCTCCTCTTAACGTTTAAGTTACCCAAAACTCCGCGCTCGAAACCACTGTTTCATCCACTCTCTTTGCATTCTCGCACTGTTCATCTTCTTCGAGTTCTCTCTCTGCAATCTCTGTTCTCTCCTTCGCGCTTCCTCTTCTCACTTGCTCTGATACTCAAAGGTACGGTTTTTCCCACCCCTGCTGACTCTTCCTCTTTACTGCATTACTGTGATGTATGGATGAACTGCCTGGGACTGTTTACTTTCCGGTATGCTCATGTTGTTTTTGTGCCTCTTTGTTTCCCCTCATTCTTCTTTTTCTCGCGTGGGTAGGGTTTGCCTAGGGTTCCTCCTTTTCCCCCTTTTTCTTCTTCAAACCTACTTTCGCTGAACCCTTTCTTTTTTCTTCACTCTTCAGCTTTTGATCGGATGGCGTGAGACAAAGCCACTGCCGATCCTCCGCCCCCAGGTCCCACTACAAAGAGGAGTATCGATGGGCCTCCGATGACCTCCTCGCGGAGTGCTCTACATTGACCTCCGTCAAACACGTAGAGGCCCACAGGGGAGACCCCACGGTCTACAATTTCAACGCCTTCCACAAAACCCACGACTCCCACGTCTCAGTATGTCGTGTGAAGCTGGGGGGAACCCGTTTGTGTGGACGCAAGGCCTACCGGGGGAAGTCCCTTCTTCTTCGTCTACCAAATGGTATTCAAGCGAGTGGGCCTGCGTCTCCCCTTTACTCCCTTCGAACGGGAGTTGCTTACTGAAATCAAGACCGCCCCTGCCCAGCTTCATCCCAACAGCTCGACCTTCGTGAGGGGTTTTCAAATTCTTTGTGGGTATCTGGGCATCCCTTCCTCTGTGGATGTCTTTCTTCACTTTTTTGAGGTAAAGAAACAGGGCAAAAGCCTCTGGATGAGCTTTTCTGGCGTCGCTGGGCGCATCATCCTCACCCTCTTCCAAAATTCATTCAAGGGGTGGAAGGGGAAGTTCTTCAAGATGCGTGCAACCAAATTCGATCCCATTGCACTGGAGGGCTTCCCTTTGTACTGGTCGGAAAAACCCATATCGACCAAGCCCCTGGCCTTGGATGAACTCGCTCCCGTTGACAGGGAGGTGTGCAAGGCCTTGGCTGGGCTCGGGGTGGTCTTTGACACCGCCAAGCGCATCGCCAACAAGTTCAACGCTCACGGCCTCTCCACCTATTTTGGTACTTGCTTTTGATTTCTCCCACTAGAACTTGCTTGTACTCTGCTTGGTCTCATTTGAATGTAATTGCATTGTATGAACCGTTGCGGTTATATGACCTTACTTTGCATTGCTTGAATCACTGTGGTTGTCTGCGTGTGCTTGACTGCTGCTCCCATTCTGCCTTATCTGAATTAGTCTTTGCTTGGTTGTCGCAGGTTCGGTAATGGCTTTTTCAAGACGTCTCGCACTTGCCAAGTTCTTGTAGAAGGCAAAATCTACCAAGGGAGATGGGGATTCCGTCGCCCTTGACGTGCCGCCCACTACTCCCTCAGCTCTCGTCACTTCCCTACTGACTCCACCATCTTCTCACCAAACCTGCCAAACTCCTACCTCTCCTCCTCCCATTGCTGCGGTCCCACTAGCTGCAGCATCAACACATGCTCCAGCGCGCTCTGACAAAGGAAAAAGGGTGTTGGAGATAACTTCTGATAATGAAGATTCAGGTGGCGCCCTGGTCTTCAAAAAGAGGAGACCTACAAGGGTCCCTACCCGGCCAACCGCATCTCCCGGTGGCGGGGACTCTCTAAGGAATGACCCTCCAAGCGCCATGTCACCTTCGCCCCAAGCAGTCCAAGAGGAACAAGATGAAGGGGCCGAGTTGGTTCCTCTGCCGCTACCCCTGTCTGAAGTGGCTGCGACTTCGGGTTCTGTTCCTCCCGTGCCGGCTTCCACTCCTTCTCCCCGCGAAATACTGATTCCCCACCCCGTCTACGGGCAATTGGCGCAGGGATTCTCTGAAGGGATGTCGCCAGAAAACCCCAATAGGGGAGGAAGCATGCTTTACTACCTGGGGGCATTCCTGGAGGTAGCACTCGATTAGCGCTCCCAGGCCCAAAGTGTTGCCACAGGGGAAGGAGGCCCTCCGAAAACTGAAGCAAGAGGTGGGGGCGCTAACATAGGAGAAGCAAACTTGGGGGCTTAGGGAGGAAGCCCACCAATCTTCGTTGAAGCTAGCCCAGGAGGGTAAGGAGAGGGCTGAAGCATACGCGCATGAGGTTGAGCAAGCGTATGCAGACCTGCTAGCCCACCTTACCTTCCATCAAATCCAGAATATCGGTCTCTAAGAGGTGGCTCGTGCCTCCGAAATGCAGCAGAAAAAGCTTGAAGAACTGAATGTTGTTTGGAGGCAGAAGCTGGCTGAGAGTGAGGGCGCCCTGGGGGCGAAGGTCGAGGCCTTTGACCTTCTCCAAGCTGAAGCCAATAAGCTCCGGGTGGGGAAGGAGTTCTTGGACAAATAGCTGGCGTCCAAGGACTCCAGGATCACCGAGCTGGAGAGGGAGGTCCAAGAGCTTACCGGAGAGATGGCGGGTGTGTTCGACGAGGGCTTCCAGGAGGCTCTGGTTTAGGCGTCTTGCGAGAACCCGGGAATCAATGTTTCAAACTGTGACCGTACCCACCACGTCGTCGACAGGAAAGTTGTGCCTCTTGAACTGGGTGACTGAACCGCAAACCCTCAACTTCCATCTTTGCTCTTTACGTTTTTTCTTTGTTCTTGATAACTTTGTAAATATTTTGAACCATTTGTATTTTGTTGGAACAATGGGTGTATTAACTGACATTTATCTTTGACTTTGATCTTCACTTTAACGATTGCATGCTTCTGAGGAATTAAGTGTTGTTTGACTGCTATCTTTACCTTTGTTCTTCATTCTTGTATGCTTCAACTACTTCGCCTGTACTTCTATCTGTTTCTTTCGCTATACTGGGCGAACTTGTACCTATGGCGCTTAGGTAGCATGTAACCTTCTCTTCTCTTTCTTTTACCCATCACTTCTAACTTCCACCTCGAAACCTATTCAACCTTCGCATCTATGAGGGTTCCGCCTCGTGAAGGCGCTGGCTGCTCCGCCATTGCTCAAATGCAAAAATTGAGACCTGCTCTGGGCCTAACCACTTGGGACAAAGTCACACTTCAGTGCCCACGCCCATGGAGAGGCCTGTCCAACAGCGTCGTATCGTCCATGGGGTGTCTCAAACACCAAGGCAATCTGTCCCTTAACTCTTGGTGCTTGGCGCCCACGCCTGAGGAGAGGCCTACTACCGTAGCGCCGTATCGTCCTCAGGGTGTCTAGAAACGCCAAGCACTGGGCAGGCTCGAAGCCCCCCATGGGGTCGCTCCCTCCATGGTTTTTCCTTCCTATAGGTATCGGGGAGTAACCCTGTTGGTGACTCGTTTGGCTTCTGGCGGTTTCTCCCCCCTCCACAGTCTTTCCTACCTGTGGGTATCGGGGAGGCGACGCCATCAATGCCTTATACTGGCGACGCCTTCAGCGTCTGATACTGGCGACGCCTTCAGCGTCTCATACTTGCGACGCCTTCAGCGTCTTATGCTGGCGACGCCATGTCTTGGTGATGCCTGGTGCGGTCAATCTGTTGACTTTGGCCATGGCGTTGACTTTGACTTTGACTCTGGTCAACGCCTGAGGGCGGGACACTTGCCTCAGCGAAAAGACTAAGGCCTCTTCCGCACCATCCACGTGGCATTTCCCATATGGCTGATGGGACGTTCCCTTGCTCGATTTGATCTTGACACTTTCTGAGCTTTTGACAAGATGCTCTCTTCTTCGACGGCGCATCGTGCCCTTGGGAATTCTGTCGACACGACGTTTTCTGAATGAGAACCAGTGACGCTAGGGTCGTCCTCCCATCTCCTGACACGTGGCTCGATTGCACGATGTTCCTTTTCGTGCCCTTTGTCGCTTCAACTGTAATATTTAGATCTTTGAAATCTTGTACTTACACTCATCATCTCTGTGTTTTCGCACCTTCTTTGCACCATTCCTCTTCCTTCCAAAGAGTTCCTCCTGCGTTCTTTCTTGTTGGCGTTTTTCTTCCGCATTTCTACCGCGTCGTTCTCCTTCGATCTTCTAGCTCCTTCACTGGCATCTTGTGCCGACATGTCTATCCCTCCTCCTCCCCCTAGAGTCAACCCCAAGGACCTTTATGCATGGGCCTCGCGCGAGCTCCTCGACGAGTGCTCTAGCCTACTTTCCGCCAGGGCCCTAAGGTAACACGTGGGTGACCCGTGTTCCTACGGTCATCGTGCCTTCGCGAAGAGGCATGATGACGATATCGTCGTGCTCCCATGCACCTTAGGGGAGCCGGTGTGTGGAGACGAACGGGCCAACGATGGGGTCCCCTTTTTCTACTTCTACCAGGTGGTTTTCAAAAGCGTCGGCGTGCGCCTGCCCTTCTCTAGGTTCGAGAGGGAACTGCTGACAGAGATTAATGCTGCCCCGGCCCAGCTGTACCCTAATAGCTGGGCTTTCGTCAAAGCCTTCGACATACTCTTTGGCTTTTTGGGGTGCGCACCCTCGGTGGATATCTTTCTTCACTTCTTTGAGGTGAAGAGGCAAAGGAACAACCTTTGGGTGACCCTCAGCAATGATCCAGGCAGGGTCCTCCTGACTCCCTTCCAGCACTCCTTCACAGGGTGGAAGGGCAAGTTCTTTAAGGTTTGTTGTTCTGGTCTCGTGCCTTCCGCCCTGGACAGCTTTCCACTGTACTGGGTGAGGGAGACGAGAGCCTTGAAGTTCAGGCCTCTTAAGAGGCTACCTTCGAGCGACCAGGTGGCTTGTAAGATCTTGGCCGGGGCGGGGGGCTTTGACGCTGCAGCCTTGATTAGTCTGGAGTACAACGCGGAGGCCTTGGAGAAATATATATGTACGAGGGTTACCTTAAACCTGTCCTTCACCTTTCCTGGATTTTTGCATGACTAATCTTGCGGTGTCTTCACCATGTTTGTTTCCTTTGGTGCAGGTTCGAAGATAAACCGATAACAAAGGTCGCAACTTGCCCAGGCGCTACGGACCGAGAATAGGGCTTCATCATCCTCCCATTCAGACTCCGGAGGCCACTGAAAGGTGGCCTGATTTCACTTTTCATACGAGCATAGGGCGTGTACATGATTGCCCCATTTGTCTAATCTGTCTTTATCACAAACTTTATCTGTAACATTAACTCTTGCGCCATATTTTGGTTTTTTGTAAGCGCCGCTCCTTTTATTTTTGCATACTCTCGTCTGCTTCTGCTTCCTCTGCCATGTTGTGTGCGTTACCTCCGGCACTCCCTCCATTGTGTTTGGGAGGGTTTATTTTACCTGTACTGAGTGTTCACGATCGAAGGGAGACCTGCTCTGGGTGCCCTTTGCGTGTCTAACACTAGGGACAAAATCGCGCTTTGGTGCCCGTGCCCATGGAGAGGCCTGTATGACAGTGTCGTATTGTCCATGGAGCGTCTCAAACACCAAGGCAACTAGTCCCTTATCTCTTCATTGCTTGGTGCCCACGCCTGAGGAGGGGCCTATTTGATGGAGATCAAGCCCAAGAGAACATGGAGGCCACTCATCAAGCTCAAGAAGAGGTGGAGGCACAAATGGAGGATGCCCATGGAGGTCAAAGTCCACCTCAAAGGATTACAAGAAGCATGTTCAAAGCCTTGGGAGCAAGAGGACATTTATTTTCTCTTTTTGTAGTGTCTTTAGTTGAAGGTGCTTAGAGGGAAACCTTAGAAACCTCTTTTGTTATAGCATCTTTTAGGTTTTAAATAGGACCTTTAGGGGGGTGTATTAGTAGATAGGTGTAGGTGTAGTTTTTGGGAGGTGTCATAGTAGAAAAAGGTCACACCTCCCATGTGACTTGTTTTTGGTGGGAATTTCAAATGAGTTTATTTGAAATTTCCCACCTATTTTTCAGCACCTTAGGCTATAAATAGAGGTGCTTCCTTTGTAAAATTCAGATTTGAATTTTATCTAAAGAAACTATACTCAAAATTGGAGTGAGCATTTGGAGAGCTTTGAGCTTCTTCTCTAGTCTTATCTTGAAGGACCATGGTTTCCTCAAGTGGCGGCTTCCACACTCATCTAGGAGCATCCATTCTTCTAGTGGCGTGATCATCCAACCATTCCTCCATCTTCATGAGCATTCTCTTCTCCTTCCTTTCTTCTTCTTCAATTTGTTCTTATTGCCTTGAGTTTTGAGTTGTTTTTGTTTCGGTTCCTTTAATTTTCCAGCACCTATTTTCTGTTTAGTTTTTAAATTCTGTTCGGTTCTTTTGTTTTGAAGTTCAATTCTGTTCGGTTTGTTCTTTTCCTTCTCCTTTGTTGATTCAATTTGACAATATTTGGTTCATCCAAATGAGTTTGGGATTTGGTACTTGTTTTGGTGAGTTCTTGATCTTAGAACTATGATCCAACTTCTAAGAAAGTGCCTCTACATTTTCCAGCTCAAGGTGATTCCTCAAAGTGTCAAGAATCTTGTTCTATGTGGCTATTGGAATCACATCATGTGGTATCAGAGCCTTAGGTTCATTCTTGTTTAATTGTTGAGTTGTGTGCACTTTATTTCAAGAGCTCTTTAATTTTTCTTGCAATTTAAGTTTCTGTTTTAGAATTTTAATTGAGTATTCTTGCTGTTTTTCTTTTGCTCCAAGTGTTTGTGGAAAGGTTTATGGCACTCATAATTCTTATGAGTATGGTTGCTCTTTTGGAATGGCATTATCCTTCCTAGAGTTTACCTTAAGCTTCCTTCCACTTGTTACAATTTGTGTTGTGTCTTTTAATTTTTGAATCTTGTTAAGTTTTGTCTTAGTCATGTTATTCCATATATGTCATTACTTCTAGTAGTACTTTTATTGTTTTGATTGTTTCTTGCTTTGGTGTCATATATTTTTTCTGAATTGATGTTGATCCTTTGAGCATTTTCTTTTTAGCATTGAGTTCATACTTGTATTCTAGACCTATACAAGTTCCAATACATCATTTTCTATTATGTCTTTGCTAGTTCATCATCCTGTTTTTTTATTCCTATTAGGATTCCTCTGTTTCTGAAAAAAGTGCTTACTGTTTTTCCTTATTGCAATTGATTTACGTACTGTAAAATTCTGAAATTCTGGATTTGAGATATTGAAAGTGTTAGAAAAGAATAGAAAAAAGAATCATTCAAAAATATGAAGTACACAAAAAATGATAAATAAAATAAAAAAAGTGTACATTCCTGCCGAAAAAAATACGGTAATCTGGCAGTGATTTTAAAAAATTTATTTCTCTCAATTGGCTTACTGTTTTTAATTGATTCCAGTGCCATTTTTGAGTTAACATCTTGAAGTTTCTGTGGTATAAATTTCATAATCCAGTTCGCTCTACAACGTTCCAGTTAAATCAGTGAATATCAAACACAGTTTGCATTAAAAAAAAAATTCCAGTAGCTAAATTTTTTTTGTTTTCTTCATCTACTCTAGTGCTTTTCCTTAGGTATTCTTTTGTGTGCCTACTTTTCTCATTGAGTTCTTTATTTTCTTGATTGTCTTTCATTCTTACTCTTTGAGTTTGTCTTACACATAGTTTTCCTTTTGCAATTACCTTTCCTTGCTTATACCTTTTCTTGTTTGTCTTTATTGTTTCATTGGTTTTGTGGTGGTTTGCTCTTAAGATTGGTGTGCTTGCTTTGACATATTTCATTTGAGGATTCCAAGGCCTCAAGATCAGATTGGTGCAAGAACATTATTTCTTTGAGAGTGATATCTTTTCAGCCTTAAATTCACTTCGGCAGTTTCAATTGGAAAGCTCACTGTTTTTGCTAATTTTTAACTTGTTTGCTGTTTTGTGTGTTTGCTGTTTTTTAATTACAAATGGCTGGATCTTCAAGTGATGCATCCTCCAAGCAGAATTCTCCTTCCAAAGCTTCAATTCTTGGTGAATTACATGAAGCTCAAAAAACAATTAGAAGGTTGGAAGAGAAATTGCAAAAGATGGAGGTCAAACAAACTAGACCATCTCCTTCTATCCATGATGGACATCATTCTCATAGACCATCTTCAAGAGCTTCTTCAAATGATGTTGGCCGTGAAGATGAGCATAGGAGAAGGAGACCTCCACCCCAAGTCCATGGACAAAGACATCATCACCAAGGGGAAAGAATTCACTACGGCAATGGCTTCTACCATGATGCAAAGTCCAAGCTTCCTTCGGTCAAACTACCTTGTTTTAATGGTTCTAGTGATCCAAATGTGTATTTAGATTGGGAGGCTAAGTGTGAACAAATTTTTGAGATCCATGAGATCCAAGATGAGCATAAGCTCAAGCTAGCCACCCTAGAGTTTAGTGATTATGCCATGAAATGGTGGCATGGGATTGTAAAGGACATTATCTATCACAAGGGTCCTCCCGTGGACTCTTGGAACTCTTTAAAGGATCATATGCGCGCTAGGTTTGTGCCCCCACATTTTAGGAAAGACCTCATGTTGAGACTCCAACGGTTTCAACAAGGCACGCTAAATGTGGATGAATATTATAAGGAGCTTGAGACGCTTGTGCTTAAAATTGAATTAGAAGAAAGTGAAGAAGCCATGGTTGCTAGGTTTGTGAGTGGTCTTAGGAAGGATATCCAAGACATTGTTGAGTTACAAGAGTATTCATCATTGGGCTCTTTAGTTCATCTTGCAATGAAGGTGGAAGCCCAACTTGCTAAGAAAAACTCTTTTAAAAATGCTTCCAATAATGGATACTACTCCAAGTCTTGGAGAAACAAAACTTCTTTTTCAAAACATCCTTCCAAAGATTCTTCTTTCAAACCCAAGGAATCTAAGCCATCAACATCTAGACCTAAGTCTCCCACTAGAACATCTAACACTAAATGCTTTAAATGTATGGGTTATGGTCATATTGCTGCAAATTGTCCTTCAAAACGAAGTATGTACATGCATGAGGGCATTGTAGTTAGTGAGCATGATTCGGATTCTTCAAAGCATTCATTGCATTCTCATGCATCTAGTGAGGAAGAGAGTGAATGTCCACTTGAAGGGGACTTGTTAGTTGTGAGAAGACTTCTTGGACAAGTTTCACAACCTTTTGATGAAAGTCAAAGGGAAAATATTTTCCATACAAGATGTCTTATTCAAAACAACATTTGTTCCTTGATAGTGGATGGGGGTAGTTGTGCAAATGTGGCTAGTACAAGAGTAGTAGATAAGCTTGGATTGCCTACTATCTCTCATACAAAGCCCTACAAATTACAATGGCTTAGTGAAGTAGGAGAAATAATTGTTAATAAACAAGTCCTCATCCATTTCTCCATTGGAAAATACAAAGATGAGGTATTATGTGATGTTGTGCCCATGGAAGCCACTCATGTTCTTTTGGGAAGGCCTTGGCAATTTGATAGAAAAGTTTTACATGATGGCTTTACCAACAAATTATCTTTTGAATTCCATGGTCACAAGGTTACTTTAAAATCTCTCTCTCCAAGAGAAGTCCATGAGGACCAAGTTATCATGAAGAAAAAGAGGGAGAGTGAAAAAGATAAAAAAGATAAAAAAGATAAGAGTTCTAAGCCTACACTCCTTGTGTCTAGGCGTGACATTGAAAGGGAAATAGTGGCTCATCATCCTCTTTTTTTAGCCATCCCTAGAACTCTTAGCATAGAAACACTTGTTGATAGTCCTCATTGCTTGGAAAATTTGGTAGAAGAGTTCAAAGATGTGTTTCAAGATCCTCCAAATGGCCTTCCACCTTTGAGAGGGATTGAGCACCAAATTGATTTGATACCGGGCTCTTCTTTACCAAATCGTCCCGCATATAGGACCAATCCAAGTGAAACCAAGGAAATTCGCCAACAAGTTGAGGCTTTGATTGAAAAAGGGTGGGTGCAAGATAGCATGAGTCCTTGTGCTATGCCTATCATCTTAGTGCCAAAAAAGGATGGCACATGGCGAATGTGTTCGGATTGTAGGGCCATAAATAACATAACCATTAAGTATAGGCATCCCATACCTAGATTAGATGATTTGTTGGATGAATTACATGGTTCAAAAATCTTTTCAAAGATTGATCTTAAAAGCGGCTACAATCAAATCCGTATCAAACCGGGTGATGAATGGAAGACGGCTTTTAAGACCAACTTTGGTTTATATGAGTGGTTAGTTATGCCTTTTGGTTTAACTAATGCACCAAGTACCTTCATGCGCCTCATGCATCATGTTCTTAGACCTTTCATTGGTAAGTTTGTTATGGTTTACTTTGATGACATTCTCATTTATAGCTTATCTTTGAATGACCATAGGTTGCATGTTAGGCAAGTTTTGGAAACCCTTAGGAAGGAACATTTGTATGCTAACCTTGCTAAATGTATGTTTGCTCTTGATCATATAGAATTCCTAGGGTTTGTTGTGAGTTGTAAAGGGGTCCATGTGGACAAAACCAAGGTGGTGGCCATTCAAAAGTGGCCTACACCGAAATCTTTGAATGAGGTCCGAAGTTTTCATGGGCTTGCTTCTTTCTATAGAAGATTTGTCCCAAACTTTGGTACCATTGCCGCACCACTCAATGACATAGTGAAAAAGGATGTGGTCTTTCATTGGGGAGAAGCACAACAAAATGCTTTTGATACTTTGAAAGAAAAATTGACTAATGCTCCCATCTTGGCCCTTCCTAATTTCACTAAGACATTTGAGATTGAGTGTGATGCTTCAAGCATAGGTATTGGGGCTGTTCTCCTTCAAGAGGGCCACCCCATAGCCTATTTTAGTGAGAAATTGAAGGGAAGTCATCTCAACTATTCCACCTATGATAAGGAATTATATGCACTTGTTAGGGCTTTGTTTACTTGGCAACACTATCTTTTTCCCAAAGAGTTTGTGATACATAGTGATCATGAATCTCTTAAATATTTGAAAAGCCAAAACAAACTTAACAAGAGGCATGCTAAGTGGGTGGAATTCATTGAGCAATTTCCTTATGTGATCAAACACAAGCAAGGCAAAATAAATATTGTGGCGGATGCTCTTTCTAGAAGATACACCTTGCTAAATCTTTTAACCTCTCAATATCTTGGTTTTGATCACATTAAGGAACTTTATCATGATGACCTTGATTTTTCTCTCCTCTATCAAGAGTGTCTTAAGGGAGGACACAAAGATTTTTTTATTCAAGATGGCTTTCTTTTTAAAGGAAAACGTCTTTGTGTTCCCCAATGCTCTATTAGATTATCTCTTGTTAGAGAAGCTCATGAGGGGGGCTTAATGGGACATTTTGGGGTTGCTAAAACTTTGGATGTGTTGCATGAACATTTCTTTTGGCCTCATATGCATAAACATGTTCATAGTTTGTGTGATAAATGCATAGCTTGCCGCAAAGCTAAATCTAAAATGCATCCCCATGGTCTTTATACTCCTCTTCCTATCCCTTCAATGCCTTGGGTAGATATATCTATGGATTTCATCTTAGGCTTACCCAAGACATCAAAGGGAAAGGACTCCATTTTTGTGGTAGTGGATCGTTTTTCAAAAATGGCTCACTTTATTCCTTGCCACAAAGTGGATGATGCATGCCACATTGCAAACCTCTTCTTCCAAGAAGTGGTTCGCTTGCATGGGATTCCTAGGTCTATAGTGTCCGATAGAGATCCTAAGTTCTTGAGTCACTTTTGGAAGACCTTGTGGGGCAAGCTTGGAACTAAGCTTTTATTTTCTACCACTTGCCACCCACAAACCGATGGTCAAACCGAGGTGGTAAATAGAACTTTGGGACAACTATTGAGATGCTTTATTTCGGGGAATCCTAGAGTGTGGGAGAATTTACTACCCCATGTTGAGTTTGCATATAACCGAGTAGTAAATTCTACCACCTCCCATTCTCCTTTTGAGGTGGTCTATGGGTTTAATCCCCTAACACCTCTTGATCTTCTTCCTATTCCCCTTCTTGACGATGTCTTGTGCAAAGATGGGGATGAAAAGGCTTCTTTTGTGAAAACTTTGCATAAAGACATCAAGAAGAGAATTGAGAAGAAGGTTGGCAAGTATGCTGAACTTGCCAATAAGAGGAGAAAAGCATTGTTGTTTGATGAGGGCGATTGGGTTTGGCTTCACTTGAGGAAGGATCGTTTTCCTACTCAAAGGAAGTCCAAACTAATGCCTCGAGGGGATGGACCTTTCCAAGTCCTCAAGAGGATTAATGACAATGCTTATGAGTTAGATATGCCTGATACATTCTTAGGTAGTCATACTTTTAATGTCAGCGATCTAACTCCTTTTTCTGTAGGTCTCCAGAATTCGTGGTCGAATTCTCTCCAACTCGGGGAGTATGATGGAGATCAAGCCCAAGAGAACATGGAGGCCACTCATCAAGCTCAAGAAGAGGTGGAGGCACAAATGGAGGATGCCCATGGAGGTCAAAGTCCACCTCAAAGGATTACAAGAAGCATGTTCAAAGCCTTGGGAGCAAGAGGACATTTATTTTCTCTTTTTGTAGTGTCTTTAGTTGAAGGTGCTTAGAGGGAAACCTTAGAAACCTCTTTTGTTATAGCATCTTTTAGGTTTTAAATAGGACCTTTAGGGGGGTGTATTAGTAGATAGGTGTAGGTGTAGTTTTTGGGAGGTGTCATAGTAGAAAAAGGTCACACCTCCCATGTGACTTGTTTTTGGTGGGAATTTCAAATGAGTTTATTTGAAATTTCCCACCTATTTTTCAGCACCTTAGGCTATAAATAGAGGTGCTTCCTTTGTAAAATTCAGATTTGAATTTTATCTAAAGAAACTATACTCAAAATTGGAGTGAGCATTTGGAGAGCTTTGAGCTTCTTCTCTAGTCTTATCTTGAAGGACCATGGTTTCCTCAAGTGGCGGCTTCCACACTCATCTAGGAGCATCCATTCTTCTAGTGGCGTGATCATCCAACCATTCCTCCATCTTCATGAGCATTCTCTTCTCCTTCCTTTCTTCTTCTTCAATTTGTTCTTATTGCCTTGAGTTTTGAGTTGTTTTTGTTTCGGTTCCTTTAATTTTCCAGCACCTATTTTCTGTTTAGTTTTTAAATTCTGTTCGGTTCTTTTGTTTTGAAGTTCAATTCTGTTCGGTTTGTTCTTTTCCTTCTCCTTTGTTGATTCAATTTGACAATATTTGGTTCATCCAAATGAGTTTGGGATTTGGTACTTGTTTTGGTGAGTTCTTGATCTTAGAACTATGATCCAACTTCTAAGAAAGTGCCTCTACATTTTCCAGCTCAAGGTGATTCCTCAAAGTGTCAAGAATCTTGTTCTATGTGGCTATTGGAATCACATCACTATTACAACAGTGTCGGATCGTCCTCAGGGTGTTTGAAAACACCATGACTGGGGCTAGTTATACTCCCCTTTGGCGATGCCTACATTTTGGCGACGCTCTATCTTTGCGGCGCCTTGTCTTGGCGGTGCCTTATCTTGGGGACGCTTGACGTCGCTTTGAGTCTTTGTCTTTTATCTCTCTACCCTTTGATCTTACACTTCGAGTGGGAAGAGAAAAAACTGAGGCAAAGGTTTTCTTGAACTTCTTTTTTACTTGGGTGACCTCATTAAAAAACCTCCGAGAGGGAAAAAGAGTGTCCCATTTGATAATATTGTTACATTACCGTTCTCTTACATAATTCAACGAAAATAAAATTTCAAATTGGCCACATTCTACCTGCGCGGAATGGGACCCCCTTCCAAAGTCTCTAGATTGTACGAACTTTCAAATTGGTCGCATTCCAACTGCGCAGAATGGGACCCCCTTCCAAAGTCTCTAGATTGTACGAACCATTCCCCTTGGCCTCGGTGATCATGAAGGGTCTGGTCCATTTGGGAGACAATTTGTTCTCTAGCTCATATGGGTGAGCCTTCGTCATGACTAAGTCACCAACCTAGAACTGCCGGGGCTTCACCTTGGAGCTATATTGTCGCTCCACTCTTCTCTTCACTGCCTCGGCCTTTATTCTTGCTTCTTCCCTGGCTTCGTCCAACAAGTCCAGATTCACTCGCCTCTCTTCGTTGGATTCTTCAGCCACAAAATTCTTGTAATGTGGCGAGCTCTCGTGAATCTCAACTGGGATCATCGCGTCTGACCCATATACTAGGCCGAAAGGCGTCTCCATGGTGGAAGATTGGGGCGTGGTGTGGTATGCCCATACAATCCATGGCACTTCTTCTGCCCACGCCCCTTTGGCTTTTTCTAGCCTTCTCTTTAGTCCTCTCAGCAAAACTCTATTCGCTGACTCTACTTGTCCATTAGTTTGGGGGTGTTCGACTAATGCGAACACCTGCTTGATGCCTACCTCTGCGCACAGGTTTCTCAATTGTTGGCTTGCGAACTGGGAGCCATTGTCGGATACCAGCCGCCTAGGCACGCCAAAGCGACACACAATGTTCTTCCAAAAAAAGTGTTGTACCTTGTGCGCGGTGATCTGGGCCACGGGCTCCGCCTCTATCCACTTAGTGAAGTATTCAATGGTGACGATTAGGTACTTCATCTGCCTTATCGCCAAGGGGAACGGACCTAGGATGTCGATTCCCCACGAATGAAAAGGCCATGGACTATATATGGATCTTAGCTCCTCTGGCGGCGCCTTGTGCCAATCAGCGTGCTTTTGACACTGCTGGCAACGTTGGGCGTGCCGCACGCAATCCTCTTTCACTGTTGGCCAGTAGAAACCTGCGCGTACCACTTTAGAAGCTAAAGACCTTCCCCCGACGTGGCTCCCACAGATACCTTCGTGGAGCTCCGCCATTATCCTGGTGCACTCGTCGCCGCTTAAGCACGTCAGGATGGGGTGGGTGAACCCGTGTCTGAACAATACTCCGTCTACCAGGGTATATCTTGCGTCATTCCTCTTAATCTTCTTGCCCTCCTCTGGCTCCGCTGGGAGAATCCCATCCACTAGGTATCGTCTGTATGGCGTCACCCAGGTGTCTCCTTCGGCTAAAGCATATATCTGCGTATGCTTTCGTCCCTCGGGTGCGTCCGCGTATGTGCTGATATGGGGTGTCTTTATTGTATCTTGAGTCAAGGAACGATGACTCCTTGGTCTCCCTCTCGCAGTGCTAATATGGAGAACATCCACCCTGTTATCTTCCACAAATTTTCGCGGAGCTTTGAGCGTCTCTTGAATTACTGTCCTCTGTCAGCCCCCCTTGCCTGAGCTGGCCAGCTTGGCAAGCAAGTCAGCTCTGGCATTCTGCTCTCGTGGGACATGTATTAGCTCAAGAGCGCAAAATGCTCCCTTCAGCAGCTGGACGTACCTTAAATACGCCGCCATTTGTGGGTCTTTGGCTTGAAATTCACCCAAGACTTGTCCCGTGATCAGCTGTGAATCACTCTTCACCAAGAGGTTCTGCGCACCCATCTCCTTAGCCAGGAGCATCCCTGCGATCAGTGCCTCGTACTCAGCCTGATTATTGCTCGCTTTAAAGGCGAAACGTAGAGCTTGCTCAATCAGCACACGATTGGGTCCCTCCAAGACTATCCCTGTGCCACTTCCTTGCTGATTGGAGGAGCCGTCAACCGAGAGCAACCACTACAATCCCGACTCCACCTCTTGTTCGCCTCCGGGCGAGAGCTCTGCCACAAAATCTACATATACCTGTCCTTTGATAAATCCTCTAGGCTCGTACTGGATGTCAAACTCTGACAACTCCACCGCCTAACGAACCATCCTTCCAGCTACATCAGGTTTCTGCAGTACCTTTTGTATGGGGAGGTTCGTCATCACCATTGTAAAACTGTGGAAGTAGTGGCGGAGCCTCCTGGCCGAAAATACCACGGCCAATGCTGCCTTTTCCATTGACTGGTACCTCGTCTCTGGGCCTTGTAAAGCCTTGCTCACGAAATAGATGGGCTTCTGTACATGGTCCTGCTCCTGGACTAGCACAGAACTGATAGCCCGTTATGTTATCGCAAAGTATAGTCAGAGGGGCACGCCTGCTACTGGTTTGCAAAGAACGGGCGGCGTCGCCAAGTACTCTTTCAGCTTGATGAAAGCTGCTTCACACTCGTCGGTCCATGCGAAGCGACTATTTCTTTTGAGGCACTTGAAATAGGGGTGTCCCTTCTCTCCTCCCGCAGAAACAAACCTTGATAATGCTGCCATTCGCCCTGTCAGTTGCTGCACTTCCTTCACTGATGTTGGGCTCCTCATGGCGATGATGGCCGCGCACTTATCTGGGTTTGCCTCAATTCCTCTTTCTGTGAGCATGAAGCCTAAAAACTTCCCTGCCTCAACCCCGAAGACACACTTCTCAGGGTTCAACTTAAGGCGATATTTTGAGATGGTGGCAAACAACTCTTCCTGGTCTGTTGTATGTCGCCTTCTATCGCGCGAAGTTACCACCATGTCGTCTACATAAGCTTGCACATTCCTTCCCAACATGGGCGCCAGAACCTTGTCCATTAGCCTCTGATAGGTGGCGCCCGCATTCTTTAACCGAAACGGCATCACTTTGTAGCAGTAGCTACATGTCTCGGTCATGAACGCTATTTTACCCTCGTCTCTCGGGTGCATCTTGATCTGATTATACCCCGAAAAAGCGTCCAAGAAACTTAGCATCTCGCAGCCTGAGGCACTATCCACCAGGGCGTCAATGTTGGGTAGTGGATACGAGTCCTTAGGGCATGCCTTGTTCAGGTCCATGAAGTCCACGCACATCCTACATTGGCCAGCCATTCGAGGTATTGGATTTCCCGTATGTGTCTGGCGCTTAACAACTTCTGTGTCTCTTCCCTTATCACGAGCCGCCTTTCTTCATTAAACTTTCTCCTTCTTTGCCGCACGAGGCGGACCGTGGCATCCATGCTAAGGTGGTGGCATAGAAAGTTAGGGTCGATGCTCGGCATGTCTGAGGCGGACCATGCGAAAGTAGCTAAATTACGTGAAATCACCTCCACCACTTCATCCTGTTCTTCTTGGCTCAACAAACGCCCCAGCTTGAACGTTTTGCCGCCAATCCGTCTCTCCACCACGTTGGCCGCCGGCTGGTACCTGCTATCTTCCTTAAGGGGCGTCGTCCGATAGTGCTTTCCGGGCGTCGCCTCTTCTACGGGCGATGTGTCGTCACGCCTCTCCTCTGTGTGCGCGTCTGCTTCAGGCGTCGCCATTACGGCTGCGGCCTCGCCAGGCGTTGACTCCATTAGCATCGCCTCGTAAAAGGGTTCTACCTCCATCGCCGTGTTCATCTCCTCCATTAAGCTTCCGCACCATCTACCACAAACATCCAAGAAGAGCTCATAGGAAATCCATCACAATCCACCTAACTTCTCTAAGCCAAACCCCAACCGAGATCAATTCCTTTTGCAACCAAACTTTTCACACCTCATTTTGCATACATTTGTGACACTTCCCAACCAATATTGCTAAAAAACCATGACTTCACTTTTTCACCAATTTTGCTACCAAGCCAAAAAAATCCAATCCATCCAACTTGGCTAAGCCATAACCCAACAAAGATCAATTCCTTTTGAAAACAAACTTTTCACAACTCATTTTGGATGCATTTGTGACAATTCCCCACCACGATTGCTCAAAAACCATGACTTCATTTATTCACTAATTTTGCTACCAAGGCAAAAAAAGCCAATCCACCCAACTTGCCAAAGCCAAAACACAACCAAGATCAACTTCTTTTGCAACCAAAGTTTTCACACCTAATTTTGCATACATTTGTGACAATTCCCCACCAAGATTGCTCAAAAACCATGACTTCACTATTCACCAATTTTGCTACCAAGGCACAAAAAGCCAATCCACCCAACTTGGCTAGCCAAAACCCAACCAAGATCAATTCATTTTGCAACCAAAGGTTTCACACCACATTTTGCATACATTTGTGACAATTCCCCACCAAGACTGCTCAAAAACCGTGACTTCACTTTTTCACCAATTTTGCTCCCAAGGCACAAAAAGCCAATCCACCCAACTTGCCTAAGCCAAAACCCAACCAAGATCAATACCTTTTGCAACCAAACTTTTCACAACTCATTTTGGATGCATTTGTGACAATTCCCCACCAAGATTGCTCAAAAACCATGACTTCACTTATTCACTAATTTTGCTACCAAGGCAAAAAAAGTCAATCCACCCAACTTGGCTAAGCCAAAACCCAACCAAGACCAACTTCTTTTGCATCCAAAGTTTTCACATTTAATTTTGCATACATTTGTGACAATTCCCCACCAAGATTGCTAAAAAACCATGACTTCACTATTCACCAATTTTGCTACCAAGGCACAAAAAGCCAATCCACTCAACTTGGTAAGCCAAAACCCAACCAAGATCAATTCCTTTTGCAACAAAAGGTTTCACACCACATTTTGCATACATTTGTGACAATTCCCCACCAAGATTGCTCAAAAATCGTGACTTCACTTCTTCACCAATTTTGCTCCCAAGGCACAAAAAGCCAATCCACCCAACTGGGCTAAGCCAAAACCCAACCAAGATCAATTCCTTTTGCAACCAAAGGTTTCACACCACATTTTGCATACATTTGTGACAATTCCCCACCAAGATTGCTCAAAAATCGTGACTTCACTTCTTCACCAATTTTGCTCCCAAGGCACAAAAAGCCAATCCACCCAACTTGGCTAAGCCAAAACCCAACCAAGATCAACTTCTTTTGCAACCAAAGTTTTCACATCTAATTTTGCATACATTTGTGACAATTCCCCACCAAGATTGCACAAAAACCATGACTTCACTATTCACCAATTTTGCTACCAAGGCACAAAAAGCCAATCCACCCAACTTGGTTAAGCCAAAACCGAACCAAGATCAATTCCTTTTGCGACCAAAGGTTTCACACCACATTTTGCATACATTTGTGACAATTCCCCACCAAGATTGCTCAAAAACCGTGACTTCACTTTTTCACCAATTTTGCTCGCAAGGCACAAAAAGCCAATCCACCCAACTTGGCTAAGCCAAAACCCAACCAAGATCAATACCTTTTGCAACCAAACTTTTCACAACTCATTTTGGATGCATTTGTGACAATTTCCCACCAAGATTGCTCAAAAACCATGACTTCACTTATTCACCAATTTTGCTACCAAGGCAAAAAAAAGCCAATCCACCCAACTTGGCTAAGCCAAAACCCAACCAAGATGAAATTCATTTGCAGCCAAAGTTTTCACACCTAATTTTGCATACATTTATGACAATTCCCCACCAAGATTGCTCAAAAACCATGACTTCACTTACTCACCAATTTTGCTACCAAGGCACAAAAGGTGTATGGAATCCTATCACAATTTGCACAAGAAATTGTTCAAGATCAATTGAACAAAAGTGCTTCGGTTGGATCTTCCAAAAAGCACACCAAAACAAATTAAAATGCAAAAAACAGCAAGACAATTATGGAAATAAGATAAACAACATGAAATAAAGAAGAACTAGAAATGAAAAGACCAAAAGAAACTCATCTTGAAGAACCCAAGCTCATGATACCAAATGATGGAAAAACGATCTTCTTCTAGTAATGATCTTTGTAATTTCTTCTTTGGATGAATGATGAAGGAGATATGATGAGCGGAAGCATTAAAGAAACTCCAGAGGAGTTTCCATGGATTGAAGTGGAGTAGGAATTTGTGAGAGTGAGAGGTGAGGCCAACTCACTAGGAAAGAGTCTAGGCTAAGTCTTGAAGGAGACTAACCTAGGGAGAACTTAAGAACAAATAGAATGGCCAAAATTAGGCAGCATTTCATTACTAATTAGGCAGCTCTGATATCAAATGATGGCAAATTTCATGAAGTTCTTCTTGAATCATGTAAAGGATGGTGCGGAAGCCATGGATGTGCAAGATCCTCCTAAGAGCTATGGTGATCTTGAAGGTGCATGGTATGTATGAAAGTTGGGAGGTTCGGCCAGCCCAAGGAAAGGTGAAGGATGTGAAGATTAGAGCCTAGAATCTAGGTAGAAGCAAAGCTTGGCACAAAAATGGCAGCATAACTTTACTCACAATAATCTTGAAAATACAAGGTGTAGGCTCCTCTTTTTATAGGCTAAAGAGGACCATAATTGATGGAGATCAAGCTCAAGAGGACATGGAGGCCAATCAACAAGATCAAGAAGAGGTAGAGGCACAAATGGAGGACGCCCATGGAGGTCAAAGCCCACCTCAAAGGCTTACAAGAAGCATGTTCAAAGCTTTAGGAGCTAGAGGACATTTATTTTCTCTTTTTGTAATTTCTTTGGTTGAAGGTGCTTAGAGGGAAACATTAGAAACCTCTTTTGTTATAGCATCTTTTAGGCTTTAGTTAGGAGCTTTAGGAAGGGGGGTGTATTAGTAGATAGGTGTAGGAGTAGTGTACCGCCCTGGTGGTCGGGAGTGCTGACGTGGCATCCTGCTACAGTATAGGCGTGTTGGCAAGGCGCCAGGTTGGCAAAAGGGAAGGAAGTCGGGGGGCTCGTGTAGTCGCCAGTTGTTATATTGGCGTGTTCCGATTTCCAGCTTACCAGAATCGGCGATCACCAGGTTAAAGATGAAGTCGCTAGATGTAGATTCAGGCGACCTAGTCATTAGAGATCGCCAGAGCAAGCACATCGCCAAAGATGAAGGAGAAGCAGATTATGAAGGCGGCCGGCGAGACCACAGGGAAGGTGTATGAAGGCCCCTAACTCACCAGTTCCAATAGAGATCGCACTCCCAAGTTGGCTATGCACTGGGCAGTACCATGCATAAGTAACTTAGCCAAAATGAGAGTAGAAGCAGCGCCAAGTCAAGGAGGCTCCAGAGGATGGCACGTGTACGACTGGATGCGAGCCACGTGTCCAGGTCTGTAACTGCCAGGAGAGAGAAAACAACCAGGTATATAAGAGTTCTCAACAAACTTTCTGAGGTACGCACGTTCAGATTATACTCTTTACGCTTGCGAGTTATAGAGCTTACTGTGAGAGAGGATTTGCACGGTTCTTGTTCTCTTAGTATTTGGTGATTCCGTCACTGACTTGGGCGTTGGAGTGCGATCGGCCGCAGCGGCGCCGCTCTGTTTCTTTGCAGGTTTTCGAAGTTTTCTGCGCGGTTGTGTGCTGGTGCAACCATCGCTCGCTGTTTGCTTGAGTTTCGTTCGGTGAATTCGCGTTTTATACCGTTCGTTTGGCTTTTCGATCGGTGGAGTGAGGTTTCCTGCTGTTTACACGTAATCTGTTTGGTGGAAGTTCGAGTTCTTTCGCTCGTTTGGTTGTCCGCAGGGAAGCGGCGGTTTCTGGTGAAGTTGTGGTTCTCTTTGAAGGCTTACGGTGTTCTTGAGTTTTCTTGCGCAGTTTCGCACTGTTTTCTCCGATTGATCGCTGATTCGATCGCGGTTGAAGTGTCGTTCGCTACATTCTGAGATTCGCTGAGTTCATGAGAAAAATGAGAAGCAATCGTTCAAGTCCGGTTGCGCCCGTTGCTGACGAAGGCGCCGCCGCCATGACTATGGCGCAGATGGCAGAGATGATGCGTTCGTTGCAGGCAACTGTGGAAGCCTCACGCGTAGAGCAGGCGAGAATGCATGAGGACCTGGTCGCCTCTCGCGCCAGGAACGAGGAGCTCAGCAAGGTGACTGAGGAGCTGCGTCAAGCTCTTCAGGAGCAGCAAGGGCGTTCTTCTGCTGAAGAGGTGGCGCCGTCGACGCCACCTCGTGTTTTCCCAATGCCTTTTGTTCAGGCGATTACTGACACGCCTATTCCCACGAGCGTGGTTCCGGTCAAGGCTGTCTTTACCGGCGTGGAGGATCCAGAGGCTCATCTAACCACGTTCCATACTCAGATGATGCTGTCGGGAGGATCAGACGCCGTCTACTGCAAGATGTTCGTGAGTACGCTCCAGGGAACGGCGATGGAGTGGTTTGTGAGCCTGCCTAACGACCACATAACCAATTTTCAACAGTTCTCGAAGATCTTTGTTGAGCAGTACATCGTGAATAAGGCACCGCCCAGGGTGTCTTATGATCTGTTTGATATAAGGCAGTACCAGGGAGAGTCCCTCAGAGACTACCTGAATCGCTTTGGGGCGCAGATGGTCAGATCGCCGGCCAAGGATGAAGAAATGCTGGTCTATGCCTTCAAGAAGGGCGTGCAGCCAGGACCATTCTGCGAGGCCTTGATCAGGGCTCATCCCGCGACGTTTGCTGAAGTCAGGCGACTTGCGGTGGCTCACATCGCCGACGAGAGGGAAGTCGCCGAGAAGAGGGGCAGCGTGGCTCCCGCCAGGCCACGCGGCCAGACCAGGATCCAGCCACAGAGGGTGCTGGAAACAGCGGCGGCGGCCAGGAAAGACCAAAGGACTCGCCATCCTTACGATAGGAGAAACAAGGGAAGAAGCCAAGCACGCCAGCAACCAGCACGCCGGGAATACAATCGCCCGCCTAAGCACAAGTTTGTCATGGGACTGGCGGATCTGATCGCCATTCCTAACATATCTGCTAGGTTGAAGGCGCCTGAGAAGGTGGGCGACAAGGTGCTGGGGTCAAAGCCGAACGCCTGGTGTGAGTTCCACCAATGTTTTGGCCACACTTTGGACTCGTGTTTGTCTTTGGGATATCAGCTCGACGATCTGGTTAAGAGCGGGTTCCTAAATGACTATCTGCTGGACATGAGGGCGGGGGGAGCGTCGAGTTCCCATCCAGCAGGTGGAGAAGCCCAGCAACACGAGATGCCTATCCACGGGGAGATCCACACCATTGCAGGGGGTTTCTCAGGTGGTGGATGCACCGCATCGCAGAGGAAGAAGTACGCGCGATCGGTGATGACAGTGGATATGTTTGAAGATCACTCGCCGGAAGTGGACATTACGTTCACCAAGCAGGATCTTCGGGACGTTGTGCCTCATGACAACGATCCCATAGTCATTTCGTTGATTACGGCGGGAAGGAAGGTCCACAGAGTTCTGGTGGACCAAGGAAGCTCGGCAGACGTGATGTTCTGGCCGACTTTCACGCAGCTGGAGTTGCCCCTTGACCAGCTAAGGCCCTATGGAGGGTGCCTATATGGGTTCGCTGGTGACCTGGTAGAGGTCAAGGGGTACATTGAGCTGAGAACCACGTTTACAGATGAGGCTGGGTCGAGGACGGAGAAAATCAAGTACCTCATCGTAAACGCCCCTTCAGCATATAACATCCTGTTGGGAAGGCCCACGCTTAACAGGATAGGCGCCATTCCGTCGACTCGGCACATGAAGGTAAAGTTGCCGTCCATGGAAGGGGTGGTGATCACGATCAAGTCTGATCAGAAAGAAGCGAAAAGGTGCTATGAGAATAGCCTGAAAAACAAAAGATCAGTGAGTTATGTAACAACCACCCCACCTCCCGGTGTGAAGCCCAGATCGACGGTAACGGAGGAGGCCGCCGGAAGAGATGTAGAGATGGTAGACGCTGAGCTAGGGGAGAGGAGTGCTGGCCTGGAGGAGGAAGAGGCGCGGAATCGCCCTGAGGAAGCAAGGGAGCAGGGAATCGCCAGGGCGGTGATCGCCAGAGAATCCAGGCCTAAACCTGTCGAGCAGTGGCTCGAAGCCTAAATCTTCAAGCTGGGAAGATCTCTGGAGGTCGATCTCCAGGACCAGATCGCCAAGGTGATTGAGCGGCATCTGGACGCGTTTGCATGGTCCGCTTCGGACATGCCCGGAATTGATCCCGACTTCTTGTGCCATCATCTGGCGATGGACAACTTGGTGAAACCGGTGCGACAAAGGAGAAGAAAGTTCAACGAGGAGAGGAGGCAGGCGATCAGAGACGAAACACAGAAACTCCTCGCTGCAGGCCACATCAGGGAAGTCCAGTACCCTGAATGGCTGGTAAATGTCGTGCTGGTGAAGAAGAGTAACGGGAAATGGCGCATGTGCGTCGACTTCACCGACCTGAACAAAGCTTGCCCAAAGGACTCGTATCCTTTACCAAGCATTGATGCCCTGGTCGATAGTGCTGCAGGGTGCAAGTTGCTGAGTTTCCTGGATGCCTTCTCAGGATATAATCAGATCAAGATGCATCCCATGGATGAAGAGAAGACAGCCTTCATGACGGAGAGATCGTGCTATTGCTATAAGGTGATGCTGTTTGGGCTGAAGAACGCGGGGCCACGTACCAGAGGCTGATGGATCGAGTACTTGCACCAATGCTGGGAAGGAACGTGCAAGCTTACGTCGATGACATGGTCGTGACCTCGCCGGAAAAAAGCAAGCACGTTGCAGACTTGGAAGAATTGTTCACGACGATCGCCAAGTTCAAGTTAAAGCTTAATCCGGAGAAATGCATTTTCGGCGTGGAGGCTGGAAAGTTTTTGGGTTTCCTCTTGACTGAAAGAGGAATAGAAGCCAACCCAGACAAGTGTGCCGCCATCTTGGCGATGAGGAGCCCAGCTACGGTGAAAGAAGTCCAGCAGCTAACGGGTCGGATGGCAGCCCTATCTCGCTTCGTGTCAGCTAGCAGAGAAAAGGGGCATCCCTATTTTCAGTGTCTGTGGCGCAATAATAAGTTCGTTTGGACGAAAGAGTGCGAGGAAGCTTTCGTCAAACTGAAGGAGTATCTGGCGAGCCCGCCGGTTCTGTGCAAACCGCTGGTGGGAATCCCTCTCAAGTTGTATTTTGCCGTAACTGAGAGGGCGGTGAGTGCGGTGCTCGCCCAGGATCAAGATCAGGCTCAGAAGCCTATTTATTTTGTGAGCAAGGTGTTGCAGGGCCCAGAAACCAGATATCAGGCCCTGGAGAAGGCTGCGCTTGTCGTGGTATTTTCGGCGAGCAGGTTGCGCCACTACTTCCATAGTTTCACCATATTGGTGATGACCGATCTGCCCATTCAGAAGGTCTTGAAGAAGCCTGACGTTGCGGGAAGGATGGTGAAGTGGGCTGTAGAGTTGTCAGAGTTTGATATTAAATATGAGCCCCGAGGCCCGATCAAGGGGTAAATCTTTGCAGATTTCGTGGTTGAGCTCTCATCAGAGGCGACACGACTTGAAGGAGACGATTTCCGTTGGGTACTTTCAGTGGATGTATCGTCGAACCAGCAGGGCAGCGGTGCTGGAGTCATATTGGAAGGACCCAACGGCGTGCTGATCGAACAATCTATGAGGTTCGCCTTCAAAGCCAACAACAATCAAGCAGAGTATGAGGCGTTGATCGCCGGAATTTTGCTGGCCAAGGAGATGGGAGCTAGGGTGCTGATGGCTAAGAGTGACTCGCTGCTAGTCACGGGGCAAGTAACAGGCGAGTTCCAGGCTAAAGATCCACAAATGGCGGCTTACTTGGCGTATGTGCAGGAATTGAAGAGTTCCTTTGCCTCTTTTCAAGTAGTACATGTGCCCAGAGAGCAGAATGCCCGAGCTGACTTCCTTGCTAAGCTCGCCAGCTCAGGCAAGGGGGGTAGGCAGAGGACGGTGATTCAAGAAACTCTGAAGACGCCAAGGGCATTTGTAGCAGATCACCTGGTCCTTCAGATAAGCAAGTCGATGGAGAGAGCAGCGAGAAGCCATAAGTCCTTGACGCAAGAAACTCTGAGATCGCCGAGAATTAGAGCATGTCGAGGAGAGAAGGTGAATGTGATGCAGGTCTGCGCCACCCATGAGCCAGACACTTGGATAACACAGTACAAGCAGTGCCTGGCAGATGGCCTCCTCCCGCTGGATCCGACGGAAGCTAGGAAGGTAAAGAAAAATTCCAGCAAGTACACATTGATTGATGGCGATCTGTACAGGTTTGGGTTCACTCACCCACTCCTGGAATGCATACACGGCGAGAAGTGCACGAGAATCATGGCAGAGCTCCACGAAGGTATATGCGGAAGCCACGTCGGGGGTCGAGCTCTGGCCGCGAGAACTCTCCGTGCAGGCTACTACTGGCCATCAATGAGAGAAGATTGCAAGAAGTATGCCCAGTGTTGCAAACAATGCCAACAGCACGCCGATTGGCACAAGGCACCTCTCGAGGAGCTGAAGTCGATCTATAGCCCTTGGCCGTTTCATACTTGGGGAATCGACATCCTGGGACCTTTCCCGCTGGCGATCGGGCAGATGAAGTACTTGGTGGTGGCGATTGAGTATTTCACCAAGTGGATTGAAGCAGAACCAGTGGCCCAGATCACCGCACACAAGATCGAAGGTTTCGTGTGGAAAAACATCGTGTGCCGGTTTGGAGTGCCTAAACGCCTGGTGTCGGATAATGGGACGCAGTTTGCAAGCCACCTGTTGAAGAAGCTTTGTGAAGGGGTGGGAATTCAACAAGTGTTTGCATCCGTCGAGCACCCTCAGACAAATGGCCAGGTGGAGTCAGCTAATCGGGTGTTGTTGAGAGGTTTGAAGAGAAGGCATGAGAAAGCCAAGGGAAGTTGGGCTGAGGAGGTGCCCCGTATAGTCTGGGCGTACCACACCACCGAGCAGTCAGGAACCCATGAGACCCCGTTCAGCTTGGTCTATGGGTGTGATGCCATGATTCCAGTGGAGATCCAGGAGAGCTCGCCGAGATTCCAAAACTTCGTAGAGGAAGACTCGAATGAAGAGAGAAGGCTGAACCTGGATCTACTGGACGAGGTCAGGGAAGAGGCGAGGCTGAAGGCTGAGGCGGTGAAGAGGAGGATCGAACGAAGATACAACTCGAAGGTGATGCCAAGGCAGTTTAGAGAAGGCGACTTGGTGATGAGGAAGGCCCACCAGTACGAGATGGAGAATAAACTCTCACCCAAGTGGACTGGACCGTTCAGAATAACCGAGGGAACGGCGCCTACCGCTTAGAGACGCTGGAAGGAGGGGCGATTCCTCGCACCTGGAACGCCACACACCTGAAGTTGTACTATAGTTAAGAGCTTTGTAAGTAAAGACAAACACAAAGTTATATTACAATGTCTCTGATGAAACAGTTTGAAGGGGGCACTCTTTTTTCCCTAAGGAGGGTTTTTAACGAGGCCACCCAATAAAAGAAGAGTTTTCGAAGTATAAGGCGTTTTCTGGTTGCATGTTTGCTGTTTTCCAAAAGTTTTGAAGAAAGACCTTGTCACTTATAAGTGATTTAAGGCAAGAAAAGATATATCGCGTGCTTTCCAGTTAGAGTTTTTAAGTCCTCATCGTTTTTCGGCGATTAGAGGCATCAGTAAAGGTTTTTAAGTCCTCATCGTCTTTCGGCGATTGGAGGCACCAGTTAAAGTTTTAAGTCCTCATCGTCTTTCGGCGATTGGAGGCACCAGTTAAAGTTTTAAAGTCCTCATCGTCTTTCGGCGATTGGAGGCACCAGTTAAAGTTTTAAAGTCCTCATCGTTTTTCGGCGATCGGAGGCACCAGATGAAAGACCTCAACGCCCTCGCGCGTCCTGAGGCAAGTAAAAGACCTCCTCGCCGTCGAGCGAGTGCAGGTGAGAAAGAGAAAAAGTCCTCCGTGTTTCTGGGGGCGAGAAGATGTAACCCCTGGGGCAATGTAGAGGCAAGTAAAAGACCTCCTCGCCGTCGAGCGAGTGCAGGCGAGAAAGAGAAAAGGTCCTCCTTGTTTCTGGGGGCGAGAAGATGTAACCCCTGGGGCAATGTAGAGGCACCAGTAAAAAGTCCTCCTTGTTTCTGGGGGCGAGAAAATGTAACCCCTGGGGCAATGTAGAGGCGAGTTTAAAGACCTTCTCGCCGATGAGCGAGTTCAGGCGCGTTAAAGACCTTCTCGCTGATGAGCGAGTTCAGGCGCGTTAAAGACCTTCTCGCCGATGAGCGAGTTCAGGCGAGTTAAAGACCTTCTCGCTTACATGCGAGCTTAGGCAAGATAAAATCCTTCTCGTCTCGAACGAGTTCAGGTATGGTGTAGAGGGTGGAAAAAGTTTGGAAGGTGGCTAAGGTAGGTTCGAAGAGAACGCCTAGTTAACCGGTTTTTTGTTCTGAAGTTCAGGGGGCAAAGAAGGATCCCAAAGGGCGCTTCTACCCCAGATAAAGAAACAATGGCCAAAACATGAGGCCAGAAAGAAGCTGACATTACCAAGAGTTCTTGGCGATCGGGAAGAGTTCAAACAACGGCGAGAAGGTTAAAAGACCTGTTTGTTGAAGCAGGTCGAGTGGGACGGTGTTTTGAGCCAATAACTGAGTTACAGTTCGTTGCTTGAAGGGTATTCTTACGATAAGGTTAGTGCCTTAAGAGTACAAGTTGGTTAAAGTGATTATTGCTTAAGTTTGAAGTGGTTCGAAGCAGTTAAGTCAAAAGTCGTGTTTGCAAAATCATTAAGTTAAATCCGACAAAGTTAAACATGCGAAGAAGGTTAAAGCGCTTAAAGAAGTCAGGAGAGGGAATATCCAAACTTTGTCATTAAGATAAGTATCTGTTAAAGGCACATATACACGAGTTTATTACAGAATAATACAAGGGAAATCAATAAAGTAGCAGATGAAGAGGGGTTGATTAGTCTTCAGCAGGAACGACTTTTCCATCTACTACTTCATTGTTCAGCGACATCATGCTGAGATTCAGTTCGGGGAATAGGCAAGCAAATTGTTCCCGCGCAGCTTCGAATCCAGCAGCCAGAATCTGAGTAGAGTTTAGCTTAAGTTCTTCGATTTGCCCCTGAAGTTCCTCAATCCGCTTCTTGAGGTCTTCAGTTTGCTCTTTTAGCTCTTTATTCTGCTGCTCCAGCTCTTCAACCTGTTTTTTGAGTTGTTCGTTGGTCTCTTGAGCCTGGAGAAGGTCTTCAGTAACCTTCTTGGATTCCGATTGTGCTTAGGCCAACTCAGCAGCCACCTTTCCCTTCTCTTTGTTGGCCTTGACGAGATCAGCCATGGCGTCGTCCCTCTCCTTTTCTACTTGCCCAAGTAGTTTCTCTCGGTCGATCGACCTTTGCTCCAGTTTTTGCACCTTAGCGGCGTCAGCTTTCATGAGAGCCTCCAGGTCGACCGCCCGGGCGCGAAGAGGCACAATTTTGCTTTCCAGCTCGACCTTCTCCTGGGAAAGTTGGTGAACTTTGTGGCGAAGGTCAGTGGCCTCCTTGCGTGCCAGCCTGAGCTCGGTATTCATTGCATCCTCCACTCGGGAGTGTTCGATTTCTGCGAGCGTCAGGCTGAAAGACAACTTCTCCACCTCGACCCTCATGGTGCTGTTTTCGGTTTTGAGGTTGAAGAGGTCGTCTTGGAGCCTCCTGGTTGAGCCTTCCACAGCCCTGGTTATGATCGCTGGGATATCCTCTGCTATGGTTTTCAGCTTGGCAGTTAGAGGCTCCCACATCCTTGTGACCTCAAGGGGAAGGTTTGCGGCTTGGAGAGGCACCAGGTGGGCTTGTTGTGGGTTCTCGCCGCCACCTTCCTTAGCAGCTTCTTCAGTAGTTGCTTCCTGGCGTGGCGACGGAATCGGGGATTCGGTGATCAGAATCGGAGAGGTATGAGCAACCTCATCCCCAATTGGAGCATCTTCTGCAGCTGAGGCGTTTGAAGGGGGACCCCCTCCAGCTGACACATATGGCGTTGAAGCGCTTGGGGGGTCCTCCAGGAAGTTTGGCTCTTGGGCCTCAGCTGCAGGTGGCGCAGTGGCCAGTGGAACCGCTTGGACTGGAGAGGCAGGAGCCTGTGGGGGTGGCGATGATGGAGGAGGAGCAGGCGTCGATGGTGGTGTTGAGGTTGGAAGAGGGGGTGGAGCAGGTGGTGAAGAAGGTGCCACCCTCTTCCTCTTCGTAACGAGGCCATCCTTGGTGACCTCGTCATCCTCTTCTTCCTCCTCATGAATGACTTGAGGGGCTTTCCTTTTAGGTCTCTTAAGGACCAATTTCTTGCGTTGGGCGGGTTCCTTGGGTGGTGATCGCCCTTGGACAATGGCGGTCTCCACCACCGAGTTGGGCACCGTTTGGGAACCGGTCGCCAACCCGTGGTTTCGGGCGAGCGCCTTCAGTTCGGCGAGCATGCTTTTGCCCAACAAGTTGTCTGCATGGAACGAAAGTGCATGGGTTAACTCAAAAAAGAAAAAGATAAGTGTGTAAGGTAATAAACAGCAAAGCAGATGACATGTGCAGGAAAGGTAAAACCAAAGTCTTGTGCATAACGCACAAGACGCCCAGAAACAGCTAAACAAGAAGCGGTATCAAAACAAGAGTTTAATGTCCTAACCTATTCGAATTTCTAGCTGATCTTCGTAGAATTCGAAGCATATCAAGGTGGTGGTAAGGAATGTTATATTGGCGTCCGCCACCTTCTTCCAGAAGAGACAAAGGTCTCTGTCCAATGCTCCCATGCTGTCAGGACTTCTGGGCCTCCTGAAGCAGCTCTTGGACTCCTTCTTCCCCTTGTCCACCCAGTACAAGGGGAAGCCATCGAGAAGGGAGGCGTCCTTGTCGTTCGCACGTACTTGGACGAACTTCCCCTTCCAGTCTTTGTACGATTGCTGGAAGATGGCAAAAATGGACCTCCCAGCAATCGCGTTCAAGCTGACCCACAGGCGCTCTCCTGGGTGCTTGGCTTCGAAGAGGAATAAGAACACGTCCACCGACGTGAGCAACCCCAGGTGGTCGCACATTACTTGAAAAGCTCGAACAAACGCCCAGCTGTTGGGGTGGAGCTGGGCGGCAGCAATGTTGAGCTCGGTAAGGAGTTCCCTCTCGAATCGGGTGAAAGGGAACCTGAACTTGACCTTCTTGAATAGAGTCGTATAGACAAAACAGAAGGGCCCGTCGGCGCTTACTTTGTCATCAGCACACACGGGCAGATCGGCGGGGCAAGGCAGCACCATCATCTTCTCGTCGTGCTCCTTGTGAAACGATTGATAGAGGATGTTCCCCCTTGGTCAGCCGCAAAACTGCTCCCGCAGTATTCACAGAGGATGTCTCCCTTAGAAGGGTCGAGTTGGCCCAGGGATACAAAGTTTTGAAGTCGGGCAGGGGAACGGGGGCTCCTCCAGCGTTAGGTGGAGTCGCCTAGGCCAGGACAGGTTGGGAAGACGCAGGCCTCTCAGCCTGCGAAGATGAAGCGCCACGAACTTGTGTTGGGTCGTGTGCTTGTGAAGGAAGGTTTCGTGCTGAAGGAGGAGGGTTCGGGGTAATCTTTGTGCGAGTCATGGTAGCAGCTGCAAAGGAAGAAGAAAGGAAAAATGATCAGGGGGTTACAGAGGCTGACTCGATCATAGAAGGAAGGTGAAAAACGAACGAATGTAGGTTCGTTGCGACGATTGACGAAGCCCTAAGTTACGCAGAAGGATAAATGGAAAAACAACCCACAGCGTATGCACCAAGCAGTTACAGGATGATGCAAATCGGTGAAAATGCAAGAAAAACCAGCAGATGAAGGAAAGTAGGTACCTTTCGATGATTAGGAAGACGATGGAGGAAGATGGTGATCTAGAGTGTTGGAGAGCGTTGAGAGTTTTCGCAGAAGGAAGTTAGAGCGTTGCAAGCACGAAGAAAGTGATGGAACAGTGGAGCGAAATGGGTTTAAGGGTTTTTCGAAATGGTTGTAGGAAGCGCAAACGGCAAATGAAGAGAGCCGTTGATGAAACCACGTGTCGAGCGATGAGTGAGGGGTTTGGTGGAGCGTCAGAGCAGCAGAAGGTACAACCGCTTGGAATTCTGTGTCAGTGCCACGTAGATCGGTGTTAACGTGGGCTCTTTCAGTCTTTTCGCTAGAGAAGTCTTCGCTTAAGACTGGGGGGCTTGTGTACCGCCCTGGTGGTCGGGTGTGATGACGTGGCATCCTGCTACAGTATAGGCGTGTTGACAAGGCGCCAGGTTGGCAGAAGGGAAGGAAGTCGGGGGGCTCGTGTAGTCGCCAGTTGTTATATTGGCGTGTTCCGATTTCCAGCTTACCAGAATCGGCGATCGCCAGGTTAAAGATGAAGTCGCCAGATGTAGATTCAGGCGACCTAGTCATGGGAGATCGCCAGAGCAAGCACATCGTCGAAGATGAAGGAGAAGCAGATTATGAAGGCGGCCGGCGAGACCACAGGGAAGGTGTATGAAGACCCCTAACTCGCCAGTTCCAGTAGAGATCGCACTCCCAAGTTAGCTATGCACTGGGCAGTACCATGCATAAGTAACTTAGCCAAAATGAGAGTAGAAGCAGCGCCAAGTCAGGGAGCCTCCAGATGATGGCACGTGTACAGTTGGATGCGAGCCACGTGTTCAAGTCTGTAACTGCCAGGAGAGAGAAAGCTACCAGGTATATAAGAGTTCTTAACAAACTTTCTGAGGTACGCACGTTCAGTTTATACTCTTTACGCTTGCGAGTTAGAGCTGACTGTGAGAGAGGATTTGCACGGTTCTTGTTCTCTTAGTATTTGGTGATACTGTCACTGACTTGGGCGTTGGAGTGCGATCGGCCGCAGCGGCGCCGCTCTGTTTCTTTGCAGGTTCTTGAGGTGGATCTTAAAGAGGAACGGAGGTTCGAAGCGGTGTGCACGTCGATCCCTTGACGAGGCAGTTTCCAGCGTTCTGGTCAACAGGCAGGATCAGGTGTCATATAATTTTCTGAATTGATGTTGATCATTTGTGCATTTTCTTTTTAGAATTGAGTTCATACTTGTATTCTAGACCTATACAAGTTCCAATACATCATTTTCTATTATGTCTTTGCTAGTTCATCATCCTGTTTTTTTATTCCTATTAGGATTCCTCTGTTTCTGAAAAAAAGTGCTTACTGTTTTTCCTTATTGCAATTGATTTACTTACTGGAAAATTCTGAAATTCTGGATTTGAGATATTCAAAGTGTTAGAAAAGAATAGAAAAAAGAATCATTCAAAAATACGAAGTACACAAAAAATGATAAATAAAATAAAAAAAGTGTACAATTCTGCCGAAAAAAATACGGTAATCTGGCAGCGATTTTGAAAAATTTATTTCTCTCAATTGGCTTACTGTTTTTAATTGATTCTAGTGCCATTATTGAGTTAACATCTTGAAGTTTCTGTGGTTTAAATTTCATAATCCAGTTCGCTCTACATCATTCCATTTAAATCAGTGAATATCAAGCACAGTTTGCCTTTTAAAAAAAAAAAATTTCCAGTAGCTAATTTTTTGTTTTCTTCATCTACTCTAGAACTTTTCCTTAAGTATTCTTTTGTGTGCCTAATTTTCTCATTGAGTTCTTTATTTTCTTGATTGTCTTTCATTCTTAATCTTTGAGTTTGTCTCACATATAGTTTTCCTTTTGCAATTACCTTTCTTTGCTTATACCTTTTCTTGTTTGTCTTTATTGTTTCATTGGTTTTGTGGTGGTTGCTTTTGAGATTGGTGTGCTTGCTTTGACATCTTTCATTTGAGGATTCCAAGGCCTCAAGATCAGATTGGTGCAAGAACATTATTTCTTTGAGAGTGACCTCTTTTTCTACCTCATTTCACTTCGGCAGTTTCAATTGCAAAGCTCACTGTTTTTGCTAATTTTTTTAACTTTTTTGCTGTTTTGTGTGTTTGCTGTTTTTAATTACAAATGGCTGGATTTTCAAGTGATGCATCCTACAAGCAGAATTCTCCTTCCAAAGCTTCAATTCTTGGTGAATTACATGAAGCTCAAAGAACAATTAGACGGTTGGAGGAGAAAATGCAAAAGATGGAGGTCCAACAAGCTAGACCATCTCCTTCTATCCATGATGGACATCATTCTCATAGACCATCTTCAAGAGCTTCTTCAAATGATGTTGGCCGTGAAGATGAGCATAGGAGAAGGAGACCTCCACCCCAAGTCCATGGACAAAGACATCATCACCAAGGGGAAAGAATTCACTACGGCAATGGCTTCTATCATGATGCAAAGTCCAAGCTTCCTTCGGTCAAGTTACCTTGTTTTAATGGTTCTAGTGATCCAAATGTATATTTAGATTGGGAGGCTAAGTGTGAACAAATTTTTGAGATCCATGAGATCCAAGATGAGCATAAGCTCAAGCTAGCCACCCTAGAGTTTAGTGATTATGCCATGAAATGGTGGCATGGAATTGTAAAGGACATTATCTATCACAAGGGTCCTCCCGTGGACTCTTGGAACTCTTTAAAGGATCACATGCGCGCTAGGTTTGTGCCCCCACATTTTAGGAAAGACCTCATGTTGAGACTCCAACGGTTTCAACAAGGCACGCTAAATGTGGATGAATATTATAAGGAGCTTGAGACGCTTGTGCTTAAAATTGAATTAGAAGAAAGTGAAGAAGCCATGGTTGCTAGGTTTGTGAGTGGTCTTAGGAAGGATATTCAAGACATTGTTGAGTTACAAGAGTATTCATCATTGGGCTCTTTAGTTCATCTTGCAATGAAGGTGGAAGCCCAACTTGCAAAGAAAAACTCTTTTAAAAATGCATCCAATGATGGATACTACTCCAAGTCTTGGAGAAACAAAACTTCTTTTTCTAAACATCCTTCCAAAGATTCATCTTTCAAACCCAAGGAATCTAAGCCATCAACTTCTAGACCAAAGTCTCCCACTAGAACATCTAATACTAAATGCTTTAAATGTATGGGTTATGGTCATATTGCTGCAAATTGTCCTTCCAAACGAAGTATGTACATGCATGAGGGCATTGTAGTTAGTGATCATGATTCGGATTCTCCTAAGCATTCATTGCATTCTCATGCATCTAGTGAGGAAGAGAGTGAATGTCCACTTGAAGGGGACTTGTTAGTTGTGAGAAGACTTCTTGGACAAGTTTCACAACCTTTTGATGAAAGTCAAAGGGAAAATATTTTCCAAATACAAGATGTCTTATTCAAAACAACATTTGTTCCTTGATAGTGGATGGGGGTAGTTGTGCAAATGTGGCTAGTACAAGAGTAGTAGATAAGCTTGGATTGCCTACTATCTCTCATACAAAGCCCTACAAATTACAATGGCTTAGTGAAGTAGGAGAAATAATTGTTAATAAACAAGTCCTCATCCATTTCTCCATTGGAAAATACAAAGATGAGGTATTATGTGATGTTGTGCCCATGGAAGCTACTCATGTTCTTTTGGGAAGGCCTTGGCAATTTGATAGAAAAGTTTTACATGATGGCTTTACCAACAAACTATCTTTTGAATTCCATGGTCACAAGGTTACTTTAAAATCTCTCTCTCCAAGAGAAGTCCATGAGGACCAAGTTATCATGAAGAAAAAGAGGGAGAGTGAAAAAGATAAAAAAGATAAGAGTTCTAAGCCTACACTCCTTGTGTCTAGGCGTGAAATTGAAAGGGAAATAGTGGCTCATCATCCTCTTTTTTTAGCCATCCCTAGAACTCTTAGAGTAGAATCACTTGTTGATAGTTCTCATTGCATGGAAAATTTGGTAGAAGAGTTCCAAGATGTGTTTCAAGATCCTCCAAATGGACTTCCACCTTTGAGAGGGATTGAGCACCAAATTGATTTGATACCGGGCTCTTCTTTACCAAATCGTCCAGCATATAGGACCAATCCAAGTGAAACCAAGGAAATTCGCCAACAAGTTGAGGCTTTGATTGAGAAAGGGTGGGTGCAAGATAGCATGAGTCCTTGTGCTATGTCTATCATCTTAGTGCCAAAAAAGGATGGCACATGGCGAATGTGTTCGGATTGTAGGGCCATAAATAACATAACCATTAAGTATAGGCATCCCATACCTAGACTAGATGATTTGTTGGATGAATTACATGGTTCTAAAATCTTTTCAAAGATTGATCTTAAAAGCGGCTACAATCAAATCCGTATCAAACCGGGTGATGAATGGAAGACGGCTTTTAAGACCAACTTTGGTTTATATGAGTGGTTAGTTATGCCTTTTGGTTTAACTAATGCACCAAGTACCTTCATGCGCCTCATGCATCATGTTCTTAGACCTTTCATTGGTAAGTTTGTTGTGGTTTACTTTGATGACATTCTCATTTATAGCTTATCTTTGAATGACCATAGGTTGCATGTTAGGCAAGTTTTGGAAACCCTTAGGAAGGAACATTTGTATGCTAACCTTGCTAAATGTATGTTTGCTCTTGATCATATAGAATTCCTAGGGTTTGTTGTGAGTTGTAAAGGGGTCCATGTGGACAAAACAAAGTTGGTGGCCATTCAAAATTGGCCTACACCGAAATCTTTGAATGAGGTCCGAAGTTTTCATGGGCTTGCTTCTTTCTATAGAAGATTTGTCCCAAACTTTGGTACCATTGCCGCACCACTCAATGACATAGTGAAAAAGGATGTGGTCTTTCATTGGGGAGAAGCACAACAAAATGCTTTTGATACTTTGAAAGAAAAATTGACTAATGCTCCCATCTTGGCCCTTCCTAATTTCACTAAGACATTTGAGATTGAGTGTGATGCTTCAAGCATAGGTATTGGGGCTGTTCTCCTTCAAGAGGGCCACCCCATAGCCTATTTTAGTGAGAAATTGAAGGGAAGTCATCTCAACTAATCCACCTATGATAAGGAATTATATGCACTTGTTAGGGCTTTGTTTACTTGGCAACACTATCTTTTTCCCAAAGAGTTTGTGATACATAGTGATCATGAATCTCTTAAATATTTGAAAAGCCAAAACAAACTTAGCAAGAGGCATGCTAAGTGGGTGGAATTCATTGAGCAATTTCCTTATGTGATCAAACACAAGCAAGGAAAAATAAATATTGTGGCGGATGCTCTTTCTAGAAGATACACCTTGCTAAATCTTTTAACCTCTCAATATCTTGGTTTTGATCACATTAAGGAACTTTATCATGATGACCTTGATTTTTCTCCCATCTATCAAGAGTGTCTTAAAGGAGGACACAAATTTTTTTTTATTCAAGATGGCTTTCTTTTTAAAGGAAAACGTCTTTGTGTTCCCCAAAGCTCTATTAGATTATCTCTTGTTGGAGAAGCTCATGAGGGGGGTTTAATGGGACATTTTGGGGTTGCTAAAACTTTGGATGTGTTGCACGAACATTTCTTTTGGCCACATATGCATAAACATGTTCATAGTTTGTGTGATAAATGCATAGCTTGCCGCAAAGCTAAGTCTAAAATGCATCCCCATGGTCTTTATACTCCTCTTCCTATCCCTTCAATGCCTTGGGTAGATATATCTATGGATTTCATCTTAGGCTTACCCAAGACATCAAAGGGAAAGGACTCCATTTTTGTGGTAGTGGATCGTTTTTCAAAGATGGCTCACTTTATTCCTTGCCACAAAGTGGATGATGCATGCCACATTGCAAACCTCTTCTTTCAAGAAGTGGTTCGCTTGCATGGGATTCCTAGGTCTATAGTGTCCGATAGAGATCCTAAGTTCTTGAGTCACTTTTGGAAGACCTTGTGGGGCAAGCTTGGAACTAAGCTTTTATTTTCTACCACTTGCCACCCACAAACTGATGGTCAAACCGAGGTGGTGAATAGAACTTTGGGACAACTATTGAGATGCTTTATTTCGGGGAATCCTAGAGTGTGGGAGAATTTACTACCCCATGTTGAGTTTGCATATAACCGAGTAGTATATTCTACCACCTCCCATTCTCCTTTTGAGGTGGTCTATGGGTTTAATCCCCTAACACCTCTTGATCTTCTTCCTATTCCCCTTCTTGGAGATGTCTTGTGCAAAGATGGGGATGAAAAGGCTTCTTTTGTGAAAACTTTGCATAAAGACATCAAGAAGAGAATTGAGAAGAAGGTTGGCAAGTATGCTGAACTTGCCAATAAAAGGAGAAAAGCATTGTTGTTTGATGAGGGCGATTGGGTTTGGCTTCACTTGAGGAAGGATCGTTTTCCTACTCAAAGGAAGTCCAAACTAATTCCTCGAGGGGATGGACCTTTCCAAGTCCTCAAGAGGATTAATGACAATGCTTATGAGTTAGATATGCCTGATACATTCTTAGGTAGTCATACTTTTAATGTCAGCGATCTAACTCCCTTTTTTGTAGGTCTCCAGAATTCGTGGTCGAATTCTCTCCAACTCGGGGAGTATGATGGAGATCAAGCTCAAAAGGACATGGAGGCCAATCAACAAGATCAAGAAGAGGTAGAGGCACAAATGGAGGACGCCCATGGAGGTCAAAGTCCACCTCAAAGGATTACAAGAAGCATGTTCAAAGCTTTGGGAGCTAGAGGACATTTATTTTCTCTTTTTGTAATTTCTTTAGTTGAAGGTGCTTAGAGGGAAACATTAGAAACCTCTTTTGTTTTAGCATCTTTTAGGCTTTAGTTAGGAGCTTTAGGAGGGGGGTGTATTAGTAGATAGGTGTAGGTGTAGTTTTTGGGAGGTGTCATAGTAGAAAAAGGTCACACCTCCCATGTGACTTGTTTTTGGTGGGAATTTCAAATGAGTTTATTTGAAATTTCCCACCTATTTTTTCAGAACCTTAGGCTATAAATAGAGGTGCTTCCTTTGTAAAATTTAGATTGGAATTAATCTAAGAAAACTCTACTCAAATTTTGAGTGAACTTTGGAGAGCTTTGAACCTTCTTCTCTAGTCTTATCTTGATGGATCATTGGAGTCCTCAAGTGGCGGCATCACTTTCATCTAGGAGCACTCCACACTTCTAGTGGCGAGATCATCCAACATTCTTCCATCTTCATGAGCACTCTCTTCTCCTTCCTTTCTTCTCTTTCTATTGTTTTTGTTAGCTTGTGTTCTTGTGTTTTGGTTTGGTGTTCTTGCTGTTTTTTTTATGAGTTTTGGTTCGGCAGTTTTATATTTCAGTCCATTCATCTTGTTCCTTTGCTTTTCTTACTCTTTTGTTCGGTTCAATTTGACTAAAATTGGTTCATCCAAATGAGTTTGGGATTTGGTACTAGTTTTTGGTGAGTTCTTGTCTTAGAACAATGATCCAACTCTAAGAAAAGTGCCTCTATAATGTCCAACTCAAGGTGATTCCTAAGAAGGTCAAGAACCTTTCTCTTCTAAGCTAGTGGAATCACATCAGAACTGGAATGTGAAAAATTAACCACAGAAACTTCAATGTCTTAACTCAATAATGGCACTGGAATGAGGTAAAAACAGTAAGCCAATTGAGAGAAATAAAGTTTTCAAAATTGCTGCCCAATTACCGTATTCTTTTCGACAGTATTGTACACTTTCCGTATTTTATTTATCATTTTTTGTGTACTTGGAATTTTTGAGTAATTCTTTTTTCTATGCTTTTGTAACACTTTTAAGAATGTAAATCCAAATTTTCACATTATTTATCTACACTCCCCCTAGCATCCCTTACTACTTACACACCTATTTATTACATCCGCACCCCTACTCTATAAAAGAAATAAGAAGAGTAATCTTTTGATACTCTTGTCCCAAAGCTCTTACCATGCTCCTAGTGATTCGTTAGGCTTGGGCCCCTTGTTGGGCTTGGGCTTCATGGGCTTGAGAATCCTCTACTCGGTTTCTATCATATTCCCCGGGTATCAGTATGTAGACGGATCTCACGGCTTCCCACGTGAGAAACGATGAGCTCCATCGTATCAATGAAGAGTTGCGCCGTGGTTTGGGCGATAACCAAGGGCAACGTGACCAAGATGAGGCCGAGCGTCTCACCCCACCAAGGGAGTTTTCCACACCCTTCTCGCAGGAGATTCTGGAAGCAGTGATCCCCAACACGTTCGCGGGACCCAAGGTGATCTTCACCAGAATGGAGGATCCTGAGGCGCACCTCACTGCATTCCACACGCAGATGGTGCTAGTAGGCGGCTCCGATGCCGTGAGGTGCAAGCTCTTTATGAGCACCTTGACGGGGATGGCCATGGATTGGTTCATCAGCCTTCCAAACTGCCATATCACCTCCTTCCAGCAGCTGTCGCGGTTGTTGAGGGAGCAATACTTAGCAAACAGGGCCATGCCGCCAGTTTCGTACGACCTGTTTGATGTGAAACAATATCAAGGATAGACAATGAAGGAGTACATCAACCATTTTGGGGCCCAAGTAGTAAAGGTTGACACTACGGAAAAGCCCATGATCGTGTACGCATTCAGAAAGGGCGTGTGTCCTGGACCTTTTTGCGAATCCATCATTCGCAATTGCCCCAGGACCTTTGCTGAAATAAGGCGTCACGCGGTGGAGCATATTGCCTCTGAGGGAGAGGTGTGTGAGAAGCGCACCAACATCGTACCCTCACGCCCGAGAGTGCAGACGCGGGCTCAACCTGTCAGGGTCAACGAGACCACGACGGGGAGGAAGAAGCCAGAGGGGAGACGCCCCTATGAGACAAGAAAACCCCAGCCCAGGGGTCCAGCAGGAGGAAATCGCCCGGCCAGGGAAAGAGCCAGGCCAGCGAGGTACGACTTTGTGGTGGAGTTGAAGGATCTGATTGCCGTGCCCAATATAGCTGAAAGGTTGAGGCGACCGGCGGAGACCGACAAGGTGTTAGGGCCTCGCAAGGACTCTTGGTGTGAGTTCCATGAAGCTTTCGGTCACCACATCAACAACTGCCTGTCACTGGGATACCAGTTAGATGAGTTGGTGAGAAGCGGGTTTCTGAAGGATTACATCGCAGAGCCCGCCACGACCGCGACCCTGCCAACACCAGTGGAAGAAATACGCGAGGGGGGTCAATTCAATTGAAGAAAGAATCTCAGGTAACCCGTGGGAGTCAGACCTCGTGTTCAAGAGGGCGGATCTAGAGGATGTCGTGCCGCACGACAATGACCCCGTGGTCATTTCGGTTGTCACGGCCGGCAGAAAGGTGCGCAGGGTTCTAGTCGACCAAGGAAGCTCCGCAGATGTTATGTTCTGGTCGACATTCAACAAGTTACGGTTGTCTCCTGACCTTTTGAGACCCTACACAGGGTGCTTATATGGGTTCGCTGACAACCAGGTGGAAGTACGAGGCTACCTGGAATTGAGGACGACATTCTCGGATGGAGCGGCCTCACGTACCGAAAACATTAGGTACTTAGTCGTAAACGCCAACTCAGCCTACAACATCTTGTTGGGCAGACCGGCGTTGAACAGGATGAACGCAGTAGCCTCCAAGCGCCACATGAAGATGAAGTTGCCGGATCTCAGGGGCCCAGTGATCGTCATCAAGTCAGATCAGGAAGAAGCGCGAAAATGTTATGAGAACAGTCTGAAAACGAAGAGGGGCGTATTCATGGTGTTCGTCTGCCAAGTGCAGACACGGCGATGGAGGTAGAGGTAGAACCCTTGAACGAGGCCACGCCAACAGTGAGGGCGACGCCCGAAGCAGACACGCACACAGAGGAGAGGCAGGACGACACATCGCCCGTAGAAGAGGCGACGCCTGGAAAACACTACCGGGCGACGCCCCTTAAGGAAGATAGCAGGGATCAGCCGCGGCCAAGGCGGTGGAGAGGCAGATTGGCGGCATAGCGTTCAAGCTGGGGCGTTTGTTGAGCCAAGAAGAACAGGATGAGGTGGCAGAGGTGATTTCACGTCATTTAGATGCTTTTGCATGGTCCGCGTCAGACATGCCGTGCATCGACCCTAATTTTCTGTGCCACCACCTTAGCATGGATGCCACAGTCCACCCCGTGCGACAAAGAAGGAGAAAGTTCAATGAAGAAAGGCGGCTTGTGATAAGGGAAGAGACGCACAAGCTGTTGAGCGCCGGACACATACGGGAAATCCAATACCCCGAATGGCTGGCCAACGTCGTCCTAGTGAAAAAAGCAAATGGGAAGTGGAGGATGTGTGTAGACTTCACGGACCTGAACAAGGCATGCCCCAAGGTCTCGTATCCATTACCCAGCATCGACGCCCTGGTGGATAATGCCTCAGGCTGCGGAATGCTAAGTTTCTTGGACACTTTTTCGGGGTATAAAGCCTCCTTGAATCCCTCCTCGAAGGTGTTGGCCATGTCATCGATGAGTTCCTTCCTGACCTTCTCCAACTCCTCGATGGTAGAGTCCCCGGAGGCCACCTGCTTCTCCAGAGCCTCCTTCTCAACTTGGAGCCTGTTGACCTCAGTTTGCAGCTTGTCATGGTCAACCTGGAGAAGGCCCAATGCCTTGACCTTGGTAGCCATTTCCTCCTCCATCCTCTCCAGTCTCTCCGCCTGCCCATAGCACTGATCCTCCAAGTCCTTTTGAAGCTCTTCGGAAGCCTCGGCCATGTCTTGGATATCCGTTACTTGAACTTGGAGAGACACCTCCCGGACGTAGAAATCAGCCTGGATTTCCATCGCCTCATCCAGTTGCCTGTCAGCCTCCTCTTTGGCCTCTTGGGCCAACTTCAGAGAGGCTTGATAGGCCTCATTTTGACGTCCCAAAGGTTCCTTCTCCTCCTTCACAACGACCACTTCTTCTTTCAGGACCTGGAGGGCTTGTGTATTTGAAGCAGCATTTTTAGCTTGGGCGCGCCAATCAAGGGCCACGGCCAAGAAGGCTCCCAAATAATAGAGCATTCCTTCTCTCCTGTCGGAGCCTTCTGGCATCAACCCTCCGTTGAAGCCCCTCATCAGATGCATGATTGGAGGAGGAATGGCAATAAGCTCTGGGGCAGCAGGAACGGGGGCAGGAACAGCAGAGACCTCTGCTGGTGGTGGAGGTGGAGTAGACTCGGCCCCATCGTCTTTTTCCTCTTGGACTATTGTGGGTTGGGGAGAGGTGGCGCTAGGGGGATTGTCCCTGAAGGACTCCCCTCCCTGTGGGGATGCTGCTGGTAGGATGGGAACCCTAGCATCCCTTCTCCTCTTGAAGACTACCCCATTGCCGGAGTGTTCGTCATCGGAGAGGACCTCCAGCACCCTCGTCCCTTTGTCAAGGGGGGCTGGAGCAGGTGATGAGGCCACAACCAGTGGGACTGCGGGGATGAATGGAGGTGAATTAGGTGTTTGGAGTGTTTGGGGGCTATGTGGAGGTGGTGAAGATGGGCCTAGTGGAGTTTCGGTGGTGGTTGGTGTTGGTGAGGGCAAGGATAGTGGGAGGTTTGGGTCAGCAGTGGGGGTGGTGGAGGCGCCAGCCTTGGGGGCACGAGCCATTAATGCTTTCGCCAGGACCATCCTCCTAGATGAATCCATCACTGATCCTGCATTCAGTCAAACCAAAGAACAGAAGTTAAAGCCACCCTAAGCCAAGCACAAGACGTCAGTTACACACAAAGCACAGAATGCCAATCCCACCACCAACGCAGTTATACAGATCCACAAGGCACGCAGGTAAATGAAATATAAAGAGTACAAATGAACACTTAGCAACGAGGGAAACATGTGGAGAAGGCCAACAGTATAAGCATGATGCAATAAAGCACAGATAAGAAAGGAAGAACAAAAAAGCAACAAGGAACGAGCCTCCCTACCAAAATAGGTGGACAGGGTGTGCGCGTTGTACTCACACGCTATGAGCTTCAGCGTGACAAAAACGATCTTCAGGCCAGCCAAGGCCTCACATACCCCCCTATCAGCGGAGGATAGCTCATCCAGGGTCTTAGGCTTAAGCAGCTTGGGGTACTCTATCCAGTATAGGGGAAAGCCATTCAAGGCTGTGGGGTCCTGTTTGGCGCAGCACACCCTAAAGAATTTCCCTTTCCAGCCTTTGTATGAGTTCTGGAAGAGGGAGAGGATGATCCTGTCGGTGATCCCGGAAAAGCTCACCCATAGGCTTTTCCCTTGTTTCTTCACCTCGAAGAAATGAAGAAAGACATCCACAGAAGGGGGAACGCCCAGATATCCGCAGAGAATTTGAAAGGCCCTGACGAAGGCCCAGCTATTAGGGTGTAGCTGGGTGGGGGCCGTGTTGATCTTCGTGAGGAGTTCCCTCTCGAAGGGTGTAAATGGAAGGCGCACACCAACGCGCTTGAATACTGTTTGGTACATGAAGAAAAAGGGTGCCCCACCCCTGGGCTTATCATCCACACAAATGGGTTCCCCGGGTGTGTCATAGCGGACGGAGATGTGGGCATCGTGGGTGCGACAGAAGGCGTTGAAGTTGTATAAATGAGGGTCACCCCGATGGTTCTCCACATCCTCAATGGTTGTCAAGGTGGTGCATTCGTTTAAGAGATCGTCAGAGGCCCATTTATAGAGGGCCTTGTAGTTGATCTTGGGGGAAGGACTGGACTTCGTTTTTGAACGCACCATGATGCGATTAAATAGATGAAGAAAGATGAAAGGAAAAGGATTTTAACAAGCAAGGCCAAGGCAGAAAGGGGAAGAGAAACCCTAGAAAACGCCACCCACGCGAAGAAACCCAGAAGGAGGGAGAAGAGAGCGTAGAAGCACGATGAGAGAAAGAAATGTAGGAATACAGAAGCACAGACGTTCCCAGGCAGTTATATCGGAGAACATAAATCAAGAGAAAGAGCCATGGAGGTAGAAAAATCATACCTTTGAACGTGTGGGCCGGTGGTTGTTAAGGAAGCGCAGAGGGAGCAGCGATCGCTAGAACTTCAGAGAAAGAGAGATGAACAGTAGCGGACAATGCGAAAGAGTGAATAGAACAGTGTTTGAGGCGCGGTATTTCGAAGTCTTAAACGTTACACTTGGAACCCAAGAGGCGCTAATTTGGGACCGTGCGATTGAGCCACGTGTCGAGGGATTAAGTATCAACTTGAAGCGCAAGAGGCGCCAAACCGTGATCGTGTGATTAGGCCACGTGTCAACAGATTGAGAGTGTATCTCAAAGCGTCATTTTTCCCGCTCAGAGAATGTTACATCTTCAATACAGAGAAGGTCACATTAGCAGTACGGAGAGTGTCACATCAGCGGTACGAAGGATGTCACGTCAGCTGACTAGAGAATGACACGTCACTAGGGTGCCACGTGTACGATGGGGGCAAAGCCTTAGTCTTTTCGCTGAAAACAAGTAATCAGCTCAGGACTGGGGGGCTTGTGTACCGTCCTGCCCCCGGGCGTTGACCAAAGTCAAAGTCAGCGTCGGGGCCAAGTTCAACATGTGGTGGTCAACAAAATAATTACACAAGGCGTCGCCAAAGAAGGGCGTCGCCTTAACATGGCGTCGCCGAGATAAGGCGTTGCCTAGACAAGGTGCCGCCAAGATACGGCGTCGCCAAACAAGCCACCGGTAATGTCACTCCCCGATACCCATGGGTAGGAAAGACCATGGAGGGAGTGACGCCATGGAGGCTTCGCAGAAACAATGAGAAAGTAAAGAGAAAGGTGGCTTCAAGGCCATAGTACTAGCGCCAGTGGAGAGCAATCTGACTCGTGAAGTGCCCATGTCGCCCAGAGAGGCCCTTGGGATAGATACGACTCATGAGAGGGTCACGCCCAGGGGTAACCAGGTGCAGGGTACAAGAGGAAGGTAGATACGCTCTCAAAGCGAGTGACTAGAGGTTTGGGGGCATGAGTTCGCACCCAAAAAGTCACCCCTTGCGCCGGATGCACTCCAAGGAAGGAGGACTCACGCGACGAAATACCCCCAAGTTGGGTCACGGTGCTGTGAGGCCCACCACTTGTAATGACAGCCAAGTCAGAACAGAAACATCCATTTGTCAGGTATAAGGTAATTAAAGCTATTTAAAGGTAATTAAAGTTTACGTTCCGAGCATTTTAAGGTACTTTAAATGCTTCAGGCGGTTTAAACGTCTTAAAGGCGCTGAACGTTACCTTAAATGCGCTTTAAGACGCTTTAAATGCTAGAGGCATTTAAATAGAACCGGGGATGTTGGAAACGGGGTTCGAACTTTTGGCAAACTTTCCCAGAATACACTCTAGTTGTTTGCTCGAGTCTTAAGGCTACGCACAAGGGACTAGAGCAAGGTTGTTTGCCAGAGGGAGAAAAGATACACAATACACAGTTCTTTTTACCACCTTCAGAGCACCATCCACGGTGTTCCGATATGGAGGTGGAGAGTTTTGGTGTTTCTTGCTAGCTGAATTGAGCGTCGGAGTGCAAACGGCCGCTAGGGACGTCTTTGTGCGCAACCTTGCCCGTCAGCTAGGGACACCTTCCCTCTGGCTACCTGTGGATACCTGCAAAGAAGGACAAAAGGGCGCCCTAGCGGCCGTTTGCACTCCGACGCTCAAGTCAGCTAGCGAGAAACACCAAATACTCTACACCTCCGTATCGGAGCACCGTGAATGGCACTCTGAAGGTGGTCGAAAGAACTGGTGGTTGTGTATCTTTTGTCCCTCTGGCAAACAACCTCTCTCTAGTCGCTTGTGCGTAGCCTCAAGACTCGAGGAAGCAACTAGAGTGTATTCTCGGAAAGTCTGCCAAAAGTTCGAACCCTGTTTCCCACATCCAAGGTTCTATTTAAACTACTCTAGCATTTAAAGCGTCTTAAAGTGCATTTAAGGTTATGAAACTGATCCTGCCGGTTGACCTGAGTGCAAGAGTCTTGCCACGTCAAAGGTCTCTCCTCTTGATCAGCTTCGCAGCACGTCAGCCTTTGTTCCTCACGTTCGAATTCCTCGCAAGAACCTGAAGAAAACAAAGTGGCGCCGCTGCGGCCGATCGCGCTCCGACGCTCAAGTCAGTGACGGAATCACCAAAAACTCAGAGAAAATATCTCAACTCAAGGAACCGTGCGCAGTGAATCTCAGCGTACTAGAAAGTGTTCTGAAAACGTACCTCAAAAGTATGTTAAGTGTTCCTTATATACCTGAGCACTTTCTCTCTCCTGACGGTTACACCTCTGGACACGTGGCTCGCATCCAGCTGTACACGTGTCACCATCTGGAGCTCCCTTCACTTGAGCGTCACCTCTACTTTTCAAGCCATTCGACCAAGTTACCCATACAAGGAGTAACTTGGTGCAAAGCTCACCTTGGAGCGTGACCCCTTAAGTGGTGAGTACGGGGTGTCAACCTGCACACCTTCTCCGTGGTCTCGCCTGCCGCTATCACGATCTGCTTCACTTGCATACCATGCATGTGTCTGGGAAATTGTTCCCTTGCCCGACCTCTAGGGAATGATCATCTGATAAGCTCATCCTCCACTGCTGCGTGACAAGCATATCGCTAGTCCCCGTACTTGTACCCCTTGGAAACCTTAAGCAGGTGTCGCCAGGACAAGGCGTCGCCTAGGTGATGGCGTCGCCCAACCAGGGCGTCGCCAGATCAAACAGTGCTAAAGCAAGGCAATCACGGTGTGGTTCCCCGATACCCATGGGTAGGAAAGACCATGGAGGGAGCGACGCCGTGGGGAGGCCTCAGGTCCCGATAACCCGGGGCAGTGATAAAGAAAAGGAAAAGGTAGCTTCAAGGCCATAGTAATAGTACCAGTGTAGGGCAGCCCGACTCGTGAAGTGCTCCTGCCGCCCCAGAGACGCCTGTGGGACAGATACGACTCAAGAGGAAAGTCACGCCCAGGGCAACCGGGTGCAGGGTACACGAGGAAGGCAGATACGCTCTCAAAGTAAGTGACTAGATAATTGGGGGCATGAGTTGGCACCCAAAAAGTCACCCCTAGCGCAGTAGCACTCCCAAGCAGGAGGACTCACATGCAGAAACGTCCCCAGGTGGGCAGAAACGCCCCCAGATGGGGTCACGGCGTCGTGAGGCCCTCCACGTGTACGACAGCCATGCCAGAATAGAAACGCCCTTTAGTCAGGTGCCAGGTAATTAAAGTCATTCAATACAGTTTCCCTTTCGAGCATTCAGGTGTTATAATGGCTCCCAAGCATTTCAACGTCTTAAATGCGCTACGTTTTCTAATTAAATACGCTGATTGAGTGCGTTACATTTCTAATTATAGGTGCTTTAAGACGCTTTAAATGCTTGGGTAGTTTAAATAGCGCGGAGAATGTTGGAAAGAGGGTTCGAACTTTTGGCAAATTTACGAGAACTCTCTAGTTGCTTGCTCGTGCTTCAAGGTTACGAACAAGGGACTGGGGAATATTTTTGCTTGAGAGAAAGAACACACACAGACAATACACAGTTATCTTTTACCACCTTCAGAGTGTCATACGCGGTGCTCAGATACGGAGGTGCCCAGTTTTGGTGTTTCTTGCTGGCTGACTTGAGCGTCGGAGTGCAAACGGCCGCTAGGGCGCCTCTCTGTCCTCTTTTTTGCAGGAATCCACAGGCAATCAGTGGGAAGGAGTCCCTAGCTGACGGTTGAGGTCGCGCACGAAGACGTCCCGGTCAACCGGACGGAACATTTGGCGCCCACTGTGGGGCAGATATAAAACATCAGTCCCATCACAAGTTCGAGAAAATCTACGAAGTCGCAGTAACGTTGGAGGAGGTTGGAGTGACGATGGCCCCCACCAGACGAAGCACAGCACGCGCAACCCCAGCAGAACTATCCATGCAACAGGTCCTGGAGATAATGAGGGGGCTGCAGCAGGACATGGCGGATTCGAAAATGGAACAGGAACGCATGCAGGCAGACCTTGACGCCTCGCATGAGCGGAACGAAGAGCTCCACCGTGTGAATGAGGAGTTGCGCCAGGGCCTGAGAAATGATCGGAGGCGGCCTGGACATGACAAAATGGAGAACCATTCCCCACCAAGGGAGTTTTCCACTCCTTTCTCGCAGGAGATCCTAGACGCAGCGATCCCGAACACGTTCGCGGGACCCAAGGTGATCTTCACCGGGATGGAGGACCCAGAGACGCACCTTGCAGCATTTCACACACAGATGGTCCTGATAGGCGGTTCTGATGCTGCCAAGTGCAAGCTCTTCATGAGCACCCTGACCGGGATGGCTATGGACTGGTTCATTAGCCTCCCAGAGGGTCATATCACATCTTTCCGCCAATTGTCACGATTGTTCAAGGAACAATACTTAGCAAACAAGGCCCCGCCGCCGGTCTCTTACGATCTGTTTGATGTGAAGCAGTATCAAGGGGAGACCCTGAAGGAGTATATCAATCGCTTTGGGGCCCAGGTCGTGAAGGTTGGTACAACAGAGGAGCCTATGATCGTGTACGCATTTGTGAAAGGCGTATGCCCCGGTCCTTTTGGAGAATCCATCATCCGCAACCGCCCTAGGACTTTCGCTGAACTACGGCGTAGGGCGGTAGAACATATTGCTTCTGAAGGGGAGGTGTGTGTGAAGCGCACCAGCACCGTGCCCTCACGCCCGAGGGGACCGGCGCGAGCTCAACCTGTCAGGGTCAATGAGACCACGACGGGAAGAAAGAAGCCCGAGGCGAGACGCCCCTACGAGGCCAGAAAGCCCTAGCCCCGGGGTCCAGCAGGAGGCGATCGCCCCGCCAGAGAAAGAGCGAGACCGGCGAGGTACAACTTCATGGTTGAGTTGAAGGATTTGATCGCCATGCCTAACATAGCTGAGAGGCTGAGGCGACCGGCGAAGACCGACAAGGTGTTAGGGCCTCGTAAAGACTCTTGGTGCGAATTCCACGAGGCTTTCGGGCACCACATTGATAATTGGCTGTCGTTGGGCTACCAGCTAGATGAGCTGGTAAGAACTGGGTTCTTGAAGGACTATGTCGCGGAGCCCGCCACGACCGCCACCTTGCCGCCGCCGGCAGAAGAACCAGCACACGAGATGCCTGTGCTTGGCGACGTCCACACTATTGCTGGAGGTTTTTCCGGCGGCGGACCCACCGCCTCCCAGCGAAAGAAATACGCGAGGGGGGTAACTTCAATCGAAGAGAGGCTCTCGGGGGAGCCATGGGAGTCGGATATCGTGTTCACAAGAAGAGACCTCCGGGATGTGGTACCCCACGACAACGACCCCGTTGTCATCTCAGTCGTCACAGCCGGAAGGAAGGTGCACAGAGTGCTTGTCGACCAAGGAAGTTCGGCAGACGTCATGTTTCTGTCGACCTTTAATAAGTTACGGTTGTCCCCCGATCTGTTGAGTCCCTATACGGGATGCCTGTATGGGTTCGGGGATAACCAGGTGGAAGTCCAGGGTTACCTGGAGTTGAGGACTACGTTTACAGACGGAGAGGCCTCCCGTACTGAAAGCATCCGGTACCTTGTCGTGAACGCCAACTCTGCCTACAATATTTTGCTGGGCAGACCGGCGTTAAACCTTCTGAACGAGGTGTCCTCCACACGTCACATGAAGATGAAGCTGCCGAACCTCAATGGCCAGGTGATAGTCATCAGGTCAGACCAGGAGGAGGCAAGGAAATGCTATGAAAACAGCCTGAAAACGAAGAGAGGCGTGTTCATGGTGTATGAACATCCGCCGATCGCGGACACGACGATGATTGAGGCGACGCCCGCTGGGGTGACGCCTGAAGAGGCCATAGTGGAGAGGGCGATGCCCGAAGTAAATGTGCCTATGGAGGAAGGCCCTGACGACGCGGCGCCCGTAGAAGAGGCGGCGCCCGTTGAAGATGATAACAGGGAAAAGCCCGCGGCTAACGCCGTAGAAAGGGAGATTGGCGGCAAGACTTTCAAGTTAGGAAGTTCGCTGAGCCCGGCAGAACAGGAAGGGGTGGCGGAAGTGATTTCCTGCCACCTGGATGCCTTCGCGTGGTCCGCCTCGGATATGCCAGGCATTGATCCCGATTTCCTGTTTCACCACCTCAGCATGGACGCCATGGTACGCCCCGTGCGTCAGAGGAGGAGAAAATTCAATGTGGAACGACAGCAGGTGGTGAGCGACGAAACGCAGAAGCTGCTGAGTGCTGGTCACATCAGGGAGATTCAATACCCTGAGTGGCTCGCCAACGTCGTCTTGGTGAAAAAGGCGAACGGAAAGTGGAGGATGTGTGTTGACTTCACGGACCCGAACAAGGCATGGCCAAAGGACTCGTATCCGCTGCCCAGCATCGACGCCTTGGTAGACAGTGCGTCCGGCAGCAAGGTGCTGAGTTTCCTGGACGCCTTTTCAGGGTACAACCAAATCAAGATGCACCCAAGAGACGAGAGCAAGACTGCATTCATGACTGAGACATGCAGTTACTGCTATAAGGTGATGCCCTTCGGGCTGAAAAATGCGGGCGCCACATACCAAAGGTTAATGGACAAGGTTCTGGCGCCAATGCTCAGGAGGAATGTGTATGCCTATGTAGACGACATAGTGGTGGCGTCGCAGAATAGGGCACAGCACATGGCGGGCCTGGAGGAGTTGTTCGTCACAATATCCAAGTACTACCTCAAGTTAAACCCCGAGAAGTGTGTTTTCGGGGTAGAGGCCGGTAAGTTCTTGGGTTTTATGCTCACCGAGAGGGGGATAGAGGCGAACCCCGACAAATGTGCGTCTATTATCGCCATGCGGAGCCCGACGTCGGTAAAGGAGGTGCAACAGCTGACAGGGCGGATGGCGGCGCTCTCGAGTTTTGTTTCCGCCGGAGGAGAGAAGGGGCACCCGTATTTCCAGTGCCTCAAGAGAAACAGTCGTTTTGCATGGACTGATGAATGCGAAGCGGCTTTCATTAAGCTGAAGGAGTACCTGGCGACGCCGCCGGTCCTCTGCAAGCCGGTAGCGGGCGTGCCCCTCCGGTTATATTTTACTGTAACGAAGCGGGCCATCAGTTTCGTGTTGGTCCAAGAGCAGGACCAGAGTCAGAAACCCATCTATTTCGTAAGCAAGGCCTTACAGGGAGCTGAGACGAGGTACCAAGCGCTAGAGAAGGCGGCGCTGGCGGTAGTGTTCTCTGCTAGGAGGCTCCGTCATTATTTCCACAGCTTTACGGTGGTGGTGATGACCAACCTCCCTATACAGAAAGTGCTGCAGAAACCTGATGTGGCAGGAAGAATGGTGCGCTGGGCGGTGGAACTGTCAGAATTCGACATCCAGTACGAGCCTAGAGGACCCATCAAAGGTCAGGTGTACGCAGATTTTATAGCAGAACTGTCGCCCGGAGGTGAGCAAGAGGTGGAGATGAGTTCGCAATGGCTGCTCTCGGTTGATGGCTCTTCCAACCAACAAGGGAGCGGTGCAGGAATAGTCTTGGAGGGACCCGACGGCATATTGATCGAGCAGGCCCTGCGCTTCGCCTTCAAGGCAAGTAACAATCAGGCAGAATATGAAGCCCTGATAGCAGGAATGCTCCTGGCCAAGGAGATGGACGCTCGGAACCTCCTGGTGAAGAGCGACTCCCAGCTGATTACGGGGCAGGTGTTGAGTGAGTTCCAGGCGAAGGACCCACAGATGGCGGCGTAGGCAATGCCCAGCGGTGTAGGCAATGCCAAAAGCACGCCGACTGGCACAAGGCGCCGCCAGAAGAGTTGCGATCCATATACAGCCCGTGGCCTTTCCATACATGGGGAATCGACATCCTGGGCCCCTTCCCATTGGCGATCAGGCAGATGAAGTATTTGATCGTTGCCATCGAATACTTCACCAAATGGATAGAGGCAGAGCCCGTGGCACAAATCACAACGAACAAAGTACAACATTTTGTGTGGAAGAGCATTGTGTGCCGTTTTGGCGTACCTAGGCGGTTGATATCCGACAACGGAACCCAGTTCGCCAGTCAACAGTTGAGAAACCTATGTGCTGAGGTAGGCATTAAACAGGTGTTTGCATCAGTTGAGCACCCCCAGACTAATGGACAGGTAGAATCGGCAAACAGATTTATGTTGAGAGGGTTAAAAAGAAGGATAGAGAAAGCCAAAGGGGCGTGGGCGGAAGAGGTACCAAGGATCGTATGGGCCTATCACACCATGCCCCAATCCTCTACTATGGAGACGCCTTTCAGTTTAGTTTACGGGTTGGACGCGATGATCCCTGTAGAAATACATGAGAGCTCGCCACGTTTTCAAAACTTTGTGGCGGAGGAATCCAATGAAGAGAGACGGGTAAACCTGGATCTGCTAGACGAGGCCAGGGAAGAAGCTAGAATAAAAGCTGAAGCGACGAAGAGAAGAGTAGAGCGGCAATATAACTCTAAGGTAAAGCCGCGACAGTTTCAGGTTGGCGACCTAGTGATGAGGAATGCTCACCCATACGAGTTGGAGAATAAGCTGTCTCCCAAGTGGACCGGACCCTTCAGAGTTACTGAGTCTAAGGGCAACGGTTCGTACAACCTGGAGACTTTGGATGGAGGCCCTATTCCGCGTAGTTGGAATGCAACCAACTTAAAATTTTATTTCAATTGACTTATGTAACCAGTTATGTAACAGTTTAGTTGAAGGGGATGCTCTTTTTCCCTCTCGGGGGTTTTTTAATGAGGTCACCCTAATAAAGGTAAAACCAATTTGAGAAAAAGAAGTGCCTTGGTTCTTAGCCTGTATTTTTCTCCGTTTGAAGTAAGGAAAGGCGTCGCCGTGAGAAGGCGTCGCCAAGAGAGAAGGCGTCGCCAAGAAAGAAGGCGCCGCCTAGGTCTAGGCGTCACCAGGAAAGAAGGCGTCGCCTGGATGGAGGCGGGCGTCGTTGATGAGCAGGGCGAAGGAAAGCGCACAATATGCGAAATATATGCAGAGTAAAGTGACGTTGCAAAAATCAATTGATATAGAAAAGGTTGGTGTTACAAACAATGTCCAATACAATCGAAGTAGCCCAAATGGGGCGAATATTACAGCTCATGCAAGTCACAAAAGAGCCACTTTTCAGTGGTCATCAGAATCAGCACTAGAGGAAGGCGAAGCCCCTTTCCCAGCCCGCAGAGCTCGAGTAAGTCGTGTCCTCCTTTCTTGGTTTATTTTCGAACCTGCACCAAGAGAGATAAATGTGTCAGAGATCCCATGAGGCAAGACATGCACGTACAGAAAACAACAAAGGCCGGAGTTTCTAGGGCAGCAACTCTTACATATGTACTTTTCGAGAGTCCCAGCGTTGAACTCCAGGCTGATCAAAGTGGCAGAGTCAAAACCTCCCGCCTCAGCAAGAATCCGGCAAGCTATTTGATCACTTGGAGCCAGCTTCTTGAAGGGTTTGGTTTTGAGGGCCCTCGTCTCTCTCACCCAGTACAGCGGAAACCCATCCAGAGCGTCGGGAACCAGGTCAGTACGGCAGATCTTGAAGAACCGGCCTTTCCACCCGGAGAACGAGCTTTGGAAGGGTGTGAAGAGAACTCTCCCAGGGTCATTACTGAGAGTTACCCAGAGGTTGTGATGGAGGAAGGCCCAAGCTCACCACACTATGAAAGCCAAGCTTCTAAGACCAAGACCGTCTAGCCTTCACAAAGAAGCGTCTAGCCTTCCAAAAGGAGCGTCTAGCCTCACAAGGAGCGTCTAGCCTCACAAGGAGCGTCTAGCCTCACAAAGGGAGCGTCTAGCCATGATGAGGAGCGTCTAGGCCAAGGCTACATGAGGAGCATCTATGAAGAGTCCTAGACCGTCTAGCTTCACACACACAAGGGCCAAAGCTACGGTTTGGGAGAGAAAAGGCTTTGTTGCATAAAAGGCCCATTAGGGGTACTTAGTAAGATAGGTAGTGTAGAAAGAACTTTGTAAAGGAAACCCTAGAACCTAGGGTTGTGTGGCCGGTCATTGCATGGCACATGGCTTAGAATTTAGATTTAATTTTGGTTTTCTTTTCCTTAGAAATGTAGCTTAACATTTAAGCCCAAATAGCCTATAAATAGGAAGGCTATCTCTTTGTATTTGAAAAGTTTATTTGAGTATTGTTATGCTGCCCATTTTGTGCACTAGCTTTACTTCTCCTAGAAATCTAGGCTATAAACTTCACTCCCTTCACCTTTCTTCATAGAGCTGGCCGAACCTCTCTAATCCCTACTCATCATGCACCTTCAAAGCCATCACAACTCCTAGGAGGGCTTTGTTCACTCACCCATTGCTTCCGCCCCATTTTTCACTACTTTGATTCAAGAAGAACACATGAAATGCCATCAGGTTGTGTCTCTGCCTCTTCACCTCAAAGAAGTGAAGAAAGAGGTCAACCGAGGGTGCACAACCCAGAAACCCGAAGAGAATGTCGAAGGCTTTGACAAAGGCCCAGCTGTTGGGGTATAACTGGGCCGGAGCAACGTTGATCTCCGACAGCAGTTCCTTCTCAAACCAGGAGAAGGGTAGGCGCACTCCGATGGTCTTGAACACCACCTGGTAAAAGTAAAAGAAAGGGACCCCTTCGTTGGCCCGTTCATCTCCACATACTGGCTCCCCTATAGTGCAAGGGAGCACAGCGATGTCGTCGTCATGCCTCCTCGCGAAGGCCCGGTGGTCATAAGAACACGAATCCCCTTTGTACTCCCTTATGGCCCTGGTAGCGAGTAAGCATGAACACTCATCAAGAAGTTCACTCGAGGCCCAAGGGTATAAGTCCTTGGGACTGACCCTGGACGAAGCAGCATGAGAAGACATTCTTTAACAAGATTAGGGATTGTCAAGGGTGTAGGGGCTGCCGGAAATGCAAGAGTCGAGTGAGGGGAGCGAATGCTGGAACAACCCTTCGTGAGAAAAGAAAGGGTGCAAGAAGGAAGGGTGCAAGAAGAGAGAACGTAAGTAGGTTATGAAGAGTGTGAAAATGATGAGGATAGTTTCAGAGTTTGAAGAGTTAAATAAAGCGGTTAGAGCGCCAAACGACGCGAATGGATGCACCGCACGATCGATCCACGTGGCAGCAGATGGGAGGGTGGCCCTGGCACCCCTGGTTAAACTCAGAACACGTCGTATCAACAGAATACCTGATGGTACGATGCGCCGTCGAAAGGGGATTAGGGGCACAGTAGGAGTCAGGATCAAAATCGAATGACTGGATGTCCCATCAGCCATACAGAAAGCGCCACGTGGATCAAGTTGAATAACTGAACGTCCCATCAGCCATACAGAAAGCGCCACGTGGATCAAGTTGAATGACTGAACGTCTCATCAGCTATACAGAAAGCGCCTCGTGGAAGATACGGGAAGGGCCTTGAGCTCTTCGCTGCCCCCAGGCACCGACCAAGCCCAAGGTCAAAGTCAATGTCAAGTTGGAGACGACGCCCAAGGCGACACTAACATGAGACGCCTGAGGCGTCGCCTAGAATCATAAAGGACGATGCCAGCATGAGACGTCGCGGGCGTCGCCAACCCAAATATCAGCAGGGTCGCCTCCCCGATACCCACAGGTAGGAAAGACTGTGGAGGGAGACGAAATTGAAGGAGGCAGAGTTAGTTGCTGGCGTTATCTCCCCGATACCCACGGGTAGGAAAGACTGTGGAGGGAGATAAGATCGCCAAACGCCAGCGAATTGCTGGCAGGGTGTTCCCCGATACCTATGGGAAGGAAAGACCATAGAGGGAACGACCCCCCCCCCCCAAAGCACTCGACGTTTTAGACACCCGGGGACGATACGGCGCTGCTATAGCAGGCCTCTCCCTAGGCGTGGGCGCCGGGGCCAAGGATCAAGGAGAGAACCGTTTCGGTGTTCGAGACACCCCGTGGACGATACGGCGTCACTAGGTGAGCCTCTCCATGGGCGTGAGGGTTGGCACACGACCTTTCCCAGTCATACGAAGGTGCCCAACGAAGCGAAAGAAGCGAGTATAATGCAAACAAAACAACCGAAGCATAAGAAGGCAAAAGATGAGAATAAGATCGCACAAGCAGAATCGTATATGGCAAAGACATAAAAGCAATCATACGAACACCCAAATTGGTAACAAGAGTACGGATGGTTCAAAGAATTACAAGTTTAAACAGAGAGAGTTAAAAGCAAGCGTAAAGAATAAAGGAATTAAGCTTGAAGGTGAAGGTGGCGGGTGAGAGACAGCGGTTCAGTCATCCAAGTCCATGGGCACGACCTTCCCGTCGACGACATGGTGCATGGGGTCGCAGTTCGAAATATTGATGCCAGGGTTCTCGCAGGACGCCTGGGTCAGAGCCTCTTGGAACCCCTCCTCGAAAGTACCCGCCATCTCCTGGATAAGGGACTTTTCTCCTTCTCTAGCTCCTCAACGACGACATCCCCAGAGGTCACCTGCTTCTCCAGAGCCTCTTTCTCCACGCGAAGCCGACTGACCTCGACCTGTAGTTTGTCGTAGTCAGCCCGAAGAAGGTTCATAGCTTTGGCCTAGGTGGCCATTTCCCCCTCCATCCGCTCCGTCTTGTCAGCCTGCTCACGGCAACGGTCCTCCAGGTCCTTTTGAATTTCTGCATTAGCTTTGAGCAATTCCTGAAGGCCCGTTACCTGGACTTGGAGGGCGACTTCACGAGTATAAAAGCCAGCCTGGAGCTCCAATGCCTCTGCCAGTTGCCTCTCAGTTTCTGCTTTTGACTCTTGCGCTTGCTTCAGAGAGGTTTGGTAGGTTTCGTTCTGGCGCCCCAGGGTCCTCATTTCCTCCTCCAGAGTAGTCGCCTTTGTTTCCAAGGCCTGGAGAGTTTGAGCTTGCATGACCGCGTTTCTGGCCTGGGCGCGCCATTCAAGGGCCACCGCCAAGAAGGCCCCCAAGTAGAAAGGCATGCCTTCCTTCCTGTCGGTGCCCTCTGGCAGAGTCCCGCCACTGAAGCCCCTCATTAGATGCATAATCGGAGGAGGGATGGCGATGAAATCGAGGGCGGCAGCGACGGGAGCAGGGGAAGCAACAGCTTCTGCCGGCGGCGGAGGCGGGGCAGATTCGGCGCCTTCGCCCCCTTCCTCTTGGAGTGTCATGGGAGGGAGTGAGGTCGCACTTGGGGGGTTCTTCATGAAGGGGTTCCCTCCCTGGGGCGACGCCTCTACCAAAAGAGGAACCCGCGCAGATTTTCTTCTTCTGAAGGGTGCCACGCCTTCTGAGTCCTCATCATCTGATAGAATCTCCAAAACCCGTTTCCCTTTGTCAAGGGGGGTTGGAGCCGGCGACGAGGCCGCGACTAGAGGAACAGCGGCGATGGGTAGAGGAGAGCGGGGAATCTGAAGTGCTGCGAGGCTGTGCGGAGATGACGGAGGTGAACTAAGGGGAGCCTCAGCGGTGATCGGAGGAGGCGGTGACAGAGTCGGTGGGGGAACCGGACCGGCAGCAGGGGTGGAGGAGGCGCCCGCCTTGGCGGCACGTGCCTCCTTCATTGCTTTCGCCAACATCATTCTCTTAGAAGCGCCCATCACCGATCCTACATCAAGACAGACCAAACAGCAAGAATTAGGACCAAAGCAGCTATGCAAAATTACAACACACATGGAGACGTGAAATGCAAGTAACATGGCACAATATAAAACGAGCATAATAGTCTGGGGGAACGAACGTTCGATAGCAGGCTGTTCACAACAAGAAAGATGAGGGGAGAGCCCCATACCAAAGTAGGTAGGCAGGGCGTGAGCATTGTACTCGCTAGCGACCAACTTCAAGGTATGAAAAAGGATCCCCAACCCGGCCAAGGCTTTGCTTACCTCCCTATCGGCGGGAGATAGCTCCTCCAGGGTTTTGGCCCTGAGCAGTTTAGGGCGCTCCGTCCAGTAAAGGGGGAAGCCATCCAAAGCTGTGGGATCGTGCTTAGCGCTGCACACCCTGAAGAACTTCCCTTTCCAGTTCTTGTAAGAATTTTGGAAGAGGGAGAGGAGGATCCTGCCCGCGATCCCGGAAAAGCTTACCCAGAAGCTCTGCCCCTGCTTCTTCACCTCAAAGAAATGCAGGAAGACATCTACAGAAGGAGGGATACCCAGGTGTCCACAAAGAATTTGAAAACCCCTCACGAATGCCCAGCTGTTGGGATGGAGCTGGGCGGGGGCAGTATTGATTTCAGTGAGGAGTTCCCGTTCAAAGGGGGTGAACGGGAGACGCACTCCTACGCGTTTGAACACGGTCTGGTACATGAAGAAGAAGGGTTTCCCCTTCCTAGGTCTGTCGTCCAAACAAACAGGTTCCCCAGGCCTGCCGTGACGGACGAATATATGGGCGTCGTGTGTGCGGCAGAAGGCGTTAAAATTGTACAAATGGGGATCCCCACGGTGAGCTTCCAAGTCCTGGAAGGAAGTCCAAGGTCAAAGTCAACGACTGGAGGGTCAAAGTCAACGACTGGAGAGTCAAAGTCAACGTAAGGCGTCGCCTAGGTGGAGAAACTCCAAGTGCCAGCATCGCCAAGAGGAAGCGTCGCCAGGACAAGGCGTCGCCTAGGTGATGGCGTCGCCCAACCAGGGCGTCGCCAGATCAAACAGTGCTAAAGCAAGGCAATCACGGTGTGGTTCCCCGATACCCATGGGTAGGAAAGACCATGGAGGGAGCGACGCCGTGGGGAGGCCTCAGGTCCCGATAACCCGGGGCAGTGATAAAGAAAAGGAAAAGGTGGCTTCAAGGCCATAGTAATAGTACCAGTGTAGGGCAGCCCGACTCGTGAAGTGCTCCTGCCGCCCCAGAGACGCCTGTGGGACAGATACGACTCAAGAGGAAAGTCACGCCCAGGGCAACCGGGTGCAGGGTACAAGAGGAAGGCAGATACGCTCTCAAAGTAAGTGACTAGATAATTGGGGGCATGAGTTGGCACCCAAAAAGTCACCCCTAGCGCAGTAGCACTCCCAAGCAGGAGGACTCACATGCAGAAACGTCCCCAGGTGGGCAGAAACGCCCCCAGATGGGGTCACGGCGTCGTGAGGCCCTCCACGTGTACGACAGCCATGCCAGAATAGAAACGCCTTTTAGTCAGGTGCCAGGTAATTAAAGTCATTCAATACAGTTTCCCTTTCGAGCATTCAGGTGTTATAATGGCTCCCAAGCGTTTCAACGTCTTAAATGCGCTACGTTTTCTAATTAAATACGTTGATTGAGTGCGTTACATTTGTAATTAAAGGCGCTTTAAGGCGCTTTAAATGCTTGGGTAGTTTAAATAGTGCGGAGAATGTTGGAAAGAGGGTTCGAACTTTTGGCAAATTTACGAGAACTCTCTAGTTGCTTGCTCGTGCTTCAAGGTTACGAACAAGGGACTAGGGAATATTTTTGCTTGAGAGAAAGAACACACACAGACAATACACAGTTATCTTTTACCACCTTCAGAGTGCCATACGCGGTGCTCAGATATGGAGGTGCCCAGTTTTGGTGTTTCTTGCTGGCTGACTTGAGCGTCAGAGTGCAAACAGCCGCTAGGGCGCCTCTCTGTCCTCTTTTTTGCAGGAATCCACAGGCAATCAGTGGGAAGGAGTCCCTAGCTGACGGTTGAGGTCGCGCACGAAGACGTCCCGGTCAACCGGACGGAACAGCAAGCTTTCCTGATCATTCGGCAATGTGCCCCTTTCGGCGGTCTCTAACCGCCTGATCTCCTAGTACTCACATTTGGCGACTATGACACAACTCTGGTGACCGTTGGTTACACACACTAGAGATTGGAGAACGCCAAGTCAACGATCGGCGACTACACAGACTTCCCAATGTACTTCCCTTCTGTCAACCAGGTGTCCTGATGGCATTTCATGAAGGTCTTCTTGAATCATGTGAGAAAAAGTGGTGCGGAAGCTATGAAGGTGTGTGAGGAAGATCCTCCTAAGAGTGGTGTTGATCTTGAAGGTGCATGATGAGTATGAAGCTAGGGAGGTTCGGCCAACCCAAGGAGAGGTGAAGGAGATGAAGTTTAGAGCCTAGAATTCTAGGGAGAAGCAAAGCTTGGCACAAAATGGCAGCTTAACTTTACTCATAATAAACTTTCAAATACAAGGTGTAGGCCTCCCTATTTATAAGCTACTTGGCAGTAAGTTTTAAGCTAATGCCTAATGAAATGAAAACCAAATTAAATGCAATTCACAAAGCCATGTGCCATGTGCTCATGACCGGCCACACCTAGAGAGTTTCTAGAATGTTTCACTCAAATATGCTTTCTACACTACTCTAATTACTAAGCACCCCTAATGGGCCTTTATGCAACATGTACAAAGCTGTCTCCCTTCCATCCGTGGCTTCATTCAATTGGGCTTGAATATGCTTAGCCATTGACCTTGTGATAGGTCCTAGACGGTCTAGGTCTCCTCCTAGATGCTCCATGGATAGCCTTTCCCCTTCACGTCCTAGACGCTCCATCCTTCTAGCTAGACGCTCATCATGGTCTAGACGCTCTTCATGGTCTAGTGTTGGGCTTTGGCTTTCATGGTCAGATGTGCTTGGCCCTCTTCCATCATGTCCCGTTCAACACACCCATATTATCACTTGCTGCCACGTCATCACTCCCGATTACCTGATCGGTACACAAGCCCCCCAATCTTAAGCTGAGACTTGACCAGCGAAAAGACTAAGAAGTCAAATCATCGTCGACCTACGTGGCGTTTGTACGGATTTCCGTACGTTAGTACCCTTTTCTTCTCTGACGCTCCACCAACCCCCTCTTTAATCAAACGACACGTGGCTTCATCAACGGTCGTTTTTAACCGTCATTTGCGCTTCCTACAACGTTCGAAACCCTTAAACCCTTCGCATTCCAAACGCTTTTTCTGCGAACCACGAAACTTCTCGTCTCTCTCAATCTTCAACTTTCTTCAGCGTTCATCCGATCATAAAAAGGTAACCCTTTTACCCCTCCTATTGACATTTACTGCATTTTAATCGGTTTGCATCATCCATTAACTGTCTGAAGCATACGTTGTGGGCTATTTCTCTTTTTCTTGTAACCTAAGATTTCGTCCTTGATAACGTCTATCCCAGCGAACCCTTATTCGTTTGTTCTATCCTCTTCGTCCTCAATCGAGTCATTCTCTGCTGTCCTCATTTCATCCCTTTTCTTTCCTTTGCAGTTCCTGCGATGGCTCACACGAAGTCCACCGCTAATCCTCCTTCTTCATCGCGAAACCCTCCACCCAAAACTCGTAGGGTTGTCCCTGGGACAAATCCTCCACCAACACGCAACCCCTCACGAGCCTCTGGTGCTCCTTCCACACAGGCCAAGAGGCCTACCTCTTCTCACGCCAACCCTACCCAGGCAACTCCACCACTCGCCGGGGGAGCCCCCCTTCCTCCGCAAGACTACAAGGAGCTCTATCCTTGGGCCACCCCAGCTCTGCTGAAAGAGACTTCGTCAATAAATACTGAGTTGGGCGTGCTTCGACTGAAGAAAGGAGATCAACCCGACCTTTCATTCACAAGGAGCATGATAACAAAGTGACCGTGCTGCGTTGCCTCCCGGGAGAACCGATCTGTGCGGACGATAAGGGGAACAACGGCGAGTTGTTCTGCTTTATCTATGCCACACTGTTCAAGAAAGTGAAACTTAGGTTTCCTTTTACTCGTTTCGAGAGACAGCTACTGACTGAGCTCAACATCGCCCCTGCCCAGCTTCATCCCAACAATTGGGCGTTCGTAAAGGCGTTCCAAATTCTCTGTGTGCACTTGGGGCTTCCGGCTTCGGTCGATGTCTTCCTCTTCCTATTTGAGGCAAAGAATCCCGGCGATCGCCCCTGGGTCAGCTTGAATGGGATTGTTGGGAGGTCGATCCTCTCAATCTTCCAGCAATCTTATAAAGACTGGAAGGGGAAGTTCGTCAAGGTGTGCCAGAACGATCAAGACCCCTCACTGCTTGACGGCTTCCCCCTGTATTGGGTCAACAAGGGGAACAAAGACTCCAAGGACAACTTCAAGAGACCAAGAAGTCCTGACAACATGGGGGAGCTAGACAAAGATCTTTGTCTCTTCTGGAAGAGTGTGGCTGCTGCCAACATCACCTTCCCCACTACCTCAATAATTCCCTTCGAGTTCCTCGAGGGTCAACTCGAAGCTCACATAGGTCAGCCCCTACCTCAACACCAAGTCTCTCACTTCGCGTTAAAACTAACTTAGAATTTTTACCACTCTATTTTTGGCATTCCATTATTCTGTATTGGCCTTTGTTCCGTCCGGTTAACCGGGACGTCTTCGTGCGCGACCTCAACCGTAACTAGGGACTCCTTCCTGCCGATTGCCTGTGAATTCCTGCAAAAAAGAGGACAAAGAGGCGCCCTAGCGGCCGTTTGCACTCCGACGCTCAAGTCAGCCAGCAAGAAACACCAAAAAACTGTCCACCCACGTCTCTGAGCACCGCGTGTGGCACTCTGAAGGTGGTAAAAGAACTGTGTATATGTGTGTGTGTTGTCTCCTTCAGGCAAAAATATTCTCCAGTCGCTTGTACGTAATCTAAAGGCACGGGCAAGCAACCAGAGAGTTTCCTCTAAATTTGCCAAAGGTTCCAACCCTTTTTCCGACATTCTCAGCGCTATTTAAACTGCCCCAGCATTTAAAGCGCTTTTAATCTCAAACGTAACGCACTCATTAAAGCGCTTAATTACGAAACGTAGCGCATATAAGACGTTGAAACGCTCGGGAGCCCTAATAGTACCTGAATGCTCGAAAGGGAAACTGTATAGAATATCATTAATTACCTGGCACCTGACTAGAGGATGTTTCTATTCCGGCATTGCTGTCATACACGTGGAGGGCCTCACGACGCCATGACCCCATCTGGGGGCGTTTCTGCCCATCTGGGGACGTTTCTACGTGTGGGTCCTCCTGTTTGGGAGTGCTACTGCGCTAGGGGTGGCTTTTTGGGTGCCAACTCATGCCCCCAAGTATCTAGCCACTTACTCTGAGAGCGTCTCTGCCTTCCCCTCACACCCTGCACCCGGTTATCCTGGGCGTGACCTTCCTCTTGGGTCGTATCTGTCCCGAAGGCGTCTCTGGGGCGGCAGGGGTACTTCGCGAGTCAGGCTGCCCTTTACTGGTACTATCACTATGGCCTTGGAGCCACCTTTTTCTTCTCTTTATCACTTTCCCGAGATATCGGGACCTGAGGCTTTCCCCACGACGTCGCTCCCTCCATGGTCTTTCCTACCCATGGGTATCGGGGAACCACACCGTGATTACCTTGCTTTTACCCTGTTTAATCTGGCGACGCCCACCCCTGGGTGACGCCTTCACCTAGGCGACGCCTTCACCTAGGCGACGCCTTCGCCTAGGCGACGCCTCCTCTTGGCGTCCCTACATCTGGGCGACACCTCGAGCTGACTTTGACTTTCCAGTCGTTGACTTTGACCTTGACTTAGTCAACGCCCTGATACGGGACGGTACACAAGCCCCCCAGTCTTAAGCCGAAGACTTGTCTACAGCGCAAAGACTAAAGCCTTGCCCCCGCCATCCACATGCCTTCCTGATGACGTGTCATTCTCTGCTGACTCAGCAAATTTTCGAATTACTGACGCGACATTATCTGAACCACAGGGGTATTCTTAATGACCGATTGGACATTCCCTGCAATGGGGATGATTACGCCTTTTGGGCTACCCTTTATCGCGCGCCACGTGGCCCATCGCGTGGCCCTCCTTTAGAGACCCTTGCGCTTCCCCTGGGCAATCGACCTTCTGACGCGTGGCCCGATCCTGCGGCCCTTAGTTAGCGCCTCTTGGGTTACGAAATGTAACGTTTAAGTTACCCCAAACCCCCGCGCTCACTCTACTGTTACATTCATTCACTCTGCAATTCCGCACTGTTCATCGCCTTCAAAATCCTTTTCTCTACAATCGCGATTCTCTCCTTCCTGCGCTCTCCTACTGCCTCCAAAGGTACGGTTTTTCCCTCCTTGATGATTCTCTTTACTGTATGAACTGCCTGGGACTGTCCATATTACCGCATTTCCCTGGATGTTGCTTGTATGCTTCGTTATTCCTCTTGTTTCCCTTCGTTCTTTTGCGGGTAGGGCGCTCCTAGGGTTCTTCCATTTTCCCCTTTTCTTCTCTCCAAAACCCCTTTTCTCTGAACCCTTTCTTTCTGCTTTGATCTTCAGCATTGGTGTTGATGGCAAAAACCAAGACCACCGCGCCTCCTCTTGGTCTGATCTGATGACTATCACCCGGCCACTGAGGTCCGGTAGCTTCATCTTCATGTGACGAGGGGAGGATATTGCACTCAGACGGTTTAACGCCGGTCTGCCCAGCAAAATATTGTAGGCAGAATTAGCGTTCACGACGAGGTACCGAATGCTCTCTGTTCGGGAGGCCTCTCCGTCTGTGAACGTAGTCCTCAACTCCAGGTACCCCAGGACCTCTATCTGGTTATCCCCGAACCCATACAAACATCCCGTATAGGGACTCAGCAGATTGGGGGACAACCGTAATTTATTAAAGGTTGACAGAAACATGACGTCTGCCGAGCTTCCTTGATCAACAAGCACTCTGTGGACCTTCCTTCCAGCCGTGACGACCGAGATGACAACGGGATCGTTGTCATGGGGCACCACATCTCGGAGGTCTCTTCTTGTGAACACAATATCTGACTCCCAGGACTCCCCCGAGAGCCTCTCTTCAATTGAATTCACCCCCCTCGCGTATTTCTTCCGCTGGGAGGCGGTGGGTCCTCCGCCGGAAAAACCCCCAGCAATGGTGTGGACCTCGCCAAGCACCGGCATCTCGTGTACTGGCTCATCCGCCGGCGGCGGCAGGGTGGCGGTTGTAGTGGACTCCGCGACATAATCTTTCAAAAACCCAGTCCTCACCAGCTCATCTAGCTGGTAGCCCAACGACAGGCAATTATCAATCTGGTGCCCGAAAGCCTCGTGGAATTCGCACCAAGAGTCTTTACGGGGCCCTAACACCTTGTCGGTCTTCGCCGGTCGCCTCAGCCTCTCGGCTATGTTGGGCACGACGATCAAATCCTTCAACTCAACCACGAAGTTGTACCTCGCCGGTCTTGCTCTTTCTCTGGCGGGGCGTTCGCCTCCTGTTGGGCCCCGGGGCTGGGGCTTTCTGGCCTCGTAGGGGCGTCTCGCCTCTGGCTTCTTTCTCCCCGTCGTGGTCTCATTGACTCTGACGGGTTGAGCTCGCGCCGGTCCCCTCGGGCGTGAGGGCACGGCACTGGTGCGCTTCACACACACCTCCCCTTCCGAAGCGATATGCTCTACTGCCCTGCGCCGTAATTCAGCGAAAGTCCTAGGGCGATTGCGGATAATGGATTCTCCGAAGGGGCCGGGGCATACGCCTTTCACAAATGCGTACACGATCATAGGCTCCTCTGTTGTGCCAACCTTCACGACCTGGGCCCCGAAGCGATTGATATACTCCTTCAGGGTCTCTCCCTGATACTGCTTCACGTCAAACAGGTCGTAGGAGACCGGCGGCGGGGCCTTGTTGGCTAAGTACTGTTCCCGGAACAATCGCGACAACTGGTGGAAAGATGTTATATGACCTTCTGGGAGGCTAATGAACCAGTCCATAGCCATCCCGGTCAGGGTGCTCATGAAGAGCTTGCACTTGGCGGCATCAGAACCGCCTATCAGGACCATCTGCGTGTGAAATGCCGCGAGGTGCGTCTCTGGGTCCTCCATCCCAGTGAAGATTACCTTGGGTCCCGCGAACGTGTTCGGGATCGCTGCGTCTAGGATCTCCTGCGAGAACGGGGTGGAAAACTCCCTTGGCGGGGAATGGTTCTCCGTCTCGTCCTGCCCAGGCCGCCTCCGATCGTTTCTCAGGCCCTGGCGCAACTCCTCATTCACACGGTGGAGCTCTTCGTTGCGCTCATGCGAGGCGTCTAGATCTGCCTGCATGCGCTCCTGCTCCATCTTTGAATCCGCCATGTCCTGCTGCAGCCCCCTCATTATTTCCAGGACCTGCTGCATGGATAGGTCTGCTGGGGCTGCGCGCGCTGCTCTTCGTCTGGTGGGGGCCATTGTCACTCCAACCTCCTTCAACGTTACTGTAGCTTGGTAAATGTTCCTCGAACTTGCGATGGGGCTGATGTTTTAAATCGGCCCCACGGTGGGCGCCAAATGTTCCGTCCGGTTGACCGGGACGTCTTCGTGCGCGACCTCAACCGTCAGCTAGGGACTCCTTCCCGCCGATTGCCTGTGAATTCCTGCAAAAAAGAGGACAAAGAGGCGCCCTAGCGGCCGTTTGCACTCCGACGCTCAAGTCAGCCAGCAAGAAACACCAAAAAACTGTCCACCCACGTCTCTGAGCACCGCGTGTGGCACTCTGAAGGTGGTAAAAGAACTGTGTATATGTGTGTGTGTTGTCTCCTTCAGGCAAAAATATTCTCCAGTCGCTTGTACGTAATCTAAAGGCACGGGCAAGCAACCAGAGAGTTTCCTCTAAATTTGCCAAAGGTTCCAACCCTTTTTCCGACATTCTCAGCGCTATTTAAACTGCCCCAGCATTTAAAGCGCCTTAAAGCGCTTTTAATCTCAAACGTAACGCACTCATTAAAGCGCTTAATTACAAAACGTAGCGCATTTAAGACGTTGAAACGCTCGGGAGCCCTAATAGTACCTGAATGCTCGAAAGGGAAACTGTATTGAATATCTTTAATTACCTGGCACCTGACTAGAGGATGTTTCTATTCCGGCATTGCTGTCATAAACGTGGAGGGCCTCACGACGCCATGACCCCATCTGGGGGCGTTTCTGCCCATCTGGGGACGTTTCTACGTGTGGGTCCTCCTGTTTGGGAGTGCTACTGCGCTAGGGGTGGCTTTTTGGGTGCCAACTCATGCCCCCAAGTATCTAGCCACTTACTCTGAGAGCGTCTCTGCCTTCCCCTCACACCCTGCACCCGGTTATCCTGGGCGTGACCTTCCTCTTGGGTCGTATCTGTCCCGAAGGCGTCTCTGGGGCGGCAGGGGTACTTCGCGAGTCAGGCTGCCCTTTACTGGTACTATCACTATGGCCTTGGAGCCACCTTTTTCTTCTCTTTATCACTTTCCCGAGATATCGGGATCTGAGGCTTTCCCCACGACGTCGCTCCCTCCATGTCTTTCCTACCCATGGGTATCGGGGAACCACACCGTGATTGCCTTGATTTTACCCTGTTTAATCTGGCGACGCCCTCCCCTGGGCGACGCCTTCACCTAGGCGACGCCTTCACCTAGGCGACGCCTTCGCCTAGGCGACGCCTCCTCTTGGCGTCCCTACATCTGGGCGACACCTCGAGCTGACTTTGACTTTCCAGTCGTTGACTTTGACCTTGACTTAGTCAACGCCCTGATACGGGACGGTACAGCCTTGATCATTCATCCATGTGCTACTTGTGTTATCTCTGTATGAACATACTCGCATGTTCTGCTTCTGCCTTGGTTGCTCATCTATCCTTTACCTTGTGCAGATAACATGTTGGGAAAAGGAAAACTAGCGGAATTGAGGGTGATCGCCCGATCTCACCAGCTTGCGGCGGGCTTCCAAACTGTGTCCAACTCGGTGGTGGAGATCGCCGCTGTCCAAGGCAAGACTCCTCCCCGAGGTCCAACTTCTTCTAGGGTACTACCCGCCCCAGAAAGGAAAAAACTAGTTTTGAGGAAACCCAAAAGGAAGACTCCTCAGGTGGTGCAAGAGGAAGAACATGACGATGAAGATACTGAGGATGGTCTTATTACTAAGAGGACAAGGGTGGCCACCTCTACACCACCTACACTCCCAACACCAACACCGCCCTCACCTCCAGCTCTGCTAGGACCAGTCCAAGCAACACCCTTGGCCGCCGCGCCCCCAGTAGTTGAAAGCAGCGGCCCTAACTACGTGGAAAACCCTCCAAGCGCCTCAACACCGTTTGTATCTGTCGGAGAGGGTCCTCCTTCCACCACATCCATCGCTGGGGCCGCACTAGGAGAAGATGAGGGCGCTCAGATTTCGCCAATACTGATAACAGAATCCCCGACCTCACCACCACGCCTAGAAGCCCCCCTTGCTTTACAAACTCAAGAGGGTGGTGATGAAAGTCAACATCAAACCCCGCCAGTGCCTCCAGCATCGGCTTCAAGCCTCCCAGCTTCCTTCGAAGAGACCTGGGGACCCTTCACAGCCCAACTGAAGACCATGGCGGAAGATCTTCCTTTGCTCGTATCAAGAGCTGTGAAGGCTTCACTCAAGAAGCTCCAAGAGGAGAACTACGCGCTCAAGGAATCAAATCTTATGATAAGGGCTGAGGCGGAGAAGCTCACTTGCAACCTGCTGATGACTGAGTTGGAACACTCAAGGCTGGAGGATGCATTGGACACTGAGCTAAGGAACACACGCAAGGAGGCCTCCGATCTGCGCCAAAAACTGCACACTCAGCTTCAAGAGAAGATTGACCTGGAGAGTAAGTTGGTTCCATACAGGGTCAAGGTGGCAGATATGGAGGCTGCACGAAAAGCTGAAGCGTCCATGGTGGAGAAACTTGAGAAGAGATCAGCAGATAGGGAGATCCTCCTAGGGAAGGTCGAGCAGGAAAGGGACAAGGCTCTCGCTGAGCTCGCCGAAGCTCGTGAGGAGACCAAAAAGATTGCTGCAGAGCTGGCCCAGACTCGGGATGAGGGCAAAAAAGCTGCTGAAGAACTCGCTTGATCTCGTGAGGAGAAAGAAAATCTGAAGAAGCAAACTCATGAGCTCGAGCAGAGCGCTGCTCAATTCCTCTCCGCCGGGTTCGACGCCGCTCTGGAGCAAGTAGCATGCCAATACCCTGAGCTCGACCTTTCCATGGTGTCGATCTGCAACGAAGTGGTGGATAGGAAGATTGTACCTTCTGAAGACTAATTGCCTCTCCCCATCGCCTCTTCTTCAAAACTTGTCACTTATCCTTTGTTTGTAATAGCTATTTGTGTATAGACTTGAATTGACGTTGCTTATATAATTTCCATTTCCTGAATACCGTCTTTCTATTTACCTTGCATGCTTTTGCCTTTATTTGCTGTGGGGTTAACTAACGTAACCGGTGAAACTTACTCAACTGCATCAACTCAGCAATACTCGGGCTTAACCCTTCACATACTGCTTTTAACTTGAGTAAACTGTTAACCTTATAACAACTTATCAAACTGTTAACTCAAAGTAAACTTGAGCAACTATTAACTCTTTAGCGATGACATTTAACACAACTTGTGAACTTAAGGCAACAAACCTTAGCATAAATCACTTACTAGGCAGCAGGTTTTAACTCAAACTAGTATTAAAACACAATTTACCTGATCTGCTAAGCGAGGTGACCCCTTACTCCTGTCATCGCCTGGAACTCTTATAATCGTCGTACAACCCATTCGCTATCTCAACCCTTACGACGTAGGGTTCTGGCGATGCAATCTTTCTTACTTTCATAACTTGATCATGGTTCCCTCATCTCTAGGTAGAGGCGCCTTTCGGATCCTCCTCCACCTCCCTGAGTTTTAGAACAATAATTTGAACTCGTTCAAGACGAGAGGGATTTTCTTTCTTCGCACCGCCTGCAAGCGTGGAAGCTTTATCTGGTCTTACTGGGTCGATATTGATGTTTCACTTAAAGGGGGAAAGGCGTTTTCCATCAACCTTCCCTTCCCGCCGTTTAAGGTCACGAACACCCCTGATCTTTCAGTTTATCTTGCCTGAACTCACTCTGGCATGAAAAGGACTTTCACTGGTGCCTTAGCTTGCCCAGGGTATACACCTCCTCCCCCCTGGATGCACTGAGGACCTTTAACCTGTTCTCGCCTGCACTCACTCAAAGGCGAGGAGGACTTCTTCTGTTCTCGCCTGCACTCGCTCAAGGCGAGGAGGACTTCTTATGTTCTCGCCTACACTCGCTCAAGGCGAGGAGGACCTCTTCTGTTCTTGCCTGCACTCGCTCAAAGGCGAGGAGGACTTCCTCTGTTCTTGCCTGCACTCGCTCAAAGGCGAGGAGGACTTCCTCTGTTGCCTCAAGACGCACGAGAGCATTGAGGTCTTTAATCATCACTGGTGCCTCCAATCGCCGAAAGACGATGAGGTCTTTTAAACCTTTTAACTATTGCCACCGATCGCCGAAAGACGATGGGAACTTTAAAACTTTTAACCGATGCCGCCAATCGCCGAAAAACGATGGGGACTTTAAAACCTTTAACTGATGCCGCCAATCGCCGGAAAACGATGGGGACTTTAAAACTTTTAACTAGATGCCGCCAATCACCGAAAAACGATGGGGACTTTAAAACCTTTAACTGATGCCACCAATCGCCGAAAAACGATGGGGACTTTAAAACTTTTAACTAGAAAGCATGCAATCTTAGAAACTTTAAACTTGAAAACTCTTCTTTATTGCGTGGCCTCATTAAAAACCCTCCTTAGGGAAAAAAGAGTGCCCCCTTGAATTGTTTTAACAGATAGCATGTAAATCTCTTCATGTTCGTCTTTACTTACAAGGCTTTAACTGTAATATAATTTGAGATGCGTGGCGTTCGAAGTGCGAGGAATCGCCCCTCCTTCTAACGTCTCTAAGCAGTAGGCGCCGTTCCCGAGCACCTCGGTTATTCTGAACGGTCCCGTCCACTTAGGTGATAACTTGCTCTCTATCTCGTATTGATGGGCCTTCCTCATCACCAGGTCACCCTCTCTGAACCGCCTCGGCATTACCTTAGAGTTATACCTTCGCTCAATCCTTCTCTTAACTGCTTCAGCCTTCACTCTCGCCTCCTCCCTGACCTCATCCAGTAAATCCAGATTCATTTTTCTTTCTTCGTTCGAGTCTTCCCCCACAAAGTTCTGGAATCTCGGCGAGCTTTCCTGGATTTCGAATGGAATCATCGCATCATACCCATAAACCAGGCTAAACGGGGTCTCGTGGGTTCCTGACTGTTCAGTGGTATGGTACGCCCAAACTAAGCGGGGTACCTCTTCAGCCCACGATCCCTTAGCTTTTTCTAGTCTTCTCTTTAAACCTCTCAACAACACCCTATTGGCAGACTCCACTTGGCCATTCGGTGTGGGTGCTCAATGGATGCAAACACCTGCTGTATTCCCACCTCTTCGCACAGCTTTTTCAACAGGTGACTTGCAAACTGAGTCCCATTGTCCGACACCAGGTGTTTAGGCACACCAAACCGGCACACGAGGTTCTTCCATACAAAGCCTTCGATCTTATGTGCGGTGATCTTGGCTACTGGCTCCGTTTCGATCCATTTGGTGAAGTATTCAATCGCCACTATCAAGAACTTCATCTGCCTGACCGCCAATGGGAAGGGTCCCAGAATGTCAATTCCCCAAGTATGAAACGGCCAAGGGCTGTAAATTGACTTCAGCTCTTCTGGAGGTGCCTTGTGCCAATCGACGTGCTGCTGACATTGCTTGCAACATTGAGCATACTTCTTACAGTCCTCCCTCATCGTTGGCCAGTAATAACCTGCACGGAGAGCTCTTGCAGCCAAAGCTCGACCCCCGATGTGACTCCCACATATACCTTCATGGAGCTCGGCCATAATTCTTGTGCCTTTTTCTCCGTGCACACATACTAGGAGTGTGTGCGTAAACCCAAACCTGTACAGCTTGTCGTCGATCAAGGTGAACTTGTTAGAGTTCTTCTTTATCTTCCTAGCCTCCGTCGGATCCAGCGGGAGAACGCCATCTGCCAAGCAGCGCTGGTATTGCGTTATCCATGTGTTTGGCCTATGCGTAGCGCACCTGTGACTTCTCGTCCCTCTCCCCGTCGACTTACTAATATGAAGAACCTGGTGATCTCCTACAAACGCCCAAGGCATCTTCAGAGTTTCTTGAATAACGGTCCTCTGCCTACCCCCCTTGCCCAAGCTGGCGAGCTTGGCTAGTAGGTCAGCTTGGGCATTTTGCTCCCTGGGTACATGCACCACATCGAACGAGGCAAAGGAACCCTTCAACTCCTGCACATACTCCAGGTAAGCCGCCATTTGTGGATCCTTGGCGTGGAACTCGCCTGTTACATGTCCCGTAACCAACAACGAGTCACTCTTGGCCACCAACACCTTAGCTCCCATCTCCTTAGCCAACAAGATCCCTGCAATCAACGCCTCATATTCTGCTTGATTGTTGCTAGCTTTAAAGGTAAACCTCAGGGACTGTTCTGTCAGCACGCCGTTGGGCCCCTATAGAATTACTCCAGCACCGCTGCCCTGCTGGTTAGACGATCCGTCCACCGAAAGTACCCAACAAAAATCGTCCCCCTCAACTCGTGCTGCTTCTGACGACTGCTCGACCACAAAATCAGCGAAAATCTGCCCCTTGATTGGTCCTCGGGCTTCGTATTTGATGTCGAACTCTGATAACTCCACTGCCCACTTCACCATTCTCCCAGCTACATCAGGCTTTTTTAAAACTTTCTGGATAGGCAAGTCGGTCATCACCAGCACCGTAAAGCTTTGAAAATAATGGCACAACCTCCTCGCCGAGAATACAACTGCCAGTGCAGCTTTCTCCAAGGCCTGATACCTTACTTTTGGGCCTTGTAACACCTTGCTAACGATGTAGATAGGTTTCTGAGTCTGATTCTGATCTTGGGCGAGCACCGCGCTCACCGCCCTCTCAGTTACAACAAAATACAACCTGAGAGGGGTTCCTACCAAAGGCTTGCACAAAACCGGCAGGCTCTCCAAGTACTCTTTAAGATTTATGAAAGCTTCTTCGCATTCCTTCGACCAGGCAAACCTATTGTTTCGCCTTAAGCATTGGAAATACGGATGGCCTTTCTCTCCACTAGCTGACACGAAACGAGATAGGGCGGCCATCCGACCTGTAAGCTGCTGCACCTCCTTTACGGTAGCCGGGCTTCTCATCGCCAAGAAGGCAACACACTTATCAGGATTTGCTTCAATTCCGTTTCAGTAAAGAGGAAACCCAAGAACTTCTCGGGGTTTAGCTTTAATTTGTACTTGGCGATCGTGGTAAACAGCTCCTCCAGATCTGAGATGTGCTTGCTTTTTTCTAGCGAGATCACGACCATATCATCTACGTACGCCTGCACATTCCTTCCCAGCATCGGTGCGAGTACCTTATCCATCAACCTTTGGTACGTGGCCCCTGCGTTCTTCAGCCCGAAGGGCATCACTTTGTAGCAGTAGCACGATCTCTCAGTCATGAAGGCGGTCTTCTCTTCATCCATGGGATGCATCTTTATCTGGTTGTACCCTGAGAAGGCGTCCAGAAAGCTCAACAACTTGCATCTTGCTGTGCTGTCGACCAGGGCGTCTATACTTGGCAAAGGGTATGAATCCTTTGGGCAAGCCTTGTTTAGATCCGTGAAGTCGACGCACATGCGCCACATCCCATTACTCTTCCTCACCAGCACAACATTGGCCAACCATTCAGGGTACTGGACTTCCCTGATATGACCCGCGGCGAGGAGCTTCTGCGTTTCGTCCCTAATCGCCTGTCTTCTCTCCTCATTAAACTTTCTTCTTCTCTGTCGCACTGGTTTGACCTGTGTGTCCATTGCTAGGTGGTGACACAAGAAATCCGGATCGATTCTCGGCATGTCTGAAGCAGACCATGCAAAAGCATCCAGATGCCTTTCTATCACCTTGGCGATCTAGTCTTGCATCTGACCTTCCAAAGATCTTCCCAACTTGAAGACCTTGCCCCTGATCTCCCTCTCAAGCCACTCCTCGACGGGTTTGGGCCTTGTTTCACTGGCGATCACCGCCCTGGCGATTCCGGACTCCCTAGCCTCTTCTGGGCGGTTTCTTGCTTCTTCCTCCCGACCGGCATTTTCTCCCCCTGCTTCGGCGTCCACCATGACGACATCGCCTCCGGCGTCACTTCCATCGCCGCGTTGACAACTCGCCTTTCTGCTGTCCCAGGCTCCACACCGGGAGGTGGTGTCGTGGTGACGTAGCTCACCGACCTCTTGGTCCTGAGGCTGTTTTCGTAACACTTCTTTGCCTCCTTCTGGTCAGACCTTATGCTGATCACCACCCCTTCCATTGACGGCAATTTAACCATCATGTGCCTGGTTGAGGGCATAGCTCCTATTCTGTTGAGGGTTGGTCTTCCCAACAGAATGTTATACGCCGAGGGGGCATTCACGACGAGGTAAGGTATTCCTAGACGCTCCTTCCTTGAGGCTAGACGCTCATCACGGTCTAGCCTTGGGTCTTGGCTTCCATGGTGAGATGTGCTTGGCCCTCCTCCATCATCCCCTCCCCCTTGGAAAGGATTTGTCCTCAAATCCAGCTCGTCATCGTCATTGGTACCTACAAATGGAGAAAGATCAATTAAATTAAAAGTGTCATGAACTCCATATTCAAGAGGTAGGTCCAATTTATATGCATTGTTATTGATCCGATCGGTCATCGGTAGTCGATGACGTCAGCAGCAGAGGACCACGTGGACCACCCGCAGGGTGACACGTGGACCAAATGACAGAGAGATCAAGGAGACGATCGCCAAGAGCGGTGATCGGGGGTCAGTAATCAAGTGACCATCGACAGATCAGGCGGCAGAGAGGTCAGGGGACAGATCACCCAGAACGGTGATCGGTGGTCAGTAGCCAAGTGGCCACCAACAGACCAGTTCCCAGACTCACGCCTGGGGGCAGAACGCGAGAAGCAAATAGAGCACTGATCAGTCATCGGGTGCATTGTCATCGGGGTCTCGTGTTACACGCAGTTAAGCTGGGACTGAGGTTCCTAGCGAGAGCGTTATACATGGACCTCGCATGAGCACATATCAGGGAATCGTGCACGAGAGTGGCCTGAGGGAGCTAGTAAATCGATTAGTGATTGGTGACTCCCTAACCCATTATGTGCGTGAAGGGTAAGTCGTCTACGCGGGGAGCAACGCCTGGTGAGTGTGCCTAGACTGGCCACACCTGGCGTTCTCCTGAGAGTATGCGATTTACCCAGATGAAAGAAATATCCTAAAAGAGAGACATAAAAGAGAATCAGGGAGAGATTGAGGGGGATACGAGAACAGAGAGAGCAAGAGTTTTTTCACACACACTACTAGTTTTCTCATTTGGTGGTTCTGTGGTCTAACTTGATCGTCGGAGTGCAAACGGCCGCTAGAGGCGCCGTCTGTGTGTTTTGCAGGTCACGTTTGGAGCATCAAGAGAAGGTTCTGAGGGTGACTTTGTCGAGAACGCAGTCGCGTAGACGGGACAGAAAGCGCTACAAAGCGATTCCTCCACGTTCGAGTTGCCGGCAGGATCATTTGGCGCCCACCGTGGGGCACGAGTGAATCGTGGTCCCATATACACCACAGTATTGAAGCTTACCAGAGTTTTACCAACTTCTTTGATAGGAAAAGATGCCAAGAAATAGACAACCATCACCTGCGCCATCTGCTGACGAAGGAGCTGTGACAATGGCGCAGGTCCTGGAGATGGTGCGCACGCTGCAGGATAATGCCGCAGCGTCAAAGGCTGAACAAGAAAGGATGCAGACGGAGTTGGCCGCGTCGCAAAGCAGGAACGACGAGCTGAATCGCGTCAATGACGAGTTGAGGAGGACGTTGCAGGCGCAGAGGGAACACGTGGTTGACGAAAGGATGTCTAGGCAGCCGTCACCTCCAAGAGCGTTCCCCATGCCATTCTCCCCTGAAATCATGGGAACCATGGTGCCTCCCAACCTGGTGGGGGTGAAGGCGTCGTTCAAGGGGGTAGAAGACCCGGAGGCACATCTGACGGCGTTCCACACCCAGATGATGTTGTCTGGGGGCTCAGACGCTGTGTACTGCAAAATGTTCATGAGCACGCTAAGCGGAATCGCCATGGAGTGGTTCGTGAGCTTACCAGAAGGGCATATCACGTCTTTCTCTCAGTTTTCAAAGCTCTTCACTGAGCAATACATCGTCAACAAAGCACCTGCAGTGGTGTCATACGATCTGTTCGACGTGCGTCAGTACCAAGGTGAGTCGCTGAAAGACTACCTCAACCGCTTTGGAGCACAAGCGGTTAGACTGCCCAGCAAAGATGAAGATATGCTGGTGCACGCGTTTAAGAAGGGAGTGCTGCCTGGCCCCTTCAGCGAGTCTCTCATTAGAAGCCATCCCAGCACCTTTGCAGAGATCCGACGACGCTCGGTGGCGCACATAGTGGCAGAAACAGAGGTTTCTGAGAAGAGAGGAAGTGCTGCACCACCAAGACCGCGTGGAGGGCAAGGGAAACCGCAGCAAGCAAGGGTGCATGAGGCCAAGGAGGGGAAAAAGGTGCGGGAAAAACCTCGTCCCTATGCACCAGGCAAAGATCAGAGCAGGGGGCGTGCAAGGGAGAACAATGCGCCCCCAATATACAATTTCATGGTGGGATTGGCGGATCTCATCGCCCTTCCTGCTGTAGCAGCAAGACTACGCGTACCGGAGAAAACTGATAAGGTACTTGGTAGAAAGAAGAATGAGTGGTGTGAGTTTCACCAGGCTTTTGGCCACACACTTCACTCCTGTTTGGCGTTGGGTCATCAACTGGCAGAGTTGGTGAAGTCTGGGTTCCTAGCAGACTACCTGCGTGAGCCGCAGGGTGATCGCGCGTCGGGATCCCAAACCGGAGAACAGCAGCATGAAGTCCCTGTACATGGGGAAGTGCAAACAATCGCAGGAGGCTTCTCTGGTGGGGGATGCACTGCGTCACAGAGAAGGAGGTACGCTCGGTCGGTGATGGCGATAGATGCGGTAAATAAGAGCCATTACCCTGAAGTAGATATTGTCTTCAGGAAAGCTGATCTACGGGACGTTGTCCCGCACGATAACGACCCTGTGGTCATTTCCCTCATTACAGCAGAAAGACGAGTGCACAGAGTACTCGTAGATCAAGGAAGCTCGGCAGACGTCATGTTCTGGCCAACATTCAACAAGCTGCAGTTGTCCCTTGATCAGCTAAGACCGTATACCGGGTGTCTCTACGGTTTTGCAGGAGATCAGGTAGAGGTGTGGGGATACATTAGCTGAGGACAACGTTCACTGACGGAACGATAGCCCGCACTGAAAGGATAAAGTACTTGGTGGTGAACGCCCCTTCTGCGTACAACGTCTTGTTGGGGAGGCCAACACTTAATAGGTTGGGCGCAATACCATCGACGAGGCACATGAAGTTGAAGCTGCCGTCGATGGAGGGGACCGTAATAACCATCAAGTCGGATCAGGCTGAGGCTAGACGCTGTTATGAGAACAGCCTGAAGCAGAAGAGAAGTGTATGTCATGTCACTACGACACCACCCCCAGGTGCGCGCGAAGAGCGATCGGTGGTTAGGGAGACACAGGGCGCTCAGAGGATGGAGAACGCTGCGGTGGGGGGCTTCTAGGTAGCCCAAGTTGAAGAAGAAGAGGAAGGCGCGATCACTCCTCGCGAGTCAGGGATCGCGAGGGCGGTCATCGCCAATGAGAGAAGGCCCCACCCAGTTGATGGATGGGTCAAAGTGGACATCGGGGGGAAAAAGTTCAAATTAGGGGAATCCCTCGTTGAAGAAGAGCGAAGGATGATCGTTGGTGTGATTGAGGAGCACATGGATGCCTTTGCATGGTCAGCATCCGACATGCCAGGAATCGACCCCGATTTCCTTTGCCATCGTTTGTCGATGGATCCCAAGGTTCGACCTGTGCGACAAAGGCGAAGGAAATTCAACGAGGAGAAGAGGAAGGTGATCCACAACGAAGCGCAGAAGCTCCTTGCTGCAGGGCACATCAGAGAGATCTAGTACCCCGAGTGGCTAGCGAATGTGGTGCTGGTTCAGAAGGCAAGCGGCAAGTGGAGAATGTGCGTGGATTTCACTGACCTCAACAAGGCGTGCCCCAAAGATTCTTACCCCTTACCCAGTATAGACGCCCTAGTTGATAGCGCATCAGGGGGAAAGTTACTCAGCTTCTTGGACGCTTTCTCGGGGTATAACCAGATCAGGATGCACCCCATGGATGAGTGCAAGACCGCGATTATGACGGAACGGTCTTGCTATTGCTACAAGGTCATGCCATTCGGGTTAAAGAACGCGGGGGCCACCTACCAGCGGCTCATGGATAGGGTACTCTCGCGCATGCTGGGAAGGAACGTACATGCATATGTAGATGACATGGTGGTTACGTCCCGAGAGAAGAAGCATCATGCAGCTGATCTGGAGGAACTATTCACCACCATTGCCAAGTACAGGCTGAAGCTTAACCCAGAGAAGTGTATTTTTGGCGTGGAGGCTGGGAAGTTTTTGGGTTTCCTCTTAACAGAGCGGGGAATCGAAGCTAACCCAGAGAAGTGTGCAGCAGTCGTGGTAATGAGGAGCCCAACGACGGTGAAGGAGGTGCAGCAGCTCACCGGTCGCTTGGCAGCCTTGTCCCGGTTTATGTCCGCTGGAGGGGAGAAAGGTCATCCATACTTCCAGTGTCTCAAACGCAACAGCAGATTCCTTTGGACACAGGAGTGCGAGGAGGCCTTCATCAAACTGAAGGAGTACCTGCGCGAGCCCACCAGTCTTGCGAAAACCTCAGGTAGGCATCCCTCTTCGTCTATATTTCGCTGTGACGGAGAGAGCAGTCAGCTCAGTCCTGGTGCAAGAGCAAGACCAGACCCAGAGGCCTGTTTACTTTGTGAGTAAGGTGCTGCAAGGCCCTGAAACAAGGTACCAAGACCTCGAGAAGGCTGCCCTGGCGGTGGTGTTTTCAGCTAGAAGACTCAGGCATTACTTCCACAGCTTCACAGTGGTGGTGATGACTGATCTGCCTATCCAAAACGTGCTGAAGAAACCTGATGTAGCAGGCAGGATGGTCAAGTGGGCGGTGGAACTGTCAGAGTTTGACATTCAGTACGAGCCCCGAGGACCGATCAAGGGGCAGGTGTTCGCGGACTTTGTGGTCGAGCTGTCGTCGATCGCGACACCTGCAGAAGGTTTAGGTTTTCGATGGGTGTTATCGGTGGACGGTTCCTCTAATCAGTAGGGGAGTGGCGCTAGAGTCATTTTGGAAGGCCCAAACGGGGTACTGATTGAGCAGTCCCTCCGCTTTGCCTTCAAGGCCAGCAACAATCAGGCGGAGTACGAAGCCCTGATCGTAGGAATGTTGCTGGCAAGAGAAATGGGAGCAAGAAACCTGCTGGCCAAAAGTGACCCTTTGCTGGTCACGGGGCAGGTTACAGGGGAGTTCCAGGCAAAGGATCCCCAGATGGCATCCTACCTGGAGTATGTACTGCTCCTGAAGACGTCCTTCACCGAGTTTGAATTGGTACACGTGCCAAGAGAGCAAAATGCCAGAGCAGACCTGCTTGCCAAGCTGGCCAGCTCAGGCAAAGGGGGGAAGCAGAGGACCGTCATTCAGGAGACCCTGAAGGTACCACGTGCGTTCGTGTCAGACAACCAGGTGCTTCATGTATACAAGTCATTGGAACGCCTGACAATCGGTCATCGGTCGTTGACCCAAGAAACGCTGAGAGCATCGAGGGTGAGATCGCGACCGTCGAAGACCGATGAGTCAATGGAGGTCCGCGCGGAGAAGGAGCCCGACACCTAGATAACACCATACCAGTTGTACTTAGACGTGGCAGAGGCAAAAAGGATAAAGAGGAGTTCAAGTAAGTTTACTCTAATAGATGGAAACCTCTTTAGATTTGGATTTTCTCACCCTGTGCAGATCTGTGTGCACGGCGAGCAATGCACCAGACTCATGTCTGAGCTGCATGAGGGGGTGTGCGGTAGCCACGTAGGTGGTCGCGCTTTGGCAAGTAGGATACTCCGCGCGGGGTACTACTGGCCAAAGCTGAAGGAAGACTGTGTAAGGTTTGCTTAGCGCTGCAAACAGTGTCAACTGCACGCAGACTGGCACAAGGCACCTCCTGAGGAGTTGAGGTCCATCCATAGCCCGTGGCCATTTCACACATGGGGGATCGACATCCTAGGACCTTTTCCCCTGGCGATAAGGCAGATGAAGTTTCTCATCGTGGCCATTGAGTACTTCACCAAGTGGGTGGAGGCAGAACCAGTCGCACACATCACCGCACAGAAAGTCGAGCATTTCGTCTGGAAGAACATCGTCTGCCGCTTCGGAATACCCAAGAGGTTGGTCTCCGACAATGGCACCCAGTTCACGAGTCATCAGCTGAGGAAGATGTGTGAAGAGTTAAAGATACAGCAGGTTTTCGCTTCAGTGGAACACCCACAAACCAATGGGCAGGTGGAGTCGGCAAACCGAGTACTGCTCAGGGGGCTGAAGCGAAGACTAGACAAGGCCAAAGGAGGCTGGGCAGAGGAGGTCCCCAGAATTGTATGGTCCTATCATACCACCCCACAGTCCAGCACCCATGAGACACCCTTCAGCCTTGTCTATGGGACAGACGCCATGATTCCCGTGGAAATACAGGAGAGCTCCCCCAGATTCTTGAATTTCATTGCTGAAGAGTCCAATGAAGAACGAAAGGTGAATCTCGACCTGCTGGACGAAGTGCGGGAGGAAGCCAGAGTCAGTGCTGAAGCCGTAAAGAGAAGAGTAGAGCGGAGGCACAACTCTAAAGTGAGGCCCAGGCGCTTCCAGGAAGGTGATCTGGTGATGAGAAAGGCGCATCAGAATGACATGCAGAACAAATTGTCTCCAAAGTGGACAGGCCCGTACAGAGTGGTTGAGACGTTGGAGAACGGAGCTTATCGGCTAGAAACTCTGGAGGGAGGAGCAATCCCCAAAACGTGGAACGCCACCCATTTAAAATTTTACTTCAGTTAAGTTGTAAAGTAGTTGCGTTCTCGCGCTAAAGATACATGCTTTGTATGTAGTGGAAACAGTTGAACAGACAAGGGGGCACTCTTTTCCCTAAGGAGGGTTTTTAACGAGGCCACCCAATTAAAGAAAAAATTTCCAGCATATCAAGTGTGCGCAACTGTTAAAGTTAAAATCCTCCTTGCCCCAGGTGCAAGTGCAGGTGATTGGTTAGGCCTTACTTGCCCTAGGCACAAGTACTGGCACCGATCTAAGTCTTGCTCACCCCAGGTGTGAGCGCAAGCAGTTAAGGGTTTGAAAAGCCAGGGGTGCTGGTAAGACCAAGGGAGGGAAAGGAAAGATTTTGACAAATGTCCTTACCCACTTGGCATACACCAATATTGGCCCAGTAAGGCTCTTAGTCCGAAACCCTCTTCACCCCAGGAGTGAGGCAGGGAATGAACGACTCAACCCGTCGAAGGGTGATGACCTTGGGGAAAGTAAGAGGGGTTAGCGAGAAACACTTTTCTTTCCCCAAAACGAGGCATCACCTCGAGCGATCGATGTCAAAGTCCTCTATGCACTTAGCGCTAGAGCGACAGAGAAGCTAAGTGAAGATCGAAGAACGATCACCGATGAGTCGTCAGTGAGTGGTTAGTGGTGCAAAGCAGCGCACAAGAACTGTTAAACACAAGGCTAAGGGAGTAGCTAGTCGTGATCAAGTAGAGGCCAAGAACAAGAGAGGCAGATCGCGCTAGGCCTAAGCTGGTTAACACTTAGTCGTGTGCAAAGGGAAAGACAAAGCTTAAGATCGCGCTGAACCTAAGCTAGCTCACAGTTAGTCATGTGCATAAAGAAAGGTGAAGCTCAAGAAAAATACAAGAGAAGAAGCTCATACAAATTGAGGGTTTATATTCACAACCAAGTCTTATACAAATTTTGAGTACTAAGAAGAGTTGTGCAGAAGTTAAAATTTACAAGGAAGAGAAGAGATTAAGGGGCAGGAGGGGTGAGCTTTCCATCTACCACTTCGTGATAGATGCTGAACTGCGAGAGGTCCAGGTCTGGGAGAACGCATCGGATTTGCTCGAGTGCTAGCTCGAATCCGTCAGTAAGGGCATCAGCACCCACGTTCATCAAATCAGCCTTCTTCGCCTCCAGTTTTTGCTTTGAGGCCTCCACAGCATCTCTCTCAGTGGTAAGGGCAGCAAGGGAGGAGGCAGCTTCTTCCAGTTGACCCTTGGCTTCAGACAGTTTGCCCACCGCCTCCTCAAGTTTTTTCTCTCCAGCAGCAACCGCTTCTTTGGTGGACTCGAGCTCCCCCACTAGTTGAGAGTTCAGTTGGCGTAGGGAGGAGGTCTCGGCCCGTAGCTCCACCACCGCGCAGTCCAGAGAGCTCACAGTCTGCCCCATCAAGATCTCCGTCTTGATGGTCTCTTGGACCTGCGCTAGGTACTCCCTCCTAGCATTTTCCACCATTGGTACCTACAAATGGAGAAAGATCAATTAAATTAAAAGTGTCATGAACTCCATATTCAAGAGGTAGGTCCAATTTATATGCATTGTTATTGATCCGATCGGTCATCGGTAGTCGATGACGTCAGCAGCAGAGGACCACGTGGACCACCCGCAGGGTGACACGTGGACCAAATGACAGAGAGATCAAGGAGACGATCGCCAAGAGCGGTGATCGGGGGTCAGTAATCAAGTGACCATCGACAGATCAGGCGGCAGAGAGGTCAGGGGACAGATCACCCAGAACGGTGATCGGTGGTCAGTAGCCAAGTGGCCACCAACAGACCAGTTCCCAGACTCACGCCTGGGGGCAGAACGTGAGAAGCAAATAGAGCACTGATCAGTCATCGGGTACATTGTCATCGGGGTCTCGTGTTACACGCAGTTAAGCTGGGACTGAGGTTCCTAGCGAGAGCGTTATACATGGACCTCGCATGAGCACATCTCAGGGAATCGCGCACGAGAGTGGCCTGAGGGAGCTAGTAAACCGATTAGTGATTGGTGACTCCCTCAACCCATTACGTGCGTGAAGGGTAAGTCGTCTACGCGGGGAGCAAAGCCTGGTGAGTGTGCCTAGACCGGCCACACCTGGCGTTCTCCTGAGAGTATGCGATTTACCCAGATGAAAAAAATATCCTAAGTTACTCCGCAAGGGCGTAACTTAGGCACACAAGAGAAGCGCTAGAGCCCTTCCAGTAAGTGACACGTGTGTGGTTAGATGTGAGTCGCATGCCTCCACGTGTCATCATCTGAGAGGGGTGCGGTCCAGATAAAGGTGCACTCTGTACCGCTAAAGGTACAGACAGCGCAGCCAAGCGCAGAGATGCGCGGACACGCACAGACACCCACACTCTACTGATTCTGAAGGTACATTGTCTCAGAAAAGCATAGCAGGGTTCTAACACATGCCAGAAAAGCATAACAGAATTCTGTTATGCCCAGAAGCAGAGAGAGAGACATAAAAGAGAATCAGGGAGAGATTGAGGGGGATACGAGAACAGAGAGAGCAAGAGTTTTTTCACTCACACTACTAGTTTTCTCATTTGGTGGTTCTGTGGTCTCACTTGATCGTCGAAGTGCAAACGGCCGCTAGAGGCGCCGTCTGTGTGTTTTGCAGGTCACGTTTGGAGCATCAAGAGAAGGTTCTGAGGGTGACTTTGCCGAGAATGCAGTCGCGTAGACGGGACAGAAAGCGCTACAAAGCGATTCCTCCACGTTCGAGTTGCCGGCAGGATCAGTTATTTACTCGCTTGAGGACTTGAAAGGGTCCATCACCTCGGGGACTTAGTTTGGACTTCCTTTGAGTTGGAAATCTATCTTTGCGAAGGTGAAGCCAAACTAAGTCTCCTTCCTCAAAAATTATTTCTTTCTTCCCTTTATTGTTGTATTTTGTGTACTTCTCATTTTGTTGTTGTATTTGGAGTTTAATCTTCTCATGCATTTTCTTTACAAAGTCGGCTTTGATTACTCCTTCCTTATGCACAAATTCTTATGGATTAGGAAGAGGTATCAAATCCATGGGTGTGAGAGGATTAAAACCATATACTACTTCAAAAGGAGAAGCATTAGTAGTCTTGTGAACTACTCGATTGTAAGCAAATTCAATGTGGGGAAGATACTCATCCCAAGATTTATGGTTGCCCTTCATGATAGCCCTAAGCATAGTCCTAAGAGATCTATTGACTACTTCGGTTTGGCCATCTGTTTGAGGATGACAAGAAGTTGAAAATTGTAGTCTTGTTCCAAGTTTTCCCCAAAGAGTTTTCCAAAAGTGGCTGATAAACTTGGGATCTCTATTGGATACTATACTTCTAGGGAGACCATGAAGTCTCACCACTTCTCTAAAGAAGAGTCTAGAAATATTTTGAGCATCATCTACCTTGTGGCAAGGAATAAAATGGGACATTTTGCTAAAACGGTCCACTACCACAAAGATAGAGTCATGGCCTCTTGCAGTCCTAGGAAGTCCTAAAATGAAATCCATGCTAATGTCTTCCCAAGGAGCATTTGCAATCGGCAAAAGGGTGTAGAGTCCATGAGGCATTGTTCTAGACTTTGCTTTTAAACATGATATGCATCTAGAACAATGTCTTTGGACATCTTTCCTCATGTGTGGCCAACAAAATTTTGCTTTTAAAAGGTCTAGAGTCTTATTAACTCCAAAGTGGCCCTTGAGTCCCCCCTCGTGTGATTCCTTGACAAGGAGTTTCCTATGTGTTCCTTGGGGAATGCAAAGTTTTCCCTCCTTAAAAAGATATCCCTCGGACACATAGTAACCTCCTTGCGTTCTATGTAGACATTGGGCATAGATGGATGAGAGTTCTTGATCTTCTTGGTAAAGCTCTCTTATGTGGTGAAATCCAAGAATTTGGGCACCCAATTTTGAAAAGAGTGTATGCCGTCTTGAAAGAGCATCGACCACTATATTGGTGCTTCCTTTCTTGTATTTTATTACATAAGGAAATTGTTCAAGAAATTCCATCCATTTAGCATGTCTCTTATTGAGCTTGTGTTGGCCCTTCAAATATTTTAAAGACTTGTGATCACTATGGATGACAAATTCTTTGGACACAAGGTAGTGTTCCCAAGTCTTTAGGGCTCGCACAAGAGCATAGAGCTCTTTGTCATAGGTGGGGTAGTTGAGGGTGGCACCATGGAGTTTTTCACTAAAATAAGCAATGGGGTGTCGACTTTGCAACAATATTGCACCTATGCCTACCCCCGATGCATCACACTCTATAGAATTGGTGCATTGGTGAGTTGAACTTTTAGCCTTTGGAAGGCTTGCTCATGCTTTTCATTCCAACAAAATGCAACATCTTTTTTAACAAGCTCATTCAAAGGAGAAGCTAGACTAGAAAAATTAGGCACAAACCTTCTATAGAAGCTAGCTAACCCATGAAAACTTCTTACGTCACTTACATTTTGTGGAGTGGGCCACTCGCGGATGGCTTTGATTTTCTCGGGATCTACATTGACCCCCTTTTTGTTTACTATGAAGCCTAAGAAAACTACACTATCTACACAAAAGGTACACTTATCCCTATTTGCTAAAAGACTATTTTTCCTAAGCACTAGAAGAACTTCCCTAAGGTGACTTAGATGGTCTTCTAGGGTTTTACTATACACTAAGATATCATCAAAATAAGCTACTACATATTTACCTATACAATCTCTCGAGGTGTGATTCATAAGCCTCATGAATGTACTTGGGGCATTAGTAAGCCCAAAGGGCATCACCAACCACTCATATAATCCAAATTTGGTCTTAAAAGCGGTTTTCCACTCATCACCCTCCTTGATTCGAATTTGGTGATATCCACTTTTAAGGTCAATTTTGGAGAATAGAATTGACCCAAGTAATTCATCAAGCATATCATCAAGCCTTGGGATTGGATGCCTATACTTGATGGTGATGTTGTTGATTGCTCGACAATCACAACACATGCGCCATTTTCCATCCTTTTTGGGCACCAACAAGACAGGTATAGCACAAGGGCTTAGACTCTTTTGAACCCAACCCTTCTCCAACAAGTCTTGAACTTGTGATTCTATCTCCTTTGTTTCCTCGGGGTTTGTTCTATAAGCAGGCCTATTTGTTAGGCTTGCCCCCGGAATGAAGTCAATTTGATGTTATATACCTCTAAGGGGAGGAAGCCCAATGGGACCCTCATTAGAGAATAGATCTTCAAATTCACTTAAAAGGTTTTTTATTTGAGGAGGTAAATTCATAAGTTCACTACTTGTGGTACTGCATGTAAGTGCTCCTTTACAAAAGATAAGGCTTGGTTGTTCAACAAGAAGCAAATTTTCAAAAACGTTTTCAAGAGGCTTTTCTTGTTGATCAACCTTGTGGGAAGGAACACTCTTCTCCCACGCCTTCCTATCCCTAAGGATTTTCTCTTTTTCTAGCGCTCTTTTTTTTTTTTTTTCCTTATCCCTCTTATGCTTCATTTGTATTTGGTCTTTCACCACTTGAGAATGTGGTAAAGGACTAAGTACAAACTTTTTATACTTGTGGGTGAAGGAGATATCGTTAGTGAGACCATCATGCAAGGTTTTCTTATCAAATTGCCATGGTCTCCCTAATAAGATATGACAAGCTTCCATAGGTACTACAGCACATAAAACCTTGTCTTTGTAGTTCCCTATGGAAAACTTGATTTCCACTTGCTTGTCTACATGTAATTCCCCATTTTCATTAAGCCATTGAAGTTTATAAGGTTTTGGGTGAGGAACTACTTGTAGCTTAAGCTTCTCCACCATCCTAGCACTACAACAATTACAACTAGATCCACTATCCATAATGAGTGAACATATGTTTTCTAAAACATTGCATCTTGTATGAAATATGTTCTCTCTTTGTGTTTCAATGGATGTGCTAAGGTGATTGTTGAGGGTTCTCCTAATCATATGCAATTCTCCCTCTAGTGGAGCTACCCTCTCATCCTCTCCCCCTTCCTCTCTCTCACTAGGCTCTTCCTCGCCACTAGTGTATTCATCTACATCCTTAAGAAACAAAGTCCTTTGGTTTGGACATTGTGATGGAAGAGGGCCAAGCACATCTAACCATGAAAGCCAAAGCTCAACACTAGACCATGAAGAGCGTCTAGACCATGATGAGCGTCTAGCTAGAAGGATGGAGCGTCTAGGACGTGAAGGGGAAAGGCTACCCATGGAGCGTCTAGGAGGAGACCTAGACCGTCTAGGACCTATCACAAGGTCAATGGCTAAGCATATTCAAGCCCAATGGAGTGAAGCCACGGATGGAAGGGAGAAAGCTTTGTACATGTTGCATAAAGGCCCATTAGGGGTGCTTAGTAATTAGAGTAGTGTAGAAAGCACATTTGAGTGAAACATTCTAGAAACTCTCTAGGTGTGGCCGGTCATGAGCACATGGCACATGGCTTTGTGAATTGCATTTAATTTGGTTTTCATTTCATTAGGCATTAGCTTAAAACTTACGGCCAAGTAGCTTATAAATAGGGAGGCCTACACCTTGTATTTGCAAGTTTATTGTGAGTAAAGTTATGCTGCCATTTTGTGCCAAGCTTTGCTTCTCCTAGAATTCTAGTCTCTAAACTTCACATCCTTCACCTTTCCTTGGGCTGGCCGAACCTCCCTATGTTCATACCTATCATGCACCTTCAAGATCAACATCACTCTTAGGAGGATCTTGCACACACACCTTCATAGCTTCCGCACCATTTTCTTACATGATTCAAGTCTTGGTAAGGTAAGAGCTCCACTCTATCTCTTATCTCAAGTGATAGGCCACTAAGGAACCTAGCTATTGTGGTATCCTCCTCTTCTCTAATGGATGCTCTCATCATGTAGAGCTCCATTTTTTGTCTATACTTTTCCACACTCATGTTTTTTTGTTGGAGTCTTTGGAGCTTATCCATCAACTCCCTATGGTAGTAGGAAGGTATGTGTCGGCGTCTTAGGGCTCCCCTAAGGTCATTCCAATATGTAATGGGAGGTTCCCTATGAAGACGCCTTTCTCTTTCGAGAGAGGTCCACCAATACATGGAGTTCCCTTGGAAGCTAAGGGTGGCTAGGGGTACCTTACGTTCTTCACTCACCCTATGGCAAGCAAAGAGTTGTTCTACTTTCATCTCCCAATCTATGTAGGTTTCTACATTATCCTTACCATGGAAGTGAGGTAAGTCTACTCTAGTTTCCCTTGGCCCCTCTTGCTCCCTTTGCCTATTCCTTCTAGGGGGTGGTTGGTAATAGTCATTAATTCTAAGGCTTCCCTCCCCTAGAGACTCATTACTCCTAGATGCGTGAGTATGAGTTTTCTTTGATTTTTGTGATTTTTGAGATTTCTCTTCTTGGGCTTTAGCCAATTCATTAATTTTATTCTCATTCTCCAATTGTCTAAAAGAAATCATTTGCACAGCTTGTGAAACTTCTTTGAAAAGAGATTTTATAGATTTGACTTCACTTTCAATAGACTTTGGAGAGTGAGGAGGAGAAGACATGGCTAAAGTTTTTGTGTATATAAGTGTTTTACCTTGAGGAAATTTAGGAAAGTCAAAGAAGGTAGTTTTCCAGGTAAGGGAGGTGAGTCACAAAGGACTACTTAAGTACCAAGCCTTTGCCTTAGCCAAAAACTATCCCTCAATATCTTCACACAAAACTTCCTCTTAGTAAACTACTTAGAACACAATTAAGTTGAGAAATCAAAAAAAAATTCAATGCAAGAAAACAATGTATGCTAACTAATTAACAAAGCTAGACGGTTTTAACAAAGCTTAAAACAACCACACATACAAAGCGTTACTAATTAAGCAATATAGAAACAACTAAAAACAATTAACAATTGCTAATTAAAGAGTTCTATACTCGTCGGCCCTAGGTGAGGCTTCTTGGACACTTGCAGCCCTTGAAGACACACTCACCGTCTAATAACGTAATTAAGAGGTAATTAACACAAATTAAGTTGCAAGGAAATTAAGAAAACTCCCTTTGTTGATCCACTTTTTGCTAAATGACTTCCTTGTTGTCTTTACTTGTTGGCCCACCAAGTGTTTGTGGTGTTTTTCAAGAAAGCTTGATTCGGCCTTGGCTTTGTTTCCCCTTAGAATGAAGGTCTTAATTCTCCAATTCCAGCACCTATCAAAAGACTAGACCTTACCCAAGTCAAGTTTCCATTCAATTAAGCACCAAAGGAGAATAAATTCCAGCACCAAATTAGAGGTCAAAGAACAAAAGCAAGAAACAATTTAATTGAATAAAACAGTACCACCAAAAGGAGTTAGATTATGACAACTAGAAAGAGGTCCAAGAAATATTAAGCAAGCAAATAAAAGGTACTCAAATAAAGGTAGGCACACAAAAGAATTCCTAAGAATAACACTAGAATTAAATTACAAAATAAAAAACAGCACCACTGGAAAATTGTTGTGGGCCAGAAACGTGTTTTTCCCCAATTTATGCTGAGCTGTGTTTTTAAGATATGATTCTGAAATTTGATATGCAAGATATTCATGATCTTAGCTAAAATCTTGTTTTGGAATCACTCAAAACTCATGCACCATTTTTTTTTAATAAATTTTGCAATTTTGGTGTTCAGTTACGCCAGCTGTAGCGCCTCAGATTTGCACACTGATTTTAAAAGATTTATCATATTTTTTCTGGTGATTCTTTTGAACTAATTCTTTTTTTTCCCTTTCTATAAAACTCTAAACTTGCATAGTCCAGAGAATCAAAATTTTCCTATGAGTGAAAATATTTTTCTGGAACAAAACAGCCAGCACAGAGAAAGTGAAACAGGGGATTCTGGAAAAACTGGAAAAAACAGTAACATACCAAAATTTAAACACAATGGAATTGAGAAAAGGAATTTGTGTAAGATCTAAACACAAATAGGAACTCAAACTAAAATTAAAAGGCACCAAAAGATCAAATGAACAGCAGATTCAAAGCAAAAGCATATACCCAAAATCAAGAAACAATCAAGCCAATCAAAGGACTACTATGAATTGATGACATTGTGGATGAACATGACTTGACAAAACATATATGGATTAAGAAATTAAAGACTCAAAGAGCATAATATGAACCAAATTAAAAGTGCAATAAAGACTCAAAAACCTAAAAGAAAACAGCAACTCAAAGGTGTATGGAATCCTATCACAATTTGCACAAGAATTGTTCAAGATCAATTGAACAAAGTGCACCGGTTGGATCTTCCAAACAGCACACCAAAACAAATTAAAATGTAAAAATCAGCAAGACAATTATGGAAATAAGATGAACAACATGAAATAAAGAAGAACTAAAAATGAAAAGACCAAGAACAACTCATCTTGGAGAACCTAAGCTCATGATACCAAATGATGGCAAAATTCATGAAGTTCTTCTTGAATCATGTAAGAGATGGTGCGGAAGCCATGGATGTGTGTGTGCAAGATCCTCCTAAGAGTGATGTTGATCTTGAAGGTGCATGGTGTGTATGAACATTGGGAGGTTCGGCCAGCCCAAGGAAAGGTGAAGGATGTGAAGTTTAGAGCCTAGAGTTCTAGGGAGAAGCAAAGCTTGGCACAAAATGGCAGCATAACTTTACTCACAATAAACTTGGAAAATACAAGAGATGGCCTCCCTATTTAAGGCTATAGGGCCGTAAATACTAAGCTAAGTGTAAATGAAATGAGAGCCAAATGAAATGCAAAAATGACAAGGCACATGGCACATGCTCATGACCGGCCAAGTAAGGAGAGATTCTAGAATGTTCACTCTTTTATGCTTTCTAGCACTACTCTAATTACTAAGCATCCCTAATGGGCCTCCATGTAACATGTTCAAGGCTTTCTCTCTTCCATTCGTGGCTTCATCCAATTGGGCGTGAATGTGCTTAGCCATTGACCTTGTAATGGGTCCTAGACGGTCTAGGTCTCCTCCTAGACGCTTCATGTGTAGCCTTCCCTCATCACGTCCTAGACACTCCTTCCTTGAGGCTAGACGCTCATAACGGTCTAGCCTTGGGTCTTGGCTTCCATTGTGAGATGTGCTTGGCCCTCCTCCATCACACCTTGTCCACCTATTTTGGTAGGGAGGCTCATTCCTTGTTGCCTTTTGTCCTTCCTTTCTTATCCCTCATTGCTGAGTGTTCATTTGTACTCTTTCTATTTCATTTACCTGCATGCCTTGTGGATCAGTATAACTGTGTTGGCGGTGGGATTGGCATTCTGTGCTTTGTGTGTAACTGACGCCTTGTTCTTGGTCTGGCGTGGCTTTAACCTCTGTTCTTTGGTTTGTCGGAATGCAGGATCAGTGATGGATTCATCCAAGAGGATGGTCTTGGCGAGAGCACTGAAGGCTGCTCGCGCCTCCAAGGCTGGCGCCTCCACCACCCCCACTGCTGACCCAAACCACCCATTATCCTTGCCCTCAACAACACCAACCACCACCGAAACTCCACTAGGCCCATCTTCACCACCCCCACGTAGCACCCAAACACTTCAAACACCCAATTCACCTCCACCCATCGCCGCAATGCCACTGGCTGTGGCCTCATCACCTGCTCCAGCCCCCCTTGACAAAGGAAAAAGGGTGTTGGAAATCCTCTTCGATGACGAAGACTCTGACAGTGGGGTAGTCTTCAAGAGGAGAAAGGCTGTTACGGTTCCCATCCTACTAGCAGCATCACCCTAGGGAGGGGATTCCTTCAGGGACAATCCCCCTAGCGCTACCTCTCCCCAACCCATAGTAGTCCAAGAGGAAAAAGGCGAAGGGGCCGAGTCTGCCCCCGATCTCATTGCCATTCCTCCTCCCATCATGCATCTGATGAGGGGCTTCAATGGAGGATTGATGCCAGAAGGCTCCGACAGGAAAGAAGGAATGCCCTTCTATTTAGGAGCCTTCTTGGCCGTGGCCCTCGATTGGCGCACCCAAGCTAGAAATGCCGCTTCAAACACACAAGCCCTCCAGGCCCTGAAAGAAAAAGTGGCCGCTCTGGAGGAGGAGAACGAAGCTCTGGGATGCCAAAATGAGGCCTATCAAGCCTCTCTGAAGTTGGCCCAAGAGGCCAAAGAGGAGGCTGACAGGCAACTAGGCGAGGCGATGGAACTTGAGGCTGACTTCTACGTCCGGGAAGTGTCTCTCCAAGTTCAAATAACGGATCTCCAAGACATGGCGGAGGCCTCCGAAGAGCTTCAGAAGGACTTGGAGGACCAGTGCTATGGGCAGGCGGAAAGACTGGAGTGGATGGAGGAGGAAATGGCCACCCAGGCCAAGGCATTGGGCCTTCTCCAGGTTGACCATGACAAGCTGCAAACTGAGGTCAACAGGCTCCGAGTAGAGAAGGAGGCTCTGGAGAAGCAGGTGGCCTCCGGGGACTCTACCATCGAGGAGTTGGAAAAGGCCAAGAAGGCACTCATCGATGACATGGCCGGCACCTTCGAGGAGGGATTCAAGGAGGCTTTGGCCCGGGGATCAATGTTTCTAATTGCGATCCTACCCACCATGTCGTCGACGGCCGTGTCGTGCCCCTCAAATTGGATGACTGAAACGCCGACTTTCAGCCGCCACCTTTACCTTTTGTGCTTTATATTCGTTCTTGCCAACCTTTGATAAACTTGTAAATCTTTTGAACCGTTTGCACTTGTATAACGCTTGCATACTTGTTGAGCACTATTTGGCAGATATTTTCACCCTCGTTCTTTATTTTTGTATGCTTCATTTGCTTTACCTGTAATTTTACCTGTTTCTTTCGCTGTGTCGGGTGATCACGCCTCACTTCTAACGTGCACCTCAAACTTGTTCAGCCTTCGTATCTATGAGGCCTCTCCCTCGTGAAGGCGCTAGCCACTCCGCTCTCTCTGCAAACGCAAAAGTCGAGACCTGCTCTAGGTCCTAAACACTTGGGACAAGGTCGCGTTTCAGTGCCCACGCCCATGGAGAGGCCTGTCTCACAGCGCCGTATCGTCCATGGAGTGTCTCAAACACCAAGGCGATCTGTCCCTTGATTATGGGTGCTTGGCGCCCACGCCTAAGGAGAGGCCTACTACCGTAGTGTCGTATCTTCTTCAGGGTGTCTGCAAACGCCAAGCACCGGGAAGGCTCGAAGCCCCCCATGGGGTCGCTCCCTCCATGGTCTTTCTCTCCCATGGGTATCTGGGAGCACCCCTGCCGGTGACTTACTTAGCTTCTGGCGATCTCGTCTCCCTCCACAGTCTTTCCTACCTGTGGGTATCGGGGAGGCGACGCCGCTGATGCCTTATACTGGCGACGCCTTCAGCGTCTTATACTGGCGACGCCTCCAGCGTCTTATACTGGCGACGCCTCCAGCGTCTTATACTGGCGACGCCTTCAGTGTCTTGGCGATGCCTGGTGCGATCAAACTGTTGACTTGACCTTGGCATTGACTTTGACTTCGACTCTGGTCGACGCCTGGGGGTAGCGGAGAGCTTAAGGTCTCGCCCGCGCCATCCACGTGGCATTTCCCGTATGGCTGATGGGACGTTCCCTCACTTGACTTGATCCTGACATTTTCTGAGCTTCTGACAAAATGCTCTCATTCTCGACGGCGTATCGTACCCTTGGGCATTCTGTCGACGCGACGTTTTTTGAATGTTAACCAGTGACGCCAGGATCATCCACTCATCCTCTGACACGTGGCTCGATCGCACGGTGCTCCCATTTGCGTCACTTGGCGCTCCAACTGCAATGTTTAGATCTTCGAAATCTTATACCTGCGTCCATCATCTCTGTGTTTCCGCACCCTCCTTGCACCGCTACACAGAATTCCTTCTGCGTTCTTTCTAGTCGGCGTTTTTCCTCCCGTACTCCCAACGCGTTATTCTCCTTCGATCTCCCAGTTCTTTTGCTGATACTTTGCACCGACATGTCTTCCCATGCTCCTTCCCCTAGGGTTAACCCCAAGGACCTTTATGCATGGGCCTCGCGCGAGCTCCTCGACGAATGCTCCAGCTTACTCTCCACCAGGGCCGTAAGGGAACACATGGGGGATTCGTGCTCCTACAATCATCGTGCCTTCGTGAGGAGGCATGATAATGATATCACTGTGCTCCCTTGCACCTTAAGGGAGCCGGTGTGCGGAGACGAACGGGCCAACGACGGGGTCCCCTTCTTCTACTTCTATCAGGTGGTCTTCAAAAGCATCGGCGTGCGCCTGCCCTTCTCCAGGTTTGAGAGGGAACTACTGATTGAGATTAACGCTGCTCCAGCCCAGTTGTACTCTAATAGCTGGGCTTTCGTCAAAGCCTTCGACATACTCTTTGGCTTTCTGGGGTGCGCACCCTCGGTTGACATCTTTCTTCACTTCTTTGAGGTGAAGAGGCAAAGGAACAACCTTTGGGTGACCCTCAGCAACGTTCCTGGCAGGGTTCTCCTAAATCCCTTCCAGAACTCCTTCACAGGGTGGAAGGGTAGATTTTTCAAAGTCTGCTGTTCCGAACTCGTGCCTTCCACCCTGGATGGTTTTCCTCTGTACTGGGTAAGGGAGACGAGAGCCTTGAAGTCCAAGCCTTTCAAGAGGCTACCCTTGAACGACCAGGTGGCATGCCAGATCTTGGCTGAGGCGGGAGGCTTTGACGCTGCCGCTTTAATTAGCTTGGAGTACAACGCCGAAGTTTTGGAGAAGTATATATGTATAAGACATTATCTTAGAAATTCCCACTTTTCATCTTTACTAGGTCTTTACGTGTCCTGTCTTGTGGTGTCTTCACCATGCTTGTTTTCTTCGATGTAGGTTCGAAGATAAGCCGGCAACAGAGGTCACAACTTACCCAGGCGCTGAGGGCTGAGAACGGAGCTTCGTCCTCCTCCCATCCAGACTCCGGAGGCCACTGAAAACTGGTCTGTTTGCACTTTTCTTACGAGCATAGGGCATGTACCTGTTCGCCTCATTTGTCTCATTCAACTTTATCTCAAACTCTACTTGTAATCTTAACTCTCTGGTGCCATGTTTTGATTTCTGTAACGCCGCTCCTTTATTTTTGTGCACCCTTGTCTGCATTCGCTTCTTCTAACATACTGTGCGCGTTTTCTCCGTTATGTTTCTTGACGACACACGCGTCTGGCGACGCCACTTTCTTGGCGACGCGTACGCTTGGCGACACCGCCTTCTTGGCGACTTGTACGCTCGGTGACGCCTGTCGCCACTTCGAGTCTTTGTCTTTTATCTCTTTACCCCTTGGTCTTGCACTTCGAGTGGGAAGAAGATAAAAACTGAGGCAAGGTTTTTCTTGAACTCCTTTTTCTTTTTATTTGGGTGACCTCGTTAAAAAACCCCCGAGAGGGAAAAAGAGTGTCCCCTACGATGAGATTGTTACATGGCTGCTCACTTACATAATTCAACTAAAATAAAACTTCAAATTTGCCACGTTCCAGCTGCGCGGAATGGGACCCCCTTCCAAAGTCTCTAAGTTGTACGAACCATTCCCCTTAGCCTCGGTAACTCTGAAGGGTCCGGTCCACTTGGGAGACAATTTATTTTCTAGCTCATATGGGTATGCCTTCCTCATAACTAAGTCGCCAACCTGAAACTGCCGCGGCTTTACCTTAAAGCTATATTGTCACTCTACTCTTCTCTTCACTTCCTCGGCCCTTATTCTTGCTTCTTCCCTGGCTTCGTCCACGAGGTCCAGGTTCACCCGCCTTTCTTCGTTGGATTCTTCAGCCACGAAATTCTGGTAACGTGGCGAGCTTTCATGAATCTCGACCGGAATCATCGCATCCGACCCATATACTAAGCTGAAAGGCGTCTCCATGGTGGAAGATTGGGGCGTGGTGTGGTATGCCCATACAATCCTTGGCACTTCCTCCGCCCACGCTCCTTTAGCTTTTTCTAGCCTTCTCTTTAGTCCTCTCAGCAAAACTCTATTCGCTGACTCCACTTGCCCGTTAGTCTGGGGGTGTTCGACTGAAGCGAACACTTGCTTGATGCCTACCTCTGCGCACAGGTTTCTCAACTGTTGGCTGGCGAACTGGGTTCCATTGTCGGATACCAGCCGCCTAGGCACGCTAAAGCGACACACAATGTTCTTCCAAACAAAGTGTTGCACCTTGTGCGCTGTAATCTGGGCCACGGGCTCCGCCTCTATCCACTTGGTGAAGTATTCCATGGCGATGATCAAATACTTCATCTGCCTTATCCCCAATGGGAATGGACCTAGGATGTCAATCCCCCAAGTATGGAAAGGCCACGGGCTGTATATGGATCTCAGCTCTTCTGGCGGCGCCTTGTGCCAATCAGTGTGTTTCTGACACTGCTTGGAACGCTGGGCATGGTGCACGCAATCCTCTTTTACTGTTGGCTAGTAGAAACCTGCGCGTACCACTTTAGAAGCTAAAGACCTTCCCCCTACGTGACTCCCACAAATGCCTTCGTGTAGCTCCGCCATTATTCTGGTGCACTCGTCGCCGCTTACGCATGTTAGGATAGGGTGGGTGAAGCCGTGTCTGAACAATACTCCATCCATTAGAGTGTATATTGCGACATTCCTCTTAACCTTCTTGCCCTCCTCTAGTTGCGCTGGGAGAACCCCATCCGCCAGATACCGTCTGTATGGCGTCATCCAGGTGTCTCCTTCGGCTAAAGCACATATCTGCGCATGCCTTCCTCCTTCGGGCGTGTCCGCGTATGTGCTAATATGGGGCGTCTTTACCGTATCTTGAGTCAAGGAACGATGACTCCTTGGCCTCCCTCTCGCAATGCTAATATGGAGGACATCCACCTTGTTGTCTTCTATGAATTTTCTCGGAGCTTTGAGCGTCTCTTGGATTACTGTCCTCTGCCTGAGTTGGCCAGCTTGGCCAGCAGGTCAGCTCTAGCATTTTGTTCTCGTGGGACATGTATTAACTCAAGAGCGCTAAATGCTCCCTTCAGCAGTTGGACGTACCTTAAATACGCCGCCATCTGTGGGTCTTTTGCTTGGAACTCACCCGATACTTGTCCTGTAATCAGTTGGGAATCACTTTTCACCAAGAGGTTTTGCGCGCCCATCTCCTTATCCAGGAGCATCCCTGCAATCAGTGCTTCGTACTCAGCCTGATTGTTACTTGCTTTGAAGGAGAAATGCAGAACTTGCTCAATCAGCACACCATTGGGTCCCTCCAAAACTATCCCTGCCCCACTTCCTTGTTGATTGGAAGAGCCGTCGACCGAGAGCAAGCACTGCGAGCCTGCCTCCACCTCTTGTTCGCCTCTAGGCGAGAGTTCTGCTACAAAATCTGCATATACCTGCCCTTTGATGGATCCTCTAGGCTCGTACCGGATGTCAAACTCTGACAACTCCACCGCCCAGCGCACCATCCTTCCTGCTACATCAGGTTTCTGCAATACCTTTTGTATAGGGAGGTTCGTCATCACCACTACTGTAAAACAATGGAAGTAGTGGCGGAGCCTCTTGGCCGAAAATACAACGGCCAATGTTGCCTTCTCCAGCGACTGGTATCTCGTCTCTGGGCCTTGTAAAGCCTTGCTCACGAAATAGATGGGCTTTTGAATCTGGTCCTGCTCCTGGACCAGCACAGAACTGATAGATCGCTCTGTTACTGTGAAGTATAGCCGGAGGGGCACGCCTGCTACTGTTTTGCAAAGGACCGGTGGCGTCGCCAAAGACTCTTTCAACTTGATGAAAGCCGCTTCGCATTCGTCAGTCCATGCAAAGCGACTATTTCTTTTAAGGAACTAGAAATAGGGGTGCCCCTTTTCTCCTCCCGCAGAAACGAACCTTGATAAAGCTGCCATTCGCCCCGTCAGTTGCTGCACTTCCTTTACTGATGTCGGGCTCCACATGGCAATAATTGCTGCGCATTTATCAGGGTTCGCCTCTATTCCCCGCTCCGTGAGCATGAATCCTAGGAACTTACCGGCTTCCACCCCGAAGACACACTTCTCGGGGTTCAGCTTGAGGCGGTATTTCGATATGGTGACGAACAACTCCTCTAAGTCCTTCACGTGCTGCTTCCTTCCCTGCGATGCCACTACCATATCATCCACGTAGGCATACACATTCCTCCCTTACATGGGTGCTAGGACCTTGTCCATCAGCCTTTGGTAGGTGGCGCCTGCGGTTTTTAGCCCAAAGGGCATTACCTTGTAACAGTAACTGCAAGTTTCTGTCATGAACGCAATTTTACTCTCGTCTCTTGGGTGCATTTTGATCTGGTTGTATCCCGAGAATGCATCCAAAAAGCTAAGGACCTTGCAACCGGAGGCACTGTCCACGAGTGCGTCAATGCTGGGTAATGGGTACGAGTCTTTCGAGCACGCTTTGTTCAAGTCCGTGAAGTCTACGCACATCCTCCACTTCCCATTCGCCTTTTTCACCAGGACGCCGTTGGCCAACCACTCAGGGTATTGGATCTCCTTGATGTGACCAGCACTCAGCAGCTTTTGTGTCTCTTCCCTTATCACAAGTTGCCTCTCTTCATTAAACTTTCTCCTTCTTTGCCGCACGGGGCGGACCGTGGCGTCCATGCTAAGGTGATGGCATAGAAAGTCAGGGTCGATGCCCGGCATATCTGAGGCGGACCATGCGAAAGCATCTAAATGGCGTGAAATCACCTCTGCCACCTCCTCCTGCTCTTCTTGGCTCAACAAACGTCCCAGCTTAAACGTTTTGCCACCTATTTGCCTCTCCACCACGTTAGCCTCCGGCTGATCCCTGCTATCTTCCTTAATGGGCGTCGCCCGGTAGCGCTTTCCAGGCGTCGACTCTTCTACGGGCGATGTGTCATCAGACCCCTCCTCCATGTGCGCGTTTGCCTCGGGCGTGGCCTGGCCAGGCATTGACTCTGTGGGCGTCGCCTCAATCAAGGGCTCTATCTCCATCCTCGCGTCTGCACTTGGCGGACGCTCGAACACCATAAACAAGCTTCTCTTTTTTTTCAGGCTATTCTCATAACATTTTCGCGCTTCCTCCTGATCCGACTTGATGACAATCACCTTGCCACTGAGATCCGGCAGCTTCATCTTCATATGGTGCGTGGAGGCTACTGCGTTCAGCCTATTCAACGCCGGTCTGCCCAACAAAATGTTGTAGGCGGAATTGGCGTTTATGACCAAATACCAGATGCTTTCGGTACGCGAGGCCTCTCCATCTGTGAACGTTGTCCTCAATTCCAAGTAGCCTCGAACTTCCACCTGGTTGTCAGCAAACCCTGTGTAGGGCCTCGAACTTCCACCTTGTTGAATGTCGACCAGAACATAACATCTGCAGAGCTTCCTTGGTCGACTAGAACCCTGTGCACCTTTCTGCCAGTCGTGACGACCGAAATGACCACGGGGTCATTGTCGTGCGGAACAACATCCAATAGATCTGCCCTCCTGAACACGAGGTTTGACTCCCACGGATCACCCGAGATTCTTTCTTCAATGGAATTGACCCCCCTCGCATATTTTTTCCGTTGGGAGGTGATCCTGCCGGCAACTCGAACGTGGACGAATCGCTTCGTAGCACTCTCTGCCCTGTCTACGCGACTGCGTCTTCTGCAGAATCACCCTCCGAACTTTCTCTCAGATATCGTCAAATGTGACCTGCAAAAAACACAGACGACGCCTCTAGCGGCCGTTTGCACTCCAACGATCAAGTTAGTCCAACAGAACCACCAGAAACTGGAAACTAGTAATGCGTGTGTGAGAAAAACTTGCACTCTGTTTTTCGTCTTTTTTTCTTCCCCTTCTCCCACCCCGATTCTTTCTTTTATCTCTCTCTCTCTGCTTCTGGGCATAACAGAATTCTGTTATGCTTTTCTGGCATGTGTCAGAACCCTGTTATGCTTTTCAGAGAAAGCGTACCTTCAGAATCAGCAATGGGGAGCGTGAGAGTCTGCGCATGTCTGCGCTTGGTTGCGCCTGTCTGTACCTTTAGTGGTACGGAGTGCTCTTTTGTCTGGACCGCACCCCTCTCAGATGATGACACGTGGAGGCCTGCAACTCACATCTAACCACACACGTGTCACTTACTGGAAGGGCTCTAGCGCCTCTCTTTGTGTGCCTAAGTTACGCCCTTGCGGAGTAACTCAGGATGCTTCTCTTATCTGGGTAAATCGCATACTCTTAGGAGAACGTCGGGTGTGGCTGGTCTAGGCACACTCAACAAACGTTACTCTCTGCGTAGGCGACTCACCCTTCACGATGCCACGCACGTAATGGGTTGAGGGAATCACCAATCACCGACTGGCTTACTAGTTCCCTCAGGCCACTCTCGTGCATGATTCCTTGAGGTGTGCTCATGCGAGGTCCATGCGTAACGCTCTCGCTGGGAACCTTAGTCCCAGCTTAACTGCGTGTAACACGAGACCCCGATGACAATACACCCGATGACTGATCAGTGTTTATTCGCTTATCGCGCTCTGCCTCCAGGCGCGAGTCTGGGAACTGGTCTGCTGGTGGTCACTTGGCTACTGACCACCGATCACCATTCTGGGTGATCTATCCCCCGACCTCTCTGCCGCCTGATCTGTCAGTGGTAACTTGGTTACTGACCACCGATCACCTCTCTTGGCAATCGTCCCCCCGACCTCTCTGCCACCTGGTCCACGTGTCACCCTTCGAGTGGTCCACGTGGTTCTCTGCTGCTGACATCATCGACTACCGATGACCGATCGGATCAGGAGGCAGTGGGTCCTCCCCTCGAGAAGCCACCAGCGATGATGTGGACTTCGCCAAGGACAGGCATCTCGTGCGCTTGTTCTTCCACTAGTGCTGGCAGGGTCGCGGTCACGGCAGGCTCTACGACATAATCCTTCAGAAAACCGCTTCTCACCAATTCATCTAGCTGGTAACCCAACGACAGGCAGTTATCGATGTGATGACCGAAAGCTTCGTGGAACTTGCACCAAGAGTCCTTACGAGGCCCTAACACCTTGTCAGTCTTCGCCGGTCGCCTCAACCTTTCAGCTATATTGGGCACGGCAATGAGATCCTTCAATTCCACCGCAAAGTTGTACCTCGCTGGCCTCACCCTTTCCCTGGCCGGGCGATCCCCTCCTGCCGGACCCCTAGGTTGGGGTTTTCTGGTCTCGTAGGGGCGTCTCCCCTCTGGCTAATTTCTCCCCGTCGTGGTCTCGTGAGGGTACGACGCTGGTGCGCTTTTCACACACCTCTCCCTCGGAGGCGATATGCTCTACCGCCCGACGCCGTATTTCAGCAAAAGTCCTAGGGCGATTGCGAATAATGGATTCACAAAAAGGGCCGGGACATACGCTTTTTCTGAATGCGTACACGATCATAGGCTCCTCTGAAGTACCAAGTTTTAGTACTTGGGCCCCGAAACGGTTGATGTATTCCTTCAAGGTCTCCCCTAGATACTGTTTTACATCAAACAGGTCGTAGGAAACTAGCGACGGAGCCCTGTTCGCCAAGTACTGCTCTTTAACTGCGACAACTGCTCAAAGGAGGTGATATGGCCGTTTGGAAGGCTGATGAACCAATCCATTGCCATCCCCGTCAAGGTGGTCATAAAGAGCTTGCATCTCGCAGCGTCGGAGACGCCTACCAACACCATCTGCATGTGGAATGCAGTGAGATGCGCCTCAGAATCCTCCATCCCAGTGAAGATCACCTTCGGTCCTGCGAACGTGTTGGGGATTACCGCATCCAGGATCTCCTGCGAGAAGGGTGTGGAAAACTCCCTTTGTGGGGTGAGACGCTCGGTCTCATCTTGTTCACGTTGCCCTTGGTTATTGCTCAAACCCCGACGAACACTTCATTTACACGATGGAGCTCTTCGTTTCTCGCACGCGAGTCTGCGAGATCCGCCTGCATGCGTTCTTGTTCCACCCTCGATTCCGCCATCTCATCCTACAGCCCCTGCATCATTTCCATGACCTGCTGCATGGACATTTCCTCACTCGCCGCGCGTGCGGAACCTTGTCTTGTACCCCTCATTCTTCACTATTTCCTCAAACTTTGCTAACGTTATGGTAGCTCCGATAAATCTTCGTTGCTTGTGATGGGACTGATGTTTTAAATCGGCCCCACGGTGGGCGCCAAATGTTCCGGCCGGTTGACCTGGGACGTCTTTGTGCGCAACCTTGCCTGTCAGCTAGGGACACCTTCCCTCTGGCTACCTGTGGATACCTGCAAAGAAGGACAAAGGGCGCCCTGGCAGCCGTTTGCACTCCGAAGCTCAAGTCAGCTAGCGAGAAACACCAAAAACTCTACACTTCCGTATCGGAGCACCGTGAATGGCACTCTGAAGGTGGTCGAAAGAACTGGTGGTTGTGTATCTTTTCTCCCTCTGACAAACAACCTATCTCTAGTCCCTTATGCGTAGCCTCAAGACTCAAGCAAGCAACTAGAGTGTATTCTTGGAAAGTCTGCCAAAAGTTCGAACCCTGTTTCCCACGTCCAAGGTTCTATTTAAACTACTCTAGCATTTAGAGCGTCTTAAAGCGCATTTAAGGTTATGAAACGTTCAGCGCCTTTAAGACGTTTAAATCGCTTGGAGCATTTAAAGTACCTTAAACGCTCGAAACGTAAACTTTATTAAATAGCTTTAATTACCTTATACCTTACAAATTGATGTTTCTATTCTGACTTGGCTGCTATTACACGTGGAGGGCCTCACAGCACCGTGACCCCACTTAGGGGTATTTCCTCGTGTGAGTCCTCCTTCCTGGGAGTGCATCTGCGCAAGGGGTGACTTTTTGGGTGCCAACTCATGCCCCCAAACCTCTAGTCACTTGCTTAGAGAGCGTATCTACCTTCCTCTCGTACCCTGCACCTGGCTACCCCTGGGCGTGACCCTTCTCATGAGTCGTAACTATCCCAAGGGCTTCTCTGGGGCGACATGGGCACTTAACGAGTCAGATTGCTCTCCACTGGCGCTAGTACTATCGCCTTGAAGCCACCTTTCTCTTCCCTTTATTGCTACCCCGAGTTATCGGGGTTTGAGGTCTTCCCATGGCGTCACTCCCTCCATGGTCTATCCTACCCATGGGTATCGGGGAGCAACACTGTGGTTGCCTTGCTTTTGTGACATTTTACCTTGGCGACAACCTACCTTGGCGACGCTTCCTCTTGGCGACGCCTTGCCTTGGCGATGCTTGCACGTGGCGTCGCCTCACCTAGGCGACGCCTTATGTTGACTTTGACCTTGACGCTGACTTTGACCCTGACTTTGTCAATGCCCGGGTACGGGTCGGTACACGCTCGGAAGGTGGTAATGAACTGTATATTGTGTACTGTTTTCACACCTCATTTGGGATGCATTTGTGACAATTCCCCACCAAGATTGCTCAAAAACCTTGACTTCACTTTTTCACCAATTATGCTACCAAGGCAAAAAAAGCCAATCCATCCAACTTGGCTAACCTAAAACCCAACCAACATCAATTCCTTTTGCAACCAAGCTTAACTAGTACAAAATATAAAAACATTACACATTGACTTACAAATGCGGTCATATTAAAGACCGCATTTGTAAATCATTGGAATTGATTTACAAATGCGATTTTATTCTACAACCGCATTTGTAAATCAATTTTACCCTAAAAAATTGAAGCGCGCCACTAGTTTCAGACTTTCACTTTCCTCTTCTCCGCTCTTCGTTTCAACGTTCTTGCGCTCAGTTTCAGTTTCTTCTCTCTGCATTTTGTAAGTTTCAGTTTCATTCATTCGTTTTCGTTTTCGCATCATTCATTATTAACTTCGTTGGAATTGGCATTTTCGTTTCCTAACTTCATTTGTGGCATTTAGGTTACGGTTCCATTGGTGTTCGCTGGTGTTTTCCTGCTCCGTCACCGCCACAGCTTCCGTCGCCGCCTTCGCCTTTGTCTTGTGCCTCTGCCACTCCGATCACCATCAAGCTTGTTCACAACGGAAAGGTTGGTGTTGTATTTAATATTTATTTAATATTTTGAATTTATATTTAATATTTTGAATTTTTATTTAATATTTTGAATTTTTATTTAATATTTTGAATTTATATTTAATATTTTGAATTTTTATTTTTCTGTATTATAATATATATTTAATTAATAACTAATACAACTTGGAATTTATAATTAATAACTAATAATTTATATATTTGTGTGTATTTTGAATTTTTGTTTATTATAATTTATATATAATTTAATAAATTAGTTACGGAAACAACTAATTTATATATTATTATATATAAATTTGTATTTTCTTAAATTTATATTATATATTTAGTTAGTTGTTAATTACATTTTAATAAAAGTTTTATGTTATGCTAGTTATTGTTACTTTTAGAATAGAATTATCGTGTTTGGATTGAGTCCAGGGGTGTTCGACCCTCGACAAATGTGCGAGATAGAATACTAATTATTAGAAAATCCTAACTATACCAGAATATATAATGGATCGAGGTTGGATTAATGTTGTTCGTATAAGTGATGAGTACGAAAGGGGAGTAGAGTAATTTATACAATTTGCGCAGCGTAACGCGATTATTAGTGGTCATGATGGAGCAAAGATCAGGTGTCCGTGCGTTAATTGTTTGAATGGAAGGATACTGGATGTGAATATCATGAGGGAACACCTGCTATGTGATGGGTTTCTTCGATCTTATACAACTTGGACATGGCATGGTGAATTAATAAATTTACCACATGTTTCCGTAACTGAAGAATATGTGGGTTCTACCATGGATGAAGCAGTACACGATGATGGAGATGATGATCGATTGGAGGACATGATTCGTGATGTGGGAGCTGAGTGTTTTACAAAAGCGCATGGATATGGAAGTATGTCAAAAGATGCAGAGACTCTTTTGTATCCTGGATCAACTAACTTCACACAGTTGTCGGCGGTGTTAAGATTGATGAATTTGAAGGCAATAAATGGATGGACTGATAAAAGCTTCACGGAATTGCTCCAGCTGTTGAAGGATATGCTTCCAGAGGGAAATAGTCTACCTAATCGTAATTACGAGGCCAAAAAGATTCTTTGTCCAATGGGTATGGAGTACAAAAAGATACAAGCATGTCCTAATGATTGTATATTATACCAGAAAGATTTTGAATTGTTAAAAAGTTGTCCGAGGTGTGGGTTATCACGTTATAAGTTGAAACAAAAAGATGATGATTCTATTGATGAAATGGAAAAGCATGGACCCCCAATGAAGGTTATGTGGTATCTTCCCATCATTCCAAGGATGAAGCGTTTGTTTGCAAACCCAGACGATGCTAAGAATCTTAGATGGCATGCAGATGAGAGGAAATGCGATGGCATGTACCGATATCCAGCTGATTCTATTGAATGGAAGAAATTTGATGATGACTTTCCAGAGTTTGGTAAAGAATCAAGAAATATCCGACTTGGTTTAGCTACAGACGGAATCAATCCGTTTGGTAATATGAGTAAAAATCACAGTTCATGGCCTATATTACTAGTTATTTACAACTTACCTCCTGGATTCTGCATGAAGCGAAAATACATGATGTTGTCTATGATGCTATCCGGTCCGAAACAACCAGGGAATGATATTGATGTTTGTACCGCCCTGGTAGTCGGAAGTGATGACGTGGCATCAAGCTATTATATAGGCTTGTTGAGCAGGACACCTGGCTGGCAGAAGGGAAGGAAGTCGGGGGGCTCGTGTAGTCGTCGGTTATTAAATTGGCGTGCTCTGATCTCCAGCATACCTAAACCGGCGGTCACCGGGTTGAAGATGAAGTCGCCAGATGTGAACCCAGGCGACCAAGTGATTAGAGATCGCCGAAACAAGGACATCGCCGAAGATGAAGTCAGATAGTCATTTCCTAGCTAGCCAGAGGATGAGCTCAGGAGACAGCTTACCCGAACATACACGGTGAAGCAGGTAGAGTAGATCATGAAGGCGGCCGGCGAGACCACAGGGAAGGTGTGTACGAAGGCACCCGAACTCGCCACTCAGAAGAGATCACGCTCCAAGGCAACTATGCACCGAGTCATGTCATGCATGAGTAACTTAGCCAAAAAACCTGAAGAGTAAGAAGTGGCACCCGAGTCAAGGATACTCCAGATGGTGACACGTGTACAGCTAGATGCGAGCCACGTGTCCAGATGCGTAACTGTCTGGAGAGAGAAAGTGCCCAGGTATATAAGAGATTCTAACGAACTTCTGAGTTACGCACGTTCAGTTTACTTCTTTACGCTTGCGAGTTTTGAGTACGCTGAGAGAGAACTTTTGCGCGGTTCCTTAGAGTTCTTGAGTTTTCTCTTAGTATTTGGTGGTTCAGTCGCTGACTTGGGCGTCGGAGCGTAATCGGCCATAGCGGCGCCGTTCTGTCTTTGCAGGTTCTCGAGGTGAATCACGGCGAAGGACGGAGGCTAACACGGCGCAGAAGTCGATCCAGGTTTGACGAGGCAAGGCTCCAGCGTCTTGGTCAACAGGCAGGATCATCAGGCGCCCACCGTGGGGCCGTGTAAAACCGGTTCCCATCCACACCGTTTTCTCTGTTATGTTAAGGTTAGTTATGAACCCAGAGGGCTGTGCGGAATGTTTGTGGCATGTCGAAAATGTGGGCTCTCATAGCAGTTACTTGAAGTTAAGTTACCGTGAGTTCTTGGAAGTTTCTGCAGTTTCTGTGTGGTTGTGTGATGGTGCAACCATTTTTCGCCATTCATCTAAGCTTTGTTCGGTAGTTTCGTGTTTTCTACTGTTCGTTTGAGTTCTTGTTCGGTGAGGTGAATTTTTCGCTGCTTACGCAAGTTTTAATCGGTGAGATCTGAGTTTCGCCGCTCGTTTGGATTTTCGTGGAAGAAACGGTGGTTTGTGGTGGAGCCGTGAGTTTCTGCGAAGGATTGATGTTGAGGTCGTGTTCTTGAAGTTCTTCAGAGTTTTGCGAAGTTCTGACCGATTGATCGCTGAATCGATCGTCGCTGAATAAGGTGTTGTTCGTCGCTCTTTGTGATCTGTCAAGTTTTCATGAGAAAGATGAGAAGCAACCGTTCAAGTCCAGTTGCGCCCGTTGCTGCTGAAGGCGCCATGACTATGGCGCAAATGGTGGAAATCATGCGTTCGCTGCAGGCGAATGTGGAAGCCTCGCGCATAGAGCAGGCAAAAATGCACGAGGACCTGGTCGCCTCTCAGGCCAGGAATGAAGAGCTTAGCAGAGTTACTGAGGAATTGCGCCAAGCTCTTCAGGAGCAGGGAGGGCGCCCAGTCACTGAAGAGGTCGCGCCGTCAACGCCGCCTCGCGTTTTCCCCATGCCTTTCGCTCAGGCGATTACGGACACGCCTATCCCTGCGAGTGTAGTACCCGTGAAAGCTGTTTTTACAGGCGTGGAGGATCCTGAGGCACATCTCACCACGTTTCACACGCAGATGATGCTGTTAGGAGGATCGGATGCTGTGTATTGCAAGATGTTTGTGAGCACACTCCAGGGGACGGCGCTGGAATGGTTTGTGAGCCTACCTACACCTACAGGTCACATAACCAATTTCCAGCAGTTTTCGAAGATCTTCGTCGAGCAGTACATAGTGAACAAGGCGCCGCCTAGGGTGTCTTACGATCTGTTCGACATAAGGCAGTACCAGGGAGAGTCCCTCAGGGACTACTTGAATCGTTTTGGGGCGCAGATGGTCCGCTCGCCGGCCAAGGATGAAGAGATATTGGTCTATGCATTCAAGAAGGGCGTGCTGCCGGGACCCTTCTGCGAGGCGTTGATTAGGGCTCACCCCGCCACGTTTGCTGAGGTTAGGCGACTTGCGGTGGCCTACATCACCGATGAAAGTGAGGTCGCCGAGAAGAGGGGGAGCGTGGCCCCCGCTAGGCCACGTGCCCAGACCAGGATCTAGCCGCAGAGGGTGCTGGAGACAGCGGCGGCTAAGAGGGATCAGAGGACTCGCCATCCTTATGATCCAAGGAAGAACAAGGGCAGGGGCCCAGGGTGCCCTCAACTAGCACGTCGGGAGTACAATCGCCCGCCGACGCATAAGTTTGTCATGGGGTTGGCGGACCTGATCGCCATTCCCAATATAGCAGCCAGGCTGAAAGCGCCCGAGAAGGTGGGCGACAAGGTGTTGGGACCAAAGTCGGACACCTGGTGCGAATTCCACCAGGGCTTTGGCCACACCGTGGACTCATGTTTGGCTTTAGGATACCAGCTCGACGACCTGGTCAAGAGTGGGTTCCTAAACGATTACTTGCTGGATAGAACGACGGCGGGCGCGTCGAGCTCCCAGCCAGCAGGTGGTGAGGCTCAGCAGCACGAGATGCCTACCCACGGAGAGATCCACACCATTGCAGGAGGTTTCTCGGGTGGTGGATGCACCGCATCACAGAGGAAGAAGTATGCGAGGTCTGTGATGACGGTGGACATGTTCGAGGACCACTCACCAGACGTGGACATTACGTTCACAAGGGCAGATCTCAGGGACGTTGTGCCTCATGACAACGATCCAATAGTCATCTCGCTTGTCACGGCGGGGAGGAAGGTCCACAGAGTACTGGTGGACTAAGGAAGCTCGGCAGATGTGATGTTCTGGCCGACTTTCACACAGTTGCAGTTACCCCTCGACCAGCTGAGGCCCTATGGAGGGTGTTTGTATGGTTTCGCTGGCGATCAGGTGGAGGTTAGGGGGTATATAGAGTTGAGAACTACCTTCACAGATGAGGCGGGCTCAAGAACGGAGAAAATCAAGTACCTTGTCGTGAACGCTCCCTCGGCATACAACATTCTGTTGGGAAGACCAACACTCAACAGGATAGGAGCTGTGCCTTCGACCAGGCACATGAAGGTGAAGTTGCCATCGATGGAAGGGGTGGTGATCACCATCAAATCTGACCAGAAAGAAGCGAAGAAGTGCTATGAGAATAGCCTGAAGAGCAAGAGGTCAGTGAGTTACATCACAACGACGCCGCCTCCCGGTGTGAAGCCCAAGACAACAGAGTGGCGGGTCGTTGGTGCAGCGATGGAGGTGGCCGCCGGGGAAGACGTCGCCATGATGGATCTGAGGCTGAGGGAGAGAACGCCGAGTGGGGAGAAGAGACGAGGAATCGCCCTGAGGAAGCGAGGGAGCTGGGAATCGCCAGGGTGGTGATCGCCAGGGAAGCTAGACCAAAACCCGTCGAGGAATGGCTCGAAAGGGAGATCGGGGGAAAGGTCTTCAAGTTGGGAAGATCCTTGGAGGCTGAACTCCAAGACCAGATCGCCAAGGTGATAGAGCGGCATCTGGATGCTTTCTCATGTTCTGCTTCAGACATGCCGGGAATTGACCCCGACTTCTTGTGCCATCATCTAGCAATGGCAACCGGGTCAGACCGGTGCGACAGAGAAGAAGGAAATTCAACGAGGAGAGAAGACAGGCGATCAGGGATGAAACCCAGAAGCTCCTCGCTGCAGGCCATATCAGGGTGGCTGGCCAATGTCGTACTGGTGAAGAAGAGCAATGGCAAATGGCGCATGTGCGTCGATTACACTGATCTGAACAAGGCTTGCGCAAAGGATTCGTAACCTTTACCAAGCATAGACGCCCTGGTTGACAGTGCTGCAGGGTGTAAGTTGCTGAGTTTTCTGGATGCCTTCTCGGGGTACAACCAGATAAAGATGCATCCCATGGATGAAGAGAAGACCGCCTTCATGACCGAGAGATCGTGCTACTGCTACAAGGTGATGCCATTTGGGCTGAAGAACGCGGGGGCCACGTACCAGAGGTTGATGGATCGAGTACTTGCACCAATGCTGGGAAGGAATGTGCAAGCGTACGTGGATGACATGGTCGTGACCTCGCCGGAGAAAAGCAAGCACGTTGCGGACTTGGAGGAGTTGTTCACTACGATCGCCAAGTTTAGGTTAAAGCTGAATCCCGAGAAGTGCATCTTTGGCGTGGAGGCGGGAAAGTTCTTGGGGTTTCTCTTGACTGAAAGAGGAATAGAAGCCAATCCTGATAAGTGTGCTGCCATCTTGGCGATGAGGAGCCCAGCTACCGTGAAGGAAGTGCAGCAACTTACAGGTCCGATGGCCGCCCTGTCTCGTTTCGTGTCAGCCAGCGGAGAGAAGGGCCACCTGTATTTTCAGTGTTTAAGGCGAAACAACAAATTTGCCTGGCCGAAGGAGTGTGAAGAGGCCTTCGTCATGCTTAAAGAGTACTTGGCGAGCCCGCCGGTTTTTTGCAAACCGCTGGTAGGGACCCCTCTCAGATTGTATTTTGCTGTGACTGAGAGGGCGGTGAGTGCGGTGCTCGCCCAAGACCAAGATCAGGCCCAAAAGCCTATTTATTTTGTCAGCAAGGTGTTGCAGGGCCCCGAAGTGAGATATCAGGCCTTGGAGAAAGCTGCACTGGCAGTGGTTTTTTCAGCGAGAAGGTTACGCCACTATTTCCACAGCTCCACAATACTGGTGATGACCGACTTGCCCATCCAGAAGGTTCTGAAGAAGCCCGATGTAGCTGGGAGGATGGTGAAGTGGGCGGTGGAGCTGTCGGAGTTCGATATCAAGTATGAGCCCCGAGGTCCGATCAAGGGGCTGATTTTCGCAGATTTAGTGGTCGAACTCTCGTCAGAAGCGACACGAGTTGAGGGGGATGATTTTCGTTGGGTGCTTTCGGTGGACGGATCGTCGAACCAGCAGGGTAGCGGTGCTGGAGTCATCTTGGAAGGGCCCAACGGCGTGCTGATTGAGCAGTCCCTGAGGTTTTCCTTCAAGGCCAGCAACAACCAAGTAGAGTATGAGGCGCTGATCGCCGGGATCTTGCTTGCCAAGGAGATGGGAGCTAGGGTGCTAATGGCTAAGAGTGACTCGCTGTTAGTCACGGGACAAGTAACAGGCGAGTTCCAGGCTAAAGATCTACAAATGGCGGCTTACCTGGAGTATGTGCAGGAGTTGAAGAGTTCCTTTATCTCCTTTAAAGTGGTGCATGTGCCCAGGGAGCAGAATGCCTGAGCTGACTTGCTAGCCAAGCTCGCCAGTTCAGGCAAGGGGGGTAGGCAGAGGACGGTGATCCAAGAAACTCTGAAGACGCCCAGAGCGTTTGTGGCAGATCACCTGGTTCTTCAGATAAGCAAATCGACAGAGAAAGCGGCGAGGAGTCACAGGTCTTTAACCCAGGAGACCTTAAGATCGCCGAGAATAAGGGTGTGCCGGGAGGAGAAGGTAAACGTGGCACAGGTCTGCGCTACCCATGAGCCAGACACCTGGGTAACACAGTACAAGCGATGCCTGGCGGATGGTCTTCTCCCGCTGGATCCGACGGAGGCCAGGAAGATAAAGAAGAACTCCACCAAGTTCACGATGATTGATGGCGAGTTATATAGGTTTGGGTTCACACACCCACTCCTAGAATGTGTGCACGGAGAGAAATGTACGAGAATCATGGCCGAGCTCCATGAAGGGATCTGCGGAAGTCACGTCGGGGGTCGAGCTCTGGCCGCAAGGACCCTCCGTGCAGGTTACTATTGGCCTACAATGAGGGAGGACTGCAAGAGGTATGCACAGTGTTGCAAGCAATGTCAGCAGCACGCCGATTGGCACAAGGCGCCTCCCGAGGAGTTGAAGTCGATTTACAACCCTTGGCCGTTTCATACATGGGGGATTGACATTCTGGGACCTTTTCCATTGGCGATCAGGCAGATGAAGTACTTGGTGGTGGCAATTGAATATTTCACCAAGTGGATCGAAGCAGAATCAGTGGCCCAGATCACCGCGCACAAGATCGAGAGCTTTGTGTGGAAGAACATCGTGTGCCGATTCGGTGTGCCCAAGCGCCTGGTGTCAGATAACGGGACTCAGTTTGCAAGTCACCTGTTGAAAAAGCTGTGCGAAGGGGTGGGAATTCAGCAAGTATTTGCATCCGTCGAGCACCCTCAGACGAATGGCCAAGTAGAGTCAGCCAATCGGGTATTGCTGAGAGGTTTGAAGAGAAGGCTAGAGAAAGCCAAAGGAAGTTGGGCTGAGGAGGTACCCCGTATAGTTTGGGCGTACCACACCACCGAGCAGTCAGGAACCCATGAGACCCCGTTTAGCCTGGTCTATGGATGCGACGCAATGATTCCAGTGGAAATCCAAGAGAGCTCGCCGAGATTCCAGAATATCCTAGCGGAAGACTCGAATGAGGAAAGAAGGCTGAATCTGGATTTGCTGGATGAGGTCAGGGAGGATGCGAGAGTGAAGGCTGAGGCGGTGAAAAGAGGGATTGAACGAAGGTATAACTCGAGGGTGATGCCAAGGCAGTTTAAAGAAGGCGACCTGGTGATGAGGAAGGCCCACCAGTACGAGATGGAGAACAAGTTGTCGCCTAAGTGGACGGGACCGTTCAGGATAACCGAGGCGCTCGGGAACGGCGCCTACTGCTTAGAAACGTTGGAAGGAGGGGCGATTCCTCGCACCTGGAACGCCACGCACCTCAAGTTATATTATAGTTAAAAGCTTTGTAAGTAAAAACAAACACGAGGAGTTTTGCAAGCTTTCTGTTAAAACAGTTTGAAGGGGGCACTCTTTTTTCCCTAAGGAGGGTTTTTAATGAGGCCACCCAATAAAGAAGAGTTTTCAAAGTTTGAAGTGTTTTAGATTGCATGCTTGTTGTTTTTCCGAAAAGTTTTGAAGAAAGACCTTGTCTCTTATATGTGATTTAAGACGAGTTGAAGTTATGTTGCATGCTTTCTAAAGAGTTTTGAGTCCCTATCGCTTTTCGGCGATTAGCAGCATCAGTTAAAGTTTTAAAAGTCCTCATCATCTTTCGGCGATCGGAGGCACCAGTTAAAAGACCTCAACGCCCTCGCGCGTCCTGAGGCGAGAAAGAGATAAAGACCTCCTCGCCGTCGAGCGAGTGCAGGCGAGAAAGAGTAAAAAGTCCTCAGTGCTTCCAGGGGAGAGGAGATGTAGCCTCTGTAGCAATGCAGAGGCACCAGTGAAAAGTCCTCAATGTTTCCAGGGGAGAGAAGATGTAGCCTCTGGAGCAATGTAGAGGCACCAGTAAAAAGTCCTCAGTGTTTCTAGGGGAGCGAAGATGTAGCCCCTGGGGCAATGTAGAGGCATGAGTTAAAGACCTTCTCGCCGTCGAGCGAGTTCAGGCAAGATAAAATCCTTCTCGTCACGAACGAGTTCAGGTACGGTGTGGAGGGTGGAAGAAGTTTAAAGCACAGCTAAGGTAGGTTCGAAGAGAACACATAGCTATCCAGCTTACTGTTCTGAAAGTCAGGGAAGGTAGAGAAGGATCCGAAAGGCGCCTCTACCCCAGATGAGGGAGCAATGGCCAAGCTATGAAGGCAAGAGGAAACTGGTATCGCCAAGACTCTTTGGCGATCAGAAGAAATTCAAGCGATGGCAAGAGTTAAGGCTCGTTTTGATAAGGCAGATCGGGTGAGCTATGTTTTAAACTATTAGTTGGGTTGAAACTCGTTGTTTGGAAAGTGGTTTCGCGTTGAGGTTCATTATCTTAAAAGTCCACAAGTTGTTAGAAGACTATCGTTCGAAAGTTGGTAGTTTGAAGCAGTTAGTGAACAGTCGCACTCGCAGAATTGCTAAGTCAATTTCGTTTAAGCGATTTATACAAGAAGAAATAAAGCTAACGGGGAGATTATATAAAGAAGCAGGAAATGTCATAACACCGTGGCATCAGTTCAAAATACATGTACCAAAAAGGGAAAAATTATTACAAGTAAGTGTGTGTAAGAGAGAAAACAGATGAATAAGTGATGGAGGGAAGCAGCTAGTCTTCAGAAGGAACGATCTTCCCATCCACCACTTCATTGTTTAGCGACACCATGGAGAGATCCAAATCAGGGTACTGGCAGGCAAATTGCTCCAGGGCGGCGTCAAACCCAGCAGCGAGGATTTGGGCGGAGCTCAGCTCGAGCTCTTTAGTTTGCTTCTTGAGCCCCTCGGTGTGCTGCTCTAACTCATTAGCTCGTTTCTTTAGTTCTTCAGTTGTTTCACGAGCTTGAAGGAGGTCTTCAGTAACCTTCTTGTTTTCCGCCTGCGCCTGGGCCAGCTCTGCGGCGATCTTTTCATTTTCCTTTTTGGCCTCAGCAAGCTTAGACATGGTGTCATCTTTCTCTTTTTCAACTTTTCCCAAGAGGACCTCCCGATCTACTGACCTCTTCTCAAAGCTTTCTACCTTGGCTGCATCTGCTTTGATCGACGCCTCCAGGTCAGCCACCTTGAGACGGTAGGGGACCAGTTTGCTCTCCAGCTCAATTTTCTCTTGAGCTAAGAGGTGCACCCTATGGCGTAGATCGGTGGCCTCCTTGCGCGCCACCCTCAGCTCAGTGCTCATAGCGTCCTCCACTCTCGAATGGTCGATCTCTGCCAGCATAAGGTTGCAAGACAACTTCTCCGCCTCGATCCTTATTAGGCGATTCTCCTCTTGGAGCACGGAGATGTTGTCCTGAAGTTTCTTGCTTGAACTCTCCACAGCCTTTGATATGATAGAGGGGAGGTCCTCTGCCATCATTCTGAGTTTGGCCGTGAAGGGTTCCCAGATTCCCTTAGCCGCGAGGGGAAGGGTTGCAACCGCTGTTTGTGGAGGCGCTGAAGGAGCCTGCTGCTAGCTCTCACCACCGCCCTCTTGGATTGGTTGTTGAGTTGGAGCTTCTTGGCGTGGTGGTGACGAGGGGGACTCAGTGATGATGATTGGCGAGTTGTGAGCACCTTCGTCCCCGCCTGGTGCAGTTTCCGCAATTGAGGCAGTTGAAGGAGGACCCTCTCCAGCGGATATGAATGGCGTGGAGGCACTCGGAGGGTTCTCCATGAAGTTGGGCTCAGTAGCCTCAACCGCGGGAAATGCAGCCGCCAAGGGTACTGCTTGAACTGGCGGAGTCGCAGTTGGGGGAGTAGGCGGTGTTGGAATTGGAGCTGGTGGAGAAGGCGGTGTTGGTGTTGGAAGAGGAGGTGGAGCAGGTGGTGAAGAAGGTGCCACCCTTCTCCTTTTGGTGATGAGGCTATCCTGAGTTGCCTCATTGTCCTCTTCTTCATCACTTACCACCTGAGGAGTTTTCCTCTTTGGCTTCCTGAGGATGAGTTTCTTGCGTTGTTGGGAGGGCAAGGCTTCTGAACGAGCTGGGCCTTGAGGGGGCGATCTGCCCTGAGCAGCGGCGATCTCCACCACTGAGTTGGGCACAGTCTGGGAGCCCGACGCCAACCCATGAGATCTGCATAATGCGAAGGTATACAGGTCAGCTCAAAGACAAAGATAAACACATGGGTAAGTATGCAAATGAGACAAACAAGTGGTGCAGAAAATAAAGACCAAGTCTAGTGCGCAACAGACAAGACGCTCAGTAACAGATAACAGAGGTGCAACACAGGGCAATAACTTAGATGTTAAGGTAAGCACTAACCTATGCGAGCCTCGAGTTGGCCCTCGAAGAACTCAAAGGAGATGATCGCAGAAGTGAGAAAGGTAATGTTCGCGGCTGCCACGCTCTTCCAGAAGAGGCACAGGTCCTTGTCCAAAGCGCCCATGTTGTCGGGGCTTCTGGGTTTTCTAAAGCTTCCCTTGGAGTCTTTATTTCCCTTGTTTACCCAGTACAAGGGAAAACCGTCGAGCAGCGAAGTGTCCTGATCATTCTGGCACACTTGGACGAATTTTCCTTTCCAATCCTTATAAGATTGTTGGAAGATAGAAAGGATCAACCTCCCAGCGATTCCATTCAGGCTCACCCAAAGGCGATCTCCGGGGTTCTTGGCCTCGAACAAGAAGAGGAACACGTCTACCGAGGCCGGTAGTCCCAAATGTGCGCATATAATTTGAAACGCCCGCACGAATGCCCAGCTGTTCGGATGGAGCTGGGCGGCGGCAATGTCGAGCTCGGTTAGTAGTTCCCGTTCGAAACGGGTAAGGGGGAACCTAAGTTTCACCTTCTTGAATAAGGTGGTGTACACAAAGCAGAACAACTCGCCGTTGTTCCCTTTGTCATCTGCGCAGACTGGCACGTCGGGGGGGCAAGGCAGCACTGTCAGTTTGTCATCGTGCTCCTTATGGAACGAAAGGTTGGGCTCGTCCCCTTTCTTCTATCGAAGCACTGCCACAACAGAGTTTACTGAGGAGGTCTCCTTCAGTAAAGTTGAAGTGGCCCATGGATATAACTTCTTATAGTCTGGGGAAGGAATAGAGGCACCTCCGGCGATGGGTGGAGTTTCTTGAGCAAGGTTGGGGTGAGAGGTTGCAGGCCTCTCAGCCTAGGAGGAGGAAGCACCAGGTGCTCGCGGTGGGTTATGACCTTGAGATGGAGGGTTTCGTGACGAGGGAGGAGGATTCGCGGTGGTCTTTGTTCGAGCCATCGCAGGAACTGCAAAGGAAAAAAGAAAAGAAAGGTGAGCGAAGGTTGCAAAGGTCGACTTGATTATGAACGAAGGATGAAAAAGACGAACGAACGAAAGTTCGTTATGATGGGAGAAATGGAAGACGAAGCCCTAAGTGCGAAAAGGGAGAAGAAGAAGAAACAACCCACAGCGTATGCACCAGGCAGTTAATGGATGATGCGAATCGGTTAAAATGCAGCAGATATCAACAAAAGAAGTAAAGGGAGTACCTTTCGATGATCAGACGAACGCTGAAGGAAGTTGGGGATTCAGAGAGTTGAAGAGCGTCGTGGGTTTTGCAGAAGAAACTCAGAGCGTTTGAGAAGGCAAAGAGATGATGGAACAGTAGAAATGAAATGGGTTTAAGGGTTTTTCAAATGATTTTTGGAAGCGTAAACGACAGCTAAAGATGACCGTTGATGAAGCCACGTGTCAGGCGATTGGGAAAGTGTTTGGTGGAGCGTCAGGAAAGCAGAAAGTACGAACGTTTGGAATTCTGCGCCAGCGCCACGTAGATCGGTAGTGACGTGACTCCTTTAGTCTTTTCGCTGGACAAGTCTTCGTTTAAGACTGGGGGGCTTGTGTACCGCCCTGGTAGTCGGAAGTGATGACGTGGCATCGAGCTATTATATAGGCGTGTTGAGCAGGACACCTGACTGGCAGAAGGGAAGGAAGTCGGGGGGCTCGTGTACTCGCCGGTTATTAAGTTGGCGTGCTCCGATCTCCAGCATGCCTAAACTGGCAGTCACCGGGTTGAAGATGAAGTCGCCAGATGTGAACCCAGGCGACCAAGTGATTAGAGATCGCCGAAACAAGGACATCACCGAAGATGAAGTCAGATAGTCATTTCCTAGCTAGCCAGAGGATGAGCTCAAGAGACAGCTTACCCGAACATACACGGTGAAGCAAGTAGAGTAGATCATGAAGGCGGCCGGCGAGACCACAGGGAAGGTGTGTACGAAGGCACCCGAACTCGCCACTTAGAAGAGATCACGCTCCAAGGAAACTATGCACCGAGTCATGTCATGCATGAGTAACTTAGCCAAAAAACCTGAAGAGTAAGAAGTGGCGCCCGAGTCAAGGATACTCCAGATGGTGACACGTGTACAGCTAGATGCGAGCCACGTGTCCAGATGCGTAACTGTCTGGAGAGAGAAAGTGCCCAGGTATATAAGAGATTCTAACGAACTTCTGAGGTACGCACGTTCAGTTTACTTCTTTACGCTTGCGAGTTTTGAGTACGCTGAGAGAGAACTTTTTCGTGGTTCCTTAGAGTTCTTGAGTTTTCTCTTAGTATTTGGTGGTTCAGTCGCTGACTTGGGCGTCGGAGCGTGATCGGCCGCAGCGGCGCCGTTCTGTCTTTGCAGGTTCTTGAGGTGAATCACGGCGAAGGACGGAGGCTAACACGGTGCAGAAGTCGATCCAGGTTTGACGAGGCAAGGCTCCAGCGTCTTGGTCAACAGGCAGGATCAATGTTTATCTAAGTCCCCTAATTGAAGATTTGAAGTTAATATGGGACCAGGGTGTTGAAGTATTTGACGGATTTGCTAATGAAACTTTCAAGCTTCATGCCATGTTATTTTGCACCATCAATGACTTTCCGGCATATGGTAACTTATCAGGTTATAGTGTTAAGGGTCACAAAGCGTGTCCAATATGCGAAGAAGACACTGCTTCTCAACAATTGAAACATGGAAGGAAAACAGTATATCTTCGGCATCGGAGGTTTCTTAGAAGTCATCATCCTTACCAGAGGTTGAAAAAAGCCTTTAGTGGACACCAAGAGGATAGTTGTCCACCAACTCCATTAACTGGTGTTGAGGTTTACGAAAAGGTAAATAACATAGACCACACCTTCGGTAAGTAAAAAAAAAACTCATCTGTGACAAATATTTGGAAGAAGAAATCAATCTTCTTTGATCTTCCGTACTGGTCGAGGTTAGAAGTCAGACATTGTATAGATGTAATGCATGTTGAGAAGAATGTGTGTGATAGCTTAATTGGTACACTTCTTAACATTAACGGGAAGACGAAGGATGGTCTAAATGCTCATTTAGATTTGATTGAGATGAACATACGCGACGAGTTGGCACCCATAGAAATGGGTAAGCGTACATATTTGCCCCCAGCCTGTTACACAATGTTAAAAGATGAAAATATTAGTTTTTGTCAATGTCTTAAAGGTGTGAAAGTGCCACAAGGACATTCCTCAAATGTGAAGAGCCTAGTGTCAATGCAAGATTTGAAGTTAATTGGGTTGAAGTCTCATGATTGTCACATCTTGATGCAACAGTTGTTGCCGGTAGCTATCCGTGAGATCTTACCAAAAAATGTTCGACATACCATAACCCGTTTGTGCTCATTCTTCTCTTCCATCTGTTGTAAAGTCATTGATCCCTCAAAACTAGATGAACTTCAAAATAAAATTGTTGTTATCTTGTGTGAATTGGAGATGTTTTTTCCTCCGTCTTTTTTTGACATCATGGTTCATCTAGTTGTGCATCTGGTAAGAGAGGTTAGATTGTGTGGACCAGTGTACTTAAGATGGATGTATCCTGTTGAGCGGTATATGAAAATTTTGAAAGGTTATGTGAAAAATCATTATCGTGCAGAGGCTTCAATGATTGAAAGGTACATAGTTGAAGAAAGTATTGAATTTTGTTCAAAGTACATGACAAAAGAAAATCCAATAGCTGTTCCAGCTAATTCATGGCACCACAGGCGTTCTACAAGTAAATGTTTACGTGGTGTGAATATTGTAAGCAAATCTCGATCAGAAGTCTTGCAAGCACATTTGTACATATTGAATAACACAGATGAAGTTGTACCTTACATAGAAGCTCATAAAGCCATTGTGAAGGCAAATAACCCAAGACAAGTAGAGAAATGGGTCTTGATGGAACATAATAGAACTTTCATGCCTTGGTTTAAAGACGAGGTGCTCAAGGATTCAACGGCATCAGAGACCTTGACCTGGTTGGCTGCTGGATTGAAGTTTGATGTCATGTCATGTACAGCGTACGAAGTGAATAATTGTATATTTTACACGAAGTCCATGGATGAAAAGAGTACAGTTCAAAATTCAGGTGTTACTCTTGAAGCCGAGTCAATGCAGTTTTTGACTTCGTAAGATACAAATCCAGTACTTGGATCAATGGCATACTATGGGTTTATAGAAGAGATATGGGAGATTGACTACACTAAGTTTTCCGTTCTAGTTTTCTAGTGTAAATGGGTTGACAATAAAAGTGGGGTTAAAATTGATGATTCAGGATTTGTACCGCCCTGGTGGTCGGGTGCGATGACGTGGCATCCTGCTACAGTATAGGCGTGTTGACAAGGCGCCAGGTTGACAGTTGGGAAGGAAGTCGGGAGGCACGTGTAGTCGCCGATAGTTAAGTTGGCGTGTTCCGATCTCCAGCTTACCAGAATAGGCGATCGCCAGGTTGGGGAAGAAGTCTCCAGATGCAGACTCAGGCGACCAGGCAGTCGGAGATCGCCAGAACAAGCACATCGCCGAAGATAAAGGAGAAGCAGATTATGAAGGCGGCCGGCGAGACCACAGGGAAGGTGTATGAAGGCCCTACCTCGCCAGTTTCAGTAGAGATCGCACTCCTGAGTTAGCTATGCACTGGGCAGTACCATGCATAGGTAACTTAGCCAAAATGAGAGTAGAAGCAGCGCCAAGTCAAGGAGCCTCCAGATGATGGCACGTGTACAGTTGGATACGAGCCACGTGTCCAAGTCTGTAACTGCCAGGAGAGAGAAAACCACCAGGTATATAAGAGTTCCTAACAGATTTTCTAAGGTACGCACGTTCAGTTCATACACTTTACGCTTGCGAGTGACAGAGCTGTTTGTGAGAGAGATTTGCACGGTTCCAGTTCTTAGTATTTGGTGATACCGTCACTGACTTGAGCGTCGGAGTGCGATCGGCCGCAGCGACGCCGTGTCGTTTCTTTGCAGGTTCTTGAGATAGATCCAGAGGAGGAACGGAGGTGAGAAGCGGCGCGCACGTCGATCCTTTGACGAAGCATTCTCCAGCGCTCCGGTCAACAGGCAGGATCATCAGGCGCCCACCGTGGGGCCGTGTAAAACGCGCTCCCATCCACAGCGTGAGTTTGTGAAAGTTTTCGAAGTTTTCTGCGCGGTTGTGTGCTGGTGCAACCGTCGTTCTTGGTTTCTTTGAGTTTCGTTCGGTGAAGTTTGTGTTTTAAACCGTTCGTTTGGCTTTTCGATCGGTGGATTCGAGTTCTTTCGTTTGGTTGTTTGGTTCGCGGGGAAACGGTGGTTTTTGGTGAAGCTGCGATCTTCTTCGAAGGTTTGCGGTGTTCTTGAAGTTCTTGCGCAGTTTCTTGAGTTTTCTCCGGTTGATCGCTGATTCGATCGTGGTTGAGGTGTTATTTGCTGTATTTCTGTGGTTCGCTGAAGTTAATGAGAAAGATGAGAAGCAATCGTTCCAGTCCCGTGGCTCCCGTCGCAGCTGAAGGCGACGCCGCCATGACCATGGCGCAAATGGCAGAAATGATGCGCTCGTTGCAGGCCACTGTAGAAGCCTCGCGCGTCGAGCAGGCAAGGATACACGAAGACCTGGTCGCCTCTCGCGCCAGGAACGAGGAGCTCAGCAAGGTAGCTGAAGAGCTGCGTCGAGCTCTTCAGGAGCAGCAGGTTCGTTCTTCTGCTGAAGAGGTGGCACCGTCGACGCCGCCACGTGTTTTCCCAATGCCTTTCATTCAGGCGATTACCGACACGCCAATTCCCACGAGCGTGGTTCCGGTTAAAGCTGTTTTTACTGGCGTGGAGGATCCAGAGGCTCATCTGACCACGTTCCACACACAGATGATGCTGTCAGGAGGGTCGGACGCCGTCTACTGTAAGATGTTCGTGAGCACGCTCCAGGGAACGGCGATGGAGTGGTTTGTGAGCCTGCCTAATGGCCACATAACTAATTTTCAACAATTCTCGAAAATCTTTGTCGAGCAGTATATTGTGAACAAGGCACCGCCCAGGGTGTCCTATGATTTGTTTGATATAAGGCAGTACCATGGGGAGTCCCTCAGAGACTACCTCAATCGCTTCGGAGCGCAGATGGTCAGATCGCCGGCCAAGGATGAAGAGATGCTGGTCTATGCCTTCAAGAAGGGTGTGCAGCCAGGGCCATTCTGCGAAGCCTTGATCAGGGCTCATCCAGCGACGTTTGCTGAAGTCAGGCGACTTGCAGTGGCTCACATCGCCGACGAAAGTGAAGTCGCCGAGAAGAGAGGCAGCGTGGCTCCCGCCAGGCCACGCGCCCAGACCAGGATCCAGCCACAGAGGGTGCTGGAAACGGCAGCGGCGGCCAGAAAGGACCAAAGGACTCGCTATCCTTACGATAGGAGAAATAAGGGAAGAAGCCAAGCGCGTCAACCGCCAGCACGCCAACAACCAGCACGCCGGGAATACAATCGCCCGCCTAAGCACAAATTCGTCATGGGACTAGTGGACCTGATCGCTATCCCTAACATATCTGCTAGGTTGAAGGCGCCCGAGAAGGTGGGCGACAAGGTGCTGGGGTCAAAGCCGGACGTTTGGTGCGAGTTTCACCAGTGCTTTGGCCACAACCTGGACTCGTGTTTGTCTTTAGGATACCAGCTCGACGATCTGGTTAAGAGCGGGTTCCTAAACGACTATCTGCTGGACAGAAGGACCGGAGGAGCGTCGAGTTCCCAGCCGCCAGGTGGAGAAGCCCAGCAACACGAGATGCCTATCCATGGGGAGATCCACACCATTGCAGGGGGTTTCTCAGGTGGTGGATGCACCGCATCGCAGAGGAAAAAGTACGCGCGATCGGTGATGTCAGTGGACATGTTTGAAGATCACTCGCCGGAAGTGGACATTACGTTCACCAAGCAGGATCTACGGGACGTTGTGCCTCATGACAACGATCCCATTGTTATTTCGTTGATCACGGCGGGGAGGAAGGTCCACCGAGTTCTGGTGGACCAAGGAAGTTCGGCAGACGTGATGTTCTGGCCGACTTTCACGCAGCTGGAATTGCCCCTTGACCAGCTAAGGCCCTATGGAGGGTGCTTGTATGGGTTCGCTGGCGACCAGGTGGAGGTCAGGGGGTACATTGAGCTGAGAACCACGTTTACCGATGAGGCTGGGTCGAGGACGGAGAAAATCAAGTACCTCATCGTAAACGCCCCTTCAGCATATAACATCCTGCTGGGAAGGCCCACTCTTAACAGGATAGGCGCAATTCCATCGACTCGGCACATGAAGGTGAAGCTGCCGTCCATGGAAGGGGTTGTGATCACGATAAAGTCTGATCAGAAGGAAGCGAAAAAGTGCTATGAAAATAGCCTGAAAAATAAAAGATCAGTGAGCTATGTTACAACCACCCCGCCTCCCGGTGTGAAGCCAAGACCGCCGGTGATAGAGGAGGCCGCTGGAAGGGATGTAGAGATGGTAGATGTTGAGCTGGGGGAGAGGAATGCTGGCCTGGAGGAAGAAGAGGCGCGGAATCGCCCGGAGGAAGCAAGGGAACTGGGAATCGCCAAGGCGGTGATCGCCAGAGAATCCAGGCCCAAACCCGTCGAGCAGTGGCTCGAGAAGGAGATCGGGGGGAAAGTTTTCAAGCTCGGAAGATCTCTGGAGGTCGATCTCCAGGACCAGATCGCCAAGGTGATTGAACGGCATCTGGACGCGTTCGCCTGGTCTGCCTCGGACATGCCCGGGATCGATCCCGACTTTTTGTGCCATCATCTGGCGATGGACAACATGGTGAGGCCGGTTCGCCAAAGAAGGAGGAAATTTAATGAAGAGAGGAGGCAGGCGATCAAGGACGAGACCCAGAAACTCCTCGCTGCAGGCCACATCAGGGAAGTCCAGTACCCTGAATGGTTGGCGAACGTCGTACTGGTGAAGAAGAGCAACGGGAAATGGCGCATGTGCGTCGATTACACCGATCTGAATAAGGCTTGCCCAAAGGATTCGTATCCTTTGCCAAGCATTGATGCCCTGGTTGATAGTGCTGCAGGGTGCAAGCTGCTGAGTTTCCTGGATGCCTTCTCAGGCTATAATCAGATCAAGATGCATCCCATGGATGAAGAGAAAACAGCCTTCATGACGGAGAGGTCGTGCTACTGCTATAAGGTGATGCCGTTTGGGCTGAAGAACGCGGGGGCCACGTACCAGAGGCTGATGGACCGAGTACTTGCACCAATGCTGGGAAGGAACGTGCAAGCTTACGTCGATGACATGGTCGTGACCTCGCAGGAGAAAAGTAAGCACGTTGCAGACTTGGAAGAATTGTTCAAGACGATCGCCAAGTTCAAGTTGAAGCTCAACCCGGAGAAATGCATTTTCGGCGTGGAGGCTGGAAAATTTTTGGGTTTTCTCTTGACTGAAAGAGGAATAGAAGCCAACTCGGACAAGTGTGCCGCCATTTTGGCGATGAGAAGCCCGGCTACAGTGAAAGAGGTCCAGCAGCTGACAGGTCGGATGGCAGCCCTATCTCGCTTCGTGTCAGCGAGCGGAGAAAAGGGACATCCCTATTTCCAATGTCTGCGGCGCAATAACAAGTTCGCTTAGACGAAAGAATGCGAAGAAGCTTTCGTCAAGCTGAAGGAATATCTGGCGAGCCCGCCGGTTCTGTGCAAACCACTGGCGGGAATCCCTCTCAGATTGTATTTTGCTGTGACTGATAGGGCGGTGAGTGCGGTGCTCGCCCAGGACCAAGATCAGGCTCAGAAGCCTATCTATTTTGTGAGCAAGGTGTTGCAGGGCCCAGAAACGAGATATCAGGCCCTGGAGAAGGCTGCGCTGGCTGTGGTGTTTTCGGCGAGGAGGTTGCGCCACTACTTCCACAGCTTCACAATACTGGTGATGACTGACCTGCCCATCCAGAAGGTCTTAAAGAAACCTGACGTTGCAGGAAGAATGGTGAAGTGGGCAGTGGAGTTGTCAGAATTTGACATTAAATATGAGCCCCGAGGCCCGATCAAGGGGCAAATCTTTGCAGATTTCGTAGTCGAGCTCTCATCGGAGGCGACGCGGGTGGAAGGAGATGACTTCCGTTGGGTACTCTCGGTGGATGGATCATCGAACCAGCAGGGTAGCGGTGCTGGAGTAATATTGGAAGGACCCAACGGCGTGCTGATCGAACAATCGTTGAGATTCGCCTTCAAAGCCAGCAACAATCAAGCAGAGTATGAGGCGCTGATCGCCGGGATTCTGCTGGCCAAGGAAATGGGAGCCAGGGTGCTGATGGCCAAGAGTGACTCGCTGCTAGTCACAGGTGATGGAGGAGGGCCAAGCACACCTACCCAAGGAGAGCGTCTAGACCAAGACCAAGACCAAGGAGAGCGTCTAGGACGTGAAAGTAAGCATCTAGGACGTGAAGGTGAGCGTCTAGACCGTGAAGGAGGGAGGCTATCCATGGAGCTAAACCGTCTAGGACCCCTTACAAGATCAATGGCCAAACATATTCAAACACAAGCAAATGAGGCCACGGATGGAAGAGAGAAGGCTTTGTATATGTTTGCATAAAGGCCCATTGGGGGTACTTAGTAGATAGGATAGTGTAGGAAGCATTTTTGATGGAAACCTTCTAGAATCTAGGGTAATGTATGGCCGGTCATTGCACCTTAGATTTAGATTTAATTTTTGGTTTTATTTTCTTTAGAAAGGTGGCTTAACATTTACGTCCACATAGCCTATAAATAGGGAGGCTATCTCATTGTATTTGACCAGTTTATTTGAGTATTGTTATGCTGCCCATTTTGTGCACTAGCTTTACTTCTCCTAGAAATCTAGGCTATAAACTTCACTCCCTTCACCTTTCTTCATAGAGCTGGCCGAACCTCTCTAATCCCTACTCATCATGCACCTTCAAAGCCATCACAACTCCTAGGAGGGCTTTGTTCACTCACCCATTGCTTCCGCCCCATTTTTCACTACTTTGATTCAAGAAGAACACATGAAATGCCATCATTTGGTATCAGAGCTATTGGTTCTTCAAGATGAGTAGCTTGTCTTTTTAATTTCAGTTCTTCTTTATTTTCATCTTTGTCATTTCAATTCCTTACTTGTCTTGCTGTTTTTATATTTTAATTTGTTCTTGGTGTGCTTTGTGGAAGATCCAACCCAAGCACTCTTGTTCATTTGATCTTGAACAAGTTCTTGTGCAATTTGTGATAGGATTCCATACACCTTGGTGTTGCTATTTTTGTTTTGGTCTTTGAGTCTTTATTGCTTTCATTATTTTGCTTCATATTATGCTTTGAGTCTTTAATTTTCTGAATCTATACATGTTTTGTCAAGTCATGTTCATTCATATTGTCATCAATTCTTAGTAGTCCTATTTTTTGGCTTGATTGTTTCTTGTTTTGGGTCTCTTTATATTGCTTTAATCTGCTGTTATTTTGATCCTTTGGTGCTTTTTATTTTTAGTTTGAGTTCATAATTGTGTCTTAGTTCATACACAATTTCCTTTCTCACATTTCCATTGTGTTAATTTTGGTTATCTTGCTGTTTTCTTCCAGTTTTCCAGATTTCCCCTGTAACACCTCTCTGTTCTGGGCTGTTTTGTTTAACAAATTTTTTTCCACGCATAGGAAAATTCTGAATTTCTGGAAAATGCAAGTTTAAGGTGTTATAGAAAAGACAAAAAAAGAATGAGGTCAAAAGGAGCAACAGAAAAAAAATGATAAATCTCACAAAATCAGAGTGCAAATCTTGAGCGTTACAGCTGGCCTAACTGCACACCAAATTTGAAAAAATTATTAAAAAAAAATGGTGCATGCGTTTTAGGTGATTCCAAAGCCAAAATTTAGCTAAGATCCTGAATTTTCTTGTATCCAAATTTCAGAAACAAATTTTACAATTACAGCTCAGCATAAATCGGGGAACAAAACTGTTTTCTGGCCCACAACATTTTCCAGTGGTGCTGTTTTTTTTATTTGGTCATCTAAATCTAGTGCTTTTCTTTAGGAATTCCTTTTGTGTGCCAACTTTTATTGAGTACCTTTAATTGTTTGCTTTAATTTCTTGAATCTCTTTCTAAGTTGTCATATTATAAATCCTTTTGGTGGTACTGTTTTCTTTCAATTAAATTTGTTTCTTGCTTTTGTTTCTTGACCTCTCTTTTGTGGGTGCTGGAATTTAATTCTCTCTTGGTGCTTATGTGCATGGAAATTGACTTGGTTTAAAGGTTAAGCCTTTGTGAATAGGTGCTGGAAATTGGAGAATTAAAGCCAACTTTCTAAGGAGGAGTCAAGCTAAGGCCAAAACAAGCTTCTTGAAACAAACACTACAAACACCTAGAAGATCAACAATCAAGACAACAAAGAAAGTGCACTAACCAAAAAGAGGAACAACAAAGGGGGTTTTCTTATCTCCTTTACAACTTGGTTTATTGTTAATTACCTCTTTTAAATTACGTTTTAGACGGTGAGTGTGTCTTCAAGGGCTCAAAGTGTCCAAGAAGCCTCACCTAGGGCCGAATAGCATAGTAATTTTGCTTAGTAATTTGTTGCTTGTTTGAACTTGTTTCTTTGTTTCGGTAGAAACGTTTTGCATGCTTAGTTTTGTTTAACTTTGTGCTATACCGACTAGTTTTGCTGCATATCTAGCTTACATAGTTTTCTTGCTTTTTGATTTCTCAACTTCTTGTGTTCTAAGTGTTCTACTAAGAGAAAATTTTGTGTGAAGTCATTGGAGGAAAAGTTTTTGGCAAGGAAAAGGCTTGGTACTTAAGTAGTCCATTGTGACTCACCTCCCTTACCTGGAAAACTCCCTTCTCTAACTTTCCTAAACTTTCTCCAAGTAAAACACCTATATACACAAAGTTTTAGCCATGTCTTCTTCTTCTCACTCTCCAAAGTCTATAGAAAGTGAAGTAAAATCTTTGAAAACTCTTTTAAAAGAAGTATCCCAAGCGGTACAATTGATCTCTTTTAGACAATTGGAGAATGAGAACAAAATCAATGAGTTGGCTAAAGCTCAAGAAGAGAAGTCCCAAAAATCACAAAAATCAAAAAAAACTCATGCATCACATTCTCAAAGTATTGAGTCTCTAGGGGAGGGAAGCCGTAGAATCAATGATTATTACCAACCACCCCCTAGAAGAACTAGGCAAAGGGAGCAAGAGGTGCCAAGGGAAACAAGAGTAGACCTACCTCATTTCCATGGGAAGGAAAATGTAGAAGTATATCTAGATTGGGAGATGAAGGTAGAGCAACTTTTTGCTTGCCATAGGGTAAGTGAGGAACGAAAAGTACCCTTAGCCACCCTTAGTTTCCAAGGGAATGCCATGTATTGGTGGACCTCTCTCGAAAGAGATAGACGTCTTCATAGGGAACCTTCCATTACATATTGGAATGACCTTAGGGGAGCCCTAAGACGTCGACATATACCCTCTTACTACCATAGGGAGTTGATGGACAAGCTCCAAAGACTCCAACAAAGAAATATGAGCGTAGAGGAGTATAGACAAAAGATGGAGCTCTATATGATGAGAGCCTCTATTAGAGAGGAAGAGGAAACCACCATTGCTAGGTTCCTTAGTGGCCTATCACTTGAGATAAGAGATAGAGTAGAGCTCTTACCTTATCAAGACTTAAATGATTTGGTTCAACTTTGCATTAAAGTTGAGCAACAAAACTTGCGCAAAACATCAAGTCAAAAGGTGAGCCCCTATTCTAGCTTTTATCCCAAGAAAGAGTTTAGAAGGGAGGGTAGTACATCCAAGGAAAAACCAAAAGAGCCTACCAAGCCCTTCACCAAAGAAACCTCAACCCCACCCATCCGAGCTAGAGATGTCAAGTGTTTTAAGTGCTATGGTAGGGGGCATGTGCAAGCACAATGTCCAAACCAAAGGACTTTGTTTTTAAAAGGTGTAGACGAGTACACTAGTGGCGAGGATGAGCCTAGTGAGAAAGAGGAAGGGGGAGAGGATGAGAGGGTAGCTCCACTAGAGGGAGAATTGCTTATGATTAGGAGAACCCTCAACAATCACCCTAGCACATCCATGGAAACACAAAGGGAGAACATCTTTCATACAAGATGCAATGTTTTAGAAAATATATGTTCTCTCATTGTGGATAGTGGATCTAGTTGTAATTGTTGTAGTGCTAGGATGGTTGAAAAGCTTAAGCTACAAGTAGTTCCTCACCCAAAACCTTACAAACTTCAATGGCTTAATGAGAATGGGGAACCACATGTAGACAAGCAAGTGGAAATCAAGTTTTCCATAGGGAACTACAAAGACAAAGTTTTATGTGATGTAGTGCCTATGGAAGCTTGCCATATCTTATTAGGGAGGCCATGGCAATTTGACAAGAAAACCTTGCATGATGGTCTCACTAACGAGATTTCCTTCACCCATAAATATAAGAAGTTTGTACTTAGTCCTTTACCACATTCTCAAGTGGTGAAAGACCAAATACAAATGAAACAAAAGAGGGATGAGGAAAACAAAAAAAAAAAAGAGCTAGAAAAAGAGAAAATCCTTAGGGATAGAAAGGCGTGGGAGAAGAGTGTTCCTTCCCACAAGGTTGGTCAACAAGAAAAACCTCTTGAAAATGTTTTTGAAAACTTGCTTCTTGTTGAACAACCAAGCCTTATCTTTTGTAAAGGAGCACTTACATGCACTGCCACAAGTAGTGAACTCATGGTTTTACCTCCTCAAGTAGAAAACCTTTTGAGTGAATTTGAAGATCTATTCTCCCAAGAAGGACCCATTGGGCTTCCTCCTCTTAGGGGGATAGAACATCAAATTGACTTTATACCGGGGGCAAGCCTACCAAATAGGCCTGCTTATAGAACCAACCCCGAGGAAACAAAGGAGATAGAATCACAAGTTCAAGACTTGTTGGAGAAGGGTTGGGTTCAAAAGAGCCTAAGCCCTTGTGCTGTACCTGTCTTGTTGGTGCCAAAAAAAGATGGAAAATGGCGTATGTGTTGTGATTGTAGAGCAATCAACAACATCACCATCAAGTATAGGCATCCAATCCCAAGGCTTGATGATATGCTTGATGAATTGCATGGGTCAACTCTATTCTCTAAAATTGACCTTAAAAGTGGTTATCACCAAATTCGAATCAAGGAGGGTGATGAGTGGAAAACCGCTTTTAAGACCAAATTTGGACTATACGAGTGGTTGGTGATGCCCTTTGGGCTTACTAATGCTCCAAGCACATTCATGAGGCTTATGAATCACACCTTGAGGGATTGTATAGGTAAATATGTAGTAGTTTACTTTGATGATATCTTAGTCTATAGTAAAAGCCTAGAAGACCATCTAAGTCACCTTAGGGAAGTTCTTCTAGTTCTTAGGAAAAATAGTCTTTTTGCCAATAGGGATAAGTGTACCTTTTGTGTAGATAGTGTAGTTTTCTTAGGTTTCATAGTTAACAAAAAGGGGGTGCATGTAGATCCCGAGAAAATCAAAGCCATCCGCGAGTGGCCAACTCCACAAAATGTAAGTGATGTAAGAAGTTTTCATGGGTTAGCTAGCTTCTATAGAAGGTTTGTCCCTAATTTTTCTAGTCTAGCTTCTCCTTTGAATGAACTTGTGAAAAAAGATGTTGCATTTTGTTGGAATGAAAAGCATGAGCAAGCCTTTCAAAGGCTCAAAGCTCAACTCACCAATGCACCCATTCTATCTCTTCCAAATTTTTCCAAAACTTTTGAGATAGAGTGTGATGCATCGGGGGTAGGCATAGGTGCGGTTTTGTTGCAAGGTGGACACCCCATTGCTTATTTTAGTGAAAAACTCCATGGTGCCACCCTCAACTACCCCACCTATGACAAAGAGCTCTATGCTCTTGTGCGAGCCCTAAAGACTTGGGAACACTACCTTGTGTCCAAAGAATTTGTTATCCATAGTGATCACGAGTCTTTAAAATATTTAAAGGGCCAACACAAGCTCAACAAGAGACATGCTAAATGGATGGAATTTCTTGAACAATTTCCTTATGTAATCAAATACAAGAAAGGAAGCACCAATATAGTGGCCGATGCTCTTTCAAGACGGCACACTCTCTTTTCAAAACTAGGTGCCCAAATTCTTGGATTTGACCACATAAGAGAACTTTACCAAGAAGATCAGGAACTCTCATCCATCTATGCCCAATGTCTACATAGAGCGCAAGGAGGAAATCTTTTTAAAGAAGGAAAACTTTGCATTCCCCAAGGAACACATAGAAAACTCCTTGTCAAAGAATCACATGAAGGGGGACTCATGGGCCATTTTGGAGTTGATAAAACTCTAGATCTTTTAAAAGCAAAATTTTGTTGGCCACACATGAGGAAAGATGTCCAACGACATTGTTCTAGATGTATCTCATGTTTAAAAGCAAAGTCTAGAACAATGCCGCATGGACTCTACACCCCTTTGCCGATTGCAAATGCTCCTTGGGAAGACATTAGCATGGATTTCATTTTAGGACTTCCTAGGACTGCAAGAGGCCATGACTCTATCTTTGTGGTAGTGGACCGTTTTAGCAAAATGTCCCACTTTATTCCATGCCACAAAGTAGATGATGCTCAAAATATTTCTAAACTCTTCTTTAGAGAAGTGGTGAGACTCCATGGTCTCCCTAGAAGTATAGTGTCCGATCGAGATCCCAAGTTTATAAGCCACTTTTGGAAAACTCTTTGGGGTAAACTTGGAACAAGACTACAATTTTCAACTTCTTGTCATCCTCAAACGGATGGTCAAACCGAAGTAGTCAATAGATCTCTTGGAACTATGCTTAGGGCTATCATGAAGGGAAGCCACAAATCTTGGGATGAGTACCTTCCCCACATTGAATTTGCTTACAATAGAGTAGTTCACAAGACTACTAATGCTTCTCCTTTTGAGGTAGTATATGGTTTTAACCCTCTCACGCCCATGGATTTGATACCCCTTCCTAATCCACAAGATTTTGTGCATAAGGAAGGAGTGCTCAAAGCTGATTTTATCAAGAAAATGCATGAGAAGATTAAAATTCAAATACAACAACAAAGGGAAGAGAGAAATAATTTTTGAGGAAGGAGACTTAGTTTGGCTTCACCTTCGCAAAGATAGATTTCCAACTCAAAGGAAGTCCAAACTAAGTCCCCGAGGTGATGGACCTTTCCAAGTTCTCAAGCGAGTCAACAACAATGCTTATAAGTTGGACCTACCTCTTGCATATGGAGTACATGACACTTTTAATGTAATTGATCTTTCTCCATTTGTAGGTACCAATGACGATGACGAGCTGGATTTGAGGACAAATCCTTTCCAAGGGGGAGGGGATGATGGAGGAGGGCCAAGCACACCTACCCAAGGAGAGCGTCTAGACCAAGACCAAGACCAAGGAGAGCGTCTAGGACGTGAAAGTAAGCGTCTAGGACGTGAAGGTGAGCGTCTAGACCGTGAAGGAGGGAGGCTATCCATGGAGCTAAACCGTCTAGGACCCCTTACAAGATCAATGGCCAAACATATTCAAACACAAGCAAATGAGGCCACGGATGGAAGAGAGAAGGCTTTGTATATGTTTGCATAAAGGCCCATTGGGGGTACTTAGTAGATAGGATAGTGTAGGAAGCATTTTTGATGGAAACCTTCTAGAATCTAGGGTAATGTATGGCCGGTCATTGCACCTTAGATTTAGATTTAATTTTTGGTTTTATTTTCTTTAGAAAGGTGGCTTAACATTTACGTCCACATAGCCTATAAATAGGGAGGCTATCTCATTGTATTTGACAAGTTTATTTGAGTATTGTTATGCTGCCCATTTTGTGCACTAGCTTTACTTCTCCTAGAAATCTAGGCTATAAACTTCACTCCCTTCACCTTTCTTCATAAAGCTGGCCGAACCTCTCTAATCCCTACTCATCATGCACCTTCAAAGCCATCACAACTCCTAGGAGGGCTTTGTTCACTCACCCATTGCTTCCGCCCCATTTTTCACTACTTTGATTCAAGAAGAACACATGAAATGCCATCAACAGGGCAAGTAACAGGCGAGTTCCAGGCTAAAGATCCACAAATGGCGGCTTACTTGGCGTATGTGCAGGAGTTGAAGAGTTCCTTTGCCTCTTTTGAAGTGGTCCATGTGCCCCGAGAACAGAATGCCCGAGCTGACTTGCTTGCTAAGCTCGCCAGTTCAGGCAAGGGGGGTAGGCAAAGGACGGTGATTCAAGAAACTCTAAAGACGCCGAGGGCATTTGTAGCAGATCACCTGGTCCTTCAGATAAGCAAGTCGACGGAGAGAGCAGCGAGAAGCCATAAGTCTTTGACGCAAGAAACTCTGAGATCGCCGAGAGTTAGAGCAGGTCGAGGAGAGAAGGTGGACGTGATGCAGGTCTGTGCCACCCATGAGCCAGACACTTGGATAACGCAGTACAAGCGGTGCTTGGCAGATGGTCTCCTCCCGCTGGATCCAGCAGAAGCTAGGAAGGTAAAGAAAAATTCCAGCAAGTATACACTGATTGATGGCGATCTATACAGGTTTGGGTTCACTCACCCACTCCTGGAATGTATACACGGCGAGAAGTGCACGAGAATTATGGCAGAGCTCCACGAAGGAATATGTGGAAGTCACGTCGGGGGTCGAGCTCTAGCCGCGAGGACTCTCCGTGCGGGCTACTATTGGCCATCCATGAGAGAAGATTGCAAGAGGTATGCCCAATGCTGCAAACAGTGCCAGCAGCACGCCGATTGGCATAAGGCACCTCCCGAGGAGTTGAAGTCGATCTATAGCCCTTGGCCGTTTCATACTTGGGGGATCGACATCCTGGGACCTTTTCCACTGGCGATCAGGCAGATGAAGTACTTGGTAGTGGCGATTGAGTACTTCACCAAATGGATTGAAGCAGAACCAGTGGCCCAGATCACCGCACACAAGATCGAAGGCTTTGTATGGAAGAACATCGTGTGCCGGTTTGGAGTGCCTAAGCGCCTGGTGTCAGATAATGGGACTCAGTTTGCAAGCCACCTGTTGAAAAAGCTTTGTGAAGGGGTTGGAATTCAGCAAGTATTTGCATCCGTCGAGCACCCTCAGACGAATGGCCAGGTGGAGTCAGCTAATCGGGTGTTGCTGAGAGGTTTGAAGAGAAGGCTCGAGAAAGCCAAGGGAAGTTGGGCTGAGGAGGTACCCCGTATAGTTTGGGCGTACCACACCACCGAGCAGTCAGGAACCCATGAGACCCCGTTTAGCTTGGTCTATGGGTGTGATGCCATGATTCCAGTCGAAATCCATGAGAGCTCGCCGAGATTCCAGAACTTTGTAGAGGAAGACTCGAATGAAGAGAGAAGGCTGAACCTGGATCTGCTGGACGAAGTCAGGGAGGAGGCAAGGCTGAAGGCTGAGGCGGTGAAGAGAAGGGTCGAGCGAAGGTACAACTCAAAGGTGATGCCAAGGCAGTTTAGAGAAGGCGATCTGGTGATGAGGAAGGCCCACCAGTACGAGATGGAGAATAAGCTATCACCCAAGTGGACTGGACCGTTCAGAATAACCGAGGCACTCGGGAACGGAGCCTATCGCTTGGAGACGCTGGAAGGGGGGGCGATCCCTCGTACCTGGAACGCCACACACCTGAAGTTGTACTATAGCTAAGAGCTTTGTAAGTAAAGACAAACACAAATATTACATTACAATGTCTCTGTTAAAATAGTTTCAAGGGGGCACTCTTTTTTCCCTAAGGAGGGTTTTTAATGAGGCCACCCAATAAAAGAAGAGTTTTCGAAGTATAAGGTGTTTCCAGATTGCATATGTGTTATTTCCAAAAGTTTCGAAGAAAGACCTTGTCATTCGTACATGATTTAAGGCACGAAAAGATATGTCGCGTGTTTTCTAAGTTTTTAAAGTCCTCATCGTTTTTCGGCGATTAGAGGCACCAGTTAAGTTTTTAAAGTCCTCATCGTTTTTCGGCGATTAGAGGCACCAGTTAAGTTTTTAAAGTCCTCATCGTTTTTCGGCGATTAGAGGCACCAGTTAAGTTTCTAAGTCCTCATCGTTTATCAGCGATCGGAGGCACCAGATGAAAGACCTCCTCGCCGTCGAGCGAGTGCAGGCGAGAAAGGGGAAAAATCCTCCGTGTTTCTGGGAGCGAGAAGATGTAACTCCCGGGGCAACGTAGAGGCAAGTTAAAGACCTCCTCGCCGTCGTGCGGGCGCAGGCGAGAAAGGTCCTCAGTGCATCCAGGGGGGAGGAGATGTACGCCCTGGGCAAGTTGAGGCACCGGATAAAGTCCTTATCGCCGTTGTGCGAACTAAGGCCCATCAGAGACCTCCTCGCCGTCGAGCGAGTGCAGGCGTGAGAAAGAAAAGGTCCTCAGTGCATCCAGGGGGGAGGAGATGTACGCCCTGGGCAAGTTGAGGCACCGTTTAAAGTCCTTCTCGCCGATGAGCGAGTTCAGGCGAGTAAAAGTCCTTCTCGCCGATGAGCGAGTTCAGGCGAGTTAAAGACCTTCTCGCTTGTGTGCGAGTATAGGCAAGATAAAATCCTTCTCGTCTTGAACGAGTTCAGGTATGGCGAAGAGGGTGGAAGAAGCTTGAAAGGTGGCTAAGGTAGGTTCGAAGAGAACGCCTAGCCAGCCAGTCTCTAGCTCTGAAGTTCAGGGAGGTAAAGGAAGATCCCAAAGGGCATTTCTGCCTCAGATAAAGAAATGACTGCCAAAGCATGAGGCTGGAAAAAGCTGGTGTTACCAAGAGGTTTTGGCGATCGGGAAAAGTTCAAACGACGGTGAGAAGGTTGAAAGACTTGTTTGATAAAGCGGGTCAAGTGGGACGTTGTTTGAACCGATGATTGAGTCACAGTTCGTTGCTTGGAACTTTTCTTATGATCAGATTGGTGCCTCAGGGGTACAAGTTGTTTAAAGCGATTATTGCTTAAGTTTGAATCGGCTCGAAGCAGTTACGCCAAAGGTCGTGTTTGCCAAAACGCCAAGTTGAACGCAGCAAAGTTAAACATACAAAGAAAGTAAAAGCGCTCAAAAGAAGTCAGAAGAAATATCCAGGTCTCGCTATTGAAATGAGTAACTGTTCAAAACACATGTGCAAGAGTTTTTACAAGGTAAATACAGGTGAATTTATAAAGAAGCAGATGGGGTGGAATTGGTTGAGCCTTCGGCGGGAACGACCTTTCCATCTACTACTTCATTGTTTAATGACACCATGCTGAGGTCGAGATCAGGGAATAGGCATGCGAATTGCTCCCGAGCGGCTTCGAATCCAGCAGTCAGAATCTGAGCAGAATTTAGCTTAAGTTCTTCAAATTTTCCTTGAAGCTCTTCAACCTGTTTTTTGAGCTCCTCGTTCTGCTGTCCCAGCTCTTCAGCTTGTTTCTTGAGCTCCTTGTTCTGCTGCCCCTGCTCTTCAATCTGTTTTTGGAGTTGTTTGTTAGTCTCTTGAGCATGGAGAAGGTCGTCAGTAACCTTCTTGGATTCTGTTCGAGCTTGGCTCAACTCGGCAGCCATCTTCTCTTTTTCCTTGTTCGCCTCGGTGAGATCAGCCATGGCGTCATCCCTTGCTTTTTCTACTTGCCCAAGCAGCTTCTCGCGGTCGATTGACCTCTGCTCCAGTTTTTGTACCTTATCGGCATTAGCTTGAATGTGAGCCTCCAGGTCGCTCGCCTTGGTGCGCAGAGGCACGATTCTGCTTTCAAGTTCAACTTTTTCTTGGGCAAGTTCATGGACTTTGCGGCGAAGGTCAGCAGCTTCCTTGCGCGCAAGCCTAAGCTCGGTGCTTAGGGCATCCTCTACTCGGGAATGTTCCATTTCCGCGAGTGTCAGGATGAATGCCACCTTCTCTACCTCAACCTTCATTGTGCTGTTCTCGGTCTTGAGGTGGTAGACATCGTCTTGGAGCCGCCTGGTGGAGCTCTCCACAGCCCTCGTTATGATCGATGGGATATCCTCTGCTATGGTTTTGAGTTTGGCAGTCAGAGGTTCCCACATCCTTGTAACCTCGAGGGAAAGGTTCGCGGCTTGGAGAGGCGCCAGGGGGGCTTGTTGAGGGTTCTCGTCGCCACCTTCCTTAGCAACATTTTCAGTGGTTGTTTCCTGGCGTGGCGACGCAATCGGGGACTCAGTGATTAGGATTGGAGAGGTGTGAGCGACCTCATCCCCGATTGGAACGATTCCTGCAGCTGAAGTGTTGGAAGGAGGGCCCCCTCCTGCTGATATATGTGGTGTGGAGGCGCTCGGGGGGTCCTCCAAGAAATTTGGCTCTGGGGCCTCAGTTGCAGGTGGCGCAGTGGCCAATGGAACTGCTTGGACTGGTGGTGAAGGGGCTTGTGGTGCTGGTGATGAGGGAGGAGGAGCGGGTGTTGATGGTGGTGTTGAAGCTGGAAGAGGGGGCGGGGCAGGTGGAGAAGATGGTGCCACCCTCTTCCTTTTCGTGACAAGGCCATCCTCTGTGACCTCGTCGTCCTCTTCCTCATCCTCTTGGACAACTTGGGGGGCTTTCCGCTTGGGCCTCTTAAGGACCAGTTTCTTTCGTTGGGTGGGCGCCTTAGGCGGTGATCGCCCCTGGATGATGGCCTTCTCGACCGCCGAGTTGGGAACCGTCTGGGAGCCGGTCGCCAACCCGTGGTTGCGGGCGAGCGCCTTTAAGTCGGCGAGCATGTTCTTACCCAACATGGTGTCTGCATGAAATGAAAGTGCATAAGTTAACTCAAAGGAGAAAGGGGTAAGTGTACAAGACAATGAGACAGCAAAAACAGGCATATGCAGAAAAGATAAAACCAAAGTCTTGTGTGTGTCGCACAAGACGCCCAGAAACAATATCAGAAGCAATGTCAAGACAAAGATGTAGCGTCCTAACCTATTTGGAATTCCAACTGGTCCTCAAAGAACTCGAAGGAAATCAGGGTGGGGGTCAAGAATGTTATGTGGGCATCTGCCACCCTCTTCCAGAAGAGACCAAGGTCTCTGTCCAAAGCTCCCATGCTATCAGGACTTCGGGGCCTCCTGAAGCAGCTCTTGGACTCCTTTTTCCCCTTGTCCACCCAGTACAAGGGGAAACCGTCGAGAAGGGAAGTGTCTTTGTCATTTGCGCGAACCTGAATGAACTTCCCCTTCCAATCCTTGTACGACTGCTGGAAGATGGTGAAAATGGACCTCCCAGCAATGGCATTCAGGCTGACCCACAAGCGATCTCCTGGGTGCTTAGCCTCGAACAAGAATAAAAACACGTTCACTGACGCGGGCAACCCCAGGTGGGCGCACGTTATCTCGAAAGCTCGGACAAACGCCCAGCTGTTGGGGTGAAGCTGGGCGGCAGCGATATTGAGCTCGGTTAAGAGTTCCCTCTCAAATCGAGTGAGAGGGAACCTGAGTTTGACCTTCTTGAAAAAAGTGGTGTAGGCGAAGCAGAAGGGCCCGTCGGCGCTCACTTTATCATCGGCGCACACTGGCAGAGTGGCGGGGCAAGGCAGCACCATCATTCTCTCATCGTGCTCCTTGTGGAACGATTGGTGGGCCTCGTCCCCATTGGTCAATCGCAGAACCGCTCCCGCGGTGTTCACCGATGACGTTTCCTTTAAGAGGGTCGAGTTAGCCCATGGGTATAACGTCTTGAAGTCTGGCGGTGGGATGGGGGCTCCTCCAGCGTTTGGTGGAGTCGCCTGGGCCAGAGCGGTTCGAGAAGACGCAGGCCTCACAGCCTGCGAAGAGGGAGCACCACGAACTTGCGTTGAGTCGTGTGCTTGTGAAGGAGGGTTTCGCGCTGATGGAGGGGGGTTCGGGGTGATCTTCGTGCGAGTCATGATAGCAACTGCAAACGAAGAAGGAAGAAAAAATAATCAGGAGGGTTACAAAGGCTGACTCGATCATGAAAGGAAGGTGAAAGACGAACGAATGTGAGTTCGTTGCGACGATCGACAAAGCCCTAAGTTACGCAGAAGGAGAAATGGAAAAACATCCCACAGCGTATGCACCAGACAGTTACAGGATGATGCAAATCGGTGAAAATGCAAGGAAACCCAGCAGATGGAGGAAAGTAGTTACCTTTCGATGATCGGGAGAATGTTGAAGGGAGGTGGTGATCTAGAGCGTCGAGGAACGTCGAGAGCTTTCGCAGAAGGAAATGAGAGCGTATGCAAGTGTGAAGAAAGTGATGGAACAGTAGGAGCGTAAGGGGTTTAAGGGTTTTCGAAACGGTTTTGGGAAGCGCTAACGGCAGATGAAGATAGCCGTTGATGAGAGCCACGTGTCGAACGATGCGCGAAGGGTTTGGTGGAGCGTCAGAGCAGCAGAAAGTACTATCGCTTGGAATTCTGCGCCCATGCCACGTAGACCGGTGTTAACAAAGGCTTTTTCAGTCTTTTCGCTAGACAAGTCTTCGCTTAAGACTGGGGGGCTTGTGTACCGCCCTGGTGGTCGGGTGCGATGACGTGGCATCCTGCTACAGTATAGGCGTGTTGACAAGGCGCCAGGTTGACAGTTGGGAAGGAAGTCGGGAGGCACGTGTAGTCGCCGATAGTTAAGTTGGCGTGTTCCGATCTCCAGCTTACCAGAATAGGCGATCGCCAGGTTGGGGAAGAAGTCGCCAGATGCAGACTCAGGCGACCAGGCAGTCGGAGATCGCCAGAACAAGCACATCGCCGAAGATAAAGGAGAAGCAGATTATGAAGGCGGCCGGCGAGACCACAGGGAAGGTGTATGAAGGCCCTACCTCGCCAGTTTCAGTAGAGATCGCACTCCTGAGTTAGCTATGCACTGGGCAGTACCATGCATAGGTAACTTAGCCAAAATGAGAGTAGAAGCAGCGCCAAGTCAGGGAGCCTCCAGATGATGGCACGTGTACAGTTGGATACGAGCCACGTGTCCAAGTCTGTAACTGCCAGGAGAGAGAAAACCACCAGGTATATAAGAGTTCCTAACAGATTTTCTAAGGTACGCACGTTCAGTTCATACACTTTACGCTTGCGAGTGACAGAGCTGTTTGTGAGAGAGATTTGCACGGTTCCAGTTCTTAGTATTTGGTGATACCGTCACTGACTTGAGCGTCGGAGTGCGATTGGCCGCAGCGGCGCCGTGTCGTTTCTTTGCAGGTTCTTGAGATAGATCCAGAGGAGGAACGGAGGTGAGAAGCGGCGCGCACGTCGATCCTTTGACGAAGCATTCTCCAGCGCTCCGGTCAACAGGCAGGATCAGGATTCACACTAGTGGACTTTCGAAAGATAGGGTATCGAGATGAGCCATTTATAAAGGTTCAACAAGCATCTCAAGTTTTCTACGTGAAAGATCCTACGTCAGAACATTGGTATGTCGTTTTACACGACAAAAAACAAGGGGAGACCATAGATGATATTGAAAATGGTGACCCCTGTTCATTCACACCAAAGATAATTAATAAAGATGACGATGTAGTTGATGATGTACATGCAACTCGTAAAGACCACAGTGAAGGAATTTACATATGAACTTTCAACCCCCATGCAACCTGTAAATAAGCATTTTTTATTTACACTTTTATGTATTATTTTGATAAGATTTTAATTCGATGCAGATTAAATAATGTAATTGTTACCTAATTTTTTTAACAGAGACATGGATGATGATCAGACCCCACTCAAACCTCGATCCGGAAGAGGCAGCAGAGGACCTACTAGATTGAAGCGTCTCGCATTGAGATGTGCTGCTGGTGAGAAGACACGTGTTGACATTGACGTCAACACTGGAGTGGCTTTTGGACCTAAGGCATATGAGTTTATGAGCTATCTTGGAGTTGTTTCTCGTGAGAGGCTCTCCATTCTGATTAATTCATGGGATGAGGTGTCAGATGATGGAGATCAAGCCCAAGAGAACATGGAGGCCACTCATCAAGCTCAAGAAGAGGTGGAGGCACAAATGGAGGACGCCCAAGGAGGTCAAAGTCCACCTCAAAGGATTACAAGAAGCATGTTCAAAGCCTTGGGAGCTAGAGGACATTTATTTTCTCTTTTTGTAGTGTCTTTAGTTGAAGGTGCTTAGAGGGAAACCTTAGAAACCTCTTTTGTTATAGCATCTTTTAGGTTTTAAATAGGACCTTTAGGGGGGTGTATTAGTAGATAGGTGTAGGAGTAGAATAGGGGGTGCCAAAGTGAAGGAAGGGATCACACCTTCCTTGCTTAGGCAATTAGCGCCGGTTCTAGATAGCTTTTGAAGGGAATTTTGAATTGTTTAGCTTTCAATTTTCAGCACCTTAGGCTATAAATATAGGTGCCTTCCTTGTAAATTGGGGATTTGAATTTTATCTAAAGAAACTATACTCAAAATTGGAGTGAGCATTTGGAGAGCTTTGAGCTTCTTCTCTAGTCTTATCTTGAAGGACCATGGTTTCCTCAAGTGGCGGCTTCCACACTCATCTAGGAGCATCCATTCTTCTAGTGGCGTGATCATCCAACCATTCCTCCATCTTCATGAGCATTCTCTTCTCCTTCCTTTCTTCTTCTTCAATTTGTTCATGTTGCCTTGAGTTTTGAGTTGTTGTTGTTTCGGTTCCTCTAATTTTCCAGCACCTATTTTTCTGTTTGTTTCTTAATTCTGTTCGGTACTTCTGTTTTTGATTTCAATTCTGTTCGGTCTCTTCTTTTTATTTGCCTTTGTTGATTCAATTTGACAATATTTGGTTCATCCAAATGAGTTTGGGATTTGGTACTTGTTATTGGTGAGTTCTTGATTTTAGAACCATGATCCAACTTCTAAGAAAGTGCCTCTATATTTTCCAGCTCAAGGTGATTCCTCAAAGTGTCAAGAATCTTGTTCTATGTGGCTATTGGAATCACATCATGTGGTATCATGAGTCTTAGGTTCATTCTTGTTAATTGTTGAGTTGTGTGCACTTTATTTCAAGAGCTCTTTTTAATTTCTTGCAATTTAAGTTTCTGTTTTAGAATTTTAATTGAGTATTCTTGCTGTTTTTCTTTTGCTCCAAGTGTTTGTGGAAAGGTTTATGGCACTCATAATTCTTATGAGTATGGTTGCTCTTTTGGAATGGCATTATCCTTCCTAGAGTTTACCTTAAGCTTCCTTTCACTTGTTACAATTTGTGTTGTGTCTTTTAATTTTTGAATCATGTCAAGTTTTGTCTTAGTCATGTTATTCCATATATGTCATTACTTCTAGTAGTACTTTTATTGTTTTGATTGTTTCTTGCTTTGGTGTCATATAATTTTCTGAATTGATGTTGATCCTTTGTGCATTTTCTTTTTAGAATTGAGTTCATACTTGTATTCTAGACCTATACAAGTTCCAATACATCATTTTCTATTATGTCTTTGCTAGTTCATCATCCTGTTTTTTATTCTTATTAGGATTCCTCTGTTTCTGAAAAGATTGCTTACTGTTTTTCCTTATTGCAACTGATTTACGTACTGTAAAATTCTGAAATTCTGGATTTGAGATATTCAAAGTGTTAGAAAAGAATAGAAAAAAGAATCATTCAAAAATATGAAGTACACAAAAAATGATAAATAAAATAAAAAAAGTGTACATTCCTGCCGAAAAAAATACGGTAATCTGGCAGTGATTTTGAAAAATTTATTTCTCTCAATTGGCTTACTGTTTTTAATTGATTCCAGTGCCATTTTTGAGTTAACATCTTGAAATTTCTGTGGTATAAATTTCATAATCCAGTTCGCTCTACAACGTTCCAGTTAAATCAGTGAATATCAAATACAGTTTGCATAAAAAAAAAAAAAAAATTCCAGTAGCTAAATTTTTTTGTTTTCTTCATCTACTCTAGTGCTTTTCCTTAGGTATTCTTTTGTGTGCCTACTTTTCTCATTGAGTTCTTTATTTTCTTGATTGTCTTTCATTCTTATTCTTTGAGTTTGTCTTACATATAGTATTCCTTTTGCAATTACCTTTTCCTTGCTTATACCTTTTCTTGTTTGTCTTTATTGTTTCTTTGGTTTTGTGGTGGTTTGCTCTTAAGATTGGTGTGCTTGCTTTGACATATTTCATTTGAGGATTCCAAGGCCTCAAGATCAGATTGGAGCAAGAACATTATTTCTTTGAGAGTGATATCTTTTTCAGCCTTAAATTCACTTCGGCAGTTTCAATTGCAAAGCTCACTGTTTTGCTAATTTTTTTTTAACTTGTTTGCTGTTTTGTGTGTTTGCTGTTTTTTTTTAATTACAAATGGCTGGATCTTCAAGTGATGCATCCTACAAGCAGAATTCTCCTTCCAAAGCTTCCATTCTTGGTGAATTACATGAAGCTCAAAGAACAATTAGAAGGTTGGAGGAAAAAATGCAAAAGATGGAGGTCCAACAATCTAGACCATCTCCTTCTATCCATGATGGACATCATTCTCATAGACCATCTTCAAGAGCTTCTTCAAATGATGTTGGCCGTGAAGATGAGCATAGGAGAAGGAGACCTCCACCCCAAGTCCATGGACAAAGACATCATCACCAAGGGGAAAGAATTCACTACGGCAATGGCTTCTACCATGATGCAAAGTCCAAGCTTCCTTCGGTCAAACTACCTTGTTTTAATGGTTCTAGTGATCCAAATGTGTATTTAGATTGGGAGGCTAAGTGTGAACAAATTTTTGAGATCCATGAGATCCAAGATGAGCATAAGCTCAAGCTAGCCACCCTAGAGTTTAGTGATTATGCCATGAAATGGTGGCATGGGATTGTAAAGGACATTATCTATCACAAGGGTCCTCCCGTGGACTCTTGGAACTCTTTAAAGGATCATATGCGCGCTAGGTTTGTGCCCCCACATTTTAGGAAAGACCTCATGTTGAGACTCCAACGGTTTCAACAAGGCACGCTAAATGTGGATGAATATTATAAGGAGCTTGAGACGCTTGTGCTTAAAATTGAATTAGAAGAAAGTGAAGAAGCCATGGTTGCTAGGTTTGTGAGTGGTCTTAGGAAGGATATCCAAGACATTGTTGAGTTACAAGAGTATTCATCATTGGGCTCTTTAGTTCATCTGGCAATGAAGGTGGAAGCCCAACTTGCTAAGAAAAACTCTTTTAAAAATGCTTCCAATAATGGATACTACTCCAAGTCTTGGAGAAACAAAACTTCTTTTTCAAAACATCCTTCCAAAGATTCTTCTTTCAAACCCAAGGAATCTAAGCCATCAACATCTAGACCTAAGTCTCCCACTAGAACATCTAACACTAAATGCTTTAAATGTATGGGTTATGGTCATATTGCTGCAAATTGTCCTTCCAAACGAAGTATGTACATGCATGAGGGCATTGTAGTTGGTGAGCATGATTCGGATTCTTCAAAGCATTCATTGCATTCTCATGCATCTAGTGAGGAAGAGAGCGAATGTCCACTTGAAGGGGACTTGTTAGTTGTGAGAAGACTTCTTGGACAAGTTTCACAACCTTTTGATGAAAGTCAAAGGGAAAATATTTTCCATACAAGATGTCTTATTCAAAACAACATTTGTTCCTTGATAGTGGATGAGGGTAGTTGTGCAAATGTGGCTAGTACAAGAGTAGTAGATAAGCTTGGATTGCCTACTATCTCTCATACAAAGCCCTACAAGTTACAATGGCTTAGTGAAGTAGGAGAAATAATTGTTAATAAACAAGTCCTCATCCATTTCTCCATTGGAAAATACAAAGATGAGGTATTATGTGATGTTGTGCCCATGGAAGCCACTCATGTTCTTTTGGGAAGGCCTTGGCAATTTGATAGAAAAGTTTTACATGATGGCTTTACCAACAAATTATCTTTTGAATTCCATGGTCACAAGGTTACTTTAAAATCTCTCTCTCCAAGAGAAGTCCATGAGGACCAAGTTATCATGAAGAAAAAGAGGGAGAGTGAAAAAGATAAAAAAGATAAAAAAGATAAGAGTTCTAAGCCTACACTCCTTGTGTTTAGGCGTGACATTGAAAGGGAAATAGTGGCTCATCATCCTCTTTTTTTAGCCATCCCTAGAACTCTTAGCATAGAAACACTTGTTGATAGTCCTCATTGCTTGGAAAATTTGGTAGAAGAGTTCAAAGATGTGTTTCAAAATCCTCCAAATGGACTTCCACCTTTTAGAGGGATTGAGCACCAAATTGATTTGATACCGGGCTCTTCTTTACCAAATCGTCCCGCATATAGGACCAATCCAAGTGAAACCAAGGAAATTCGCCAACAAGTTGAGGCTTTGATTGAAAAATTGTGGGTGCAAGATAGCATGAGTCCTTGTGCTATGCCTATCATCTTAGTGCCAAAAAAGGATGGCACATGGCGAATGTGTTCGGATTGTAGGGCCATCAATAACATAACCATTAAGTATAGGCATCCCATACCTAGACTAGATGATTTGTTGGATGAATTACATGGTTCAAAAATCTTTTCAAAGATTGATCTTAAAAGCGGCTACAATCAAATCCGTATCAAACCGGGTGATGAATGGAAGACGGCTTTTAAGACCAACTTTGGTTTATATGAGTGGTTAGTTATGCCTTTTGGTTTAACTAATGCACCAAGTACCTTCATGCGCCTCATGCATCATGTTCTTAGACCTTTCATTGGTAAGTTTGTTGTGGTTTACTTTGATGACATTCTCATTTATAGCTTATCTTTGAATGACCATAGGTTGCATGTTAGGCAAGTTTTGGAAACCCTTAGGAAGGAACATTTGTATGCTAACCTTGCTAAATGTATGTTTGCTCTTGATCATATAGAATTCCTAGGGTTTGTTGTGAGTTGTAAAGGGGTCCATGTGGACAAAACAAAGGTGGTGGCCATTCAAAATTGGCCTACACCGAAATCTTTGAATGAGGTCCGAAGTTTTCATGGACTTGCTTCTTTCTATAGAAGATTTGTCCCAAACTTTGGTACCATTGCCGCACCACTCAATGACATAGTGAAAAAGGATGTGGTCTTTCATTGGGGAGAAGCACAACAAAATGCTTTTGATACTTTAAAAGAAAAATTGACTAATGCTCCCATCTTGGCCCTTCCTAATTTCACTAAGACATTTGAGATTGAGTGTGATGCTTCAAGCATAGGTATTGGGGCTGTTCTCCTCCAAGAGGGCCACCCCATAGCCTATTTTAGTGAGAAATTGAAGGGAAGTCATCTCAACTATTCCACCTATGATAAAGAATTATATGCACTTGTTAGGGCTTTGTTTACTTGGCAACACTATCTTTTTCCCAAAGAGTTTGTGATACATAGTGATCATGAATGTCTTAAATATTTGAAAAGCCAAAACAAACTTAACAAGAGGCATGCTAAGTGGGTGGAATTCATTGAGCAATTTCCTTATGTGATCAAACACAAGCAAGGTAAAATAAATATTGTGGCGGATGCTCTTTCTAGAAGATACACCTTGCTAAATCTTTTAACATCTCAATATCTTGGTTTTGATCACATTAAGGAACTTTATCATGATGACCTTGATTTTTCTCTCATCTATCAAGAGTGTCTTAAGGGAGGACACAAAGACTTTTTTATTCAAGATAGCTTTCTTTTTAAGGGAAAACGTCTTTGTGTTCCCCAATGCTCTATTAGATTATCTCTTGTTAGAGAAGCTCATGAGGGGGGCTTAATGGGACATTTTGGGGTTGCTAAAACTTTGGATGTGTTGCATGAACATTTCTTTTGGCCTCATATGCATAAACATGTTCATAGTTTGTGTGATAAATGCATAGCTTGCCGCAAAGCTAAATCTAAAATGCATCCCCATGGTCTTTATACTCCTCTTCCTATCCCTTCAATGCCTTGGGTAGATATATCTATGGATTTCATCTTAGGCTTACCCAAGACATCAAAGGGAAAGGACTCCATTTTTGTGGTAGTGGATCATTTTTCAAAGATGGCTCACTTTATTCCTTGCCACAAAGTGGATGATGCATGCCACATTGCAAACCTCTTCTTCCAAGAAGTGGTTCGCTTGCATGGGATTCCTAGGTCTATAGTGTCCGATAGAGATCCTAAGTTCTTGAGTCACTTTTGGAAGACCTTGTGGGGCAAGCTTGGAACTAAGCTTTTATTTTCTACCACTTGCCACCCACAAACCGATGGTCAAACCGAGGTGGTGAATAGAACTTTGGGACAACTATTGAGATGCTTTATTGCGGGGAATCCTAGAGTGTGGGAGAATTTACTACCCCGTGTTGAGTTTGCATACCCTGTAGTAAATTCTACCACCTCCCATTCTCCTTTTGAGGTGGTCTATGGGTTTAATCCCCTAACACCTCTTGATCTTCTTCCTATTCCCCTTCTTGACGATGTCTTGTGCAAAGATGGGGATGAAAAGGCTTCTTTTGTGAAAACTTTGCATAAAGACATCAAGAAGAGAATTGAGAAGAAGGTTGGCAAGTATGCTGAACTTGCCAATAAAAGGAGAAAAGCATTGTTGTTTGATGAGGGCGATTGGGTTTGGCTTCACTTGAGGAAGGATCGTTTTCCTACTCAAAGGAAGTCCAAACTAATGCCTCGAGGGGATGGACCTTTCCAAGTCCTCAAGAGGATTAATGACAATGCTTATGAGTTAGATATGCCTGATACATTCTTAGGTAGTCATACTTTTAATGTCAGCGATCTAACTCCTTTTTCTGTAGGTCTCCAGAATTCGTGGTCGAATTCTCTCCAACTCGGGGAGTATGATGGAGATCAAGCCCAAGAGAACATGGAGGCCACTCATCAAGCTCAAGAAGAGGTGGAGGCACAAATGGAGGACGCCCAAGGAGGTCAAAGTCCACCTCAAAGGATTACAAGAAGCATGTTCAAAGCCTTGGGAGCTAGAGGACATTTATTTTCTCTTTTTGTAGTGTCTTTAGTTGAAGGTGCTTAGAGGGAAACCTTAGAAACCTCTTTTGTTATAGCATCTTTTAGGTTTTAAATAGGACCTTTAGGGGGGTGTATTAGTAGATAGGTGTAGGAGTAGAATAGGGGGTGCCAAAGTGAAGGAAGGGATCACACCTTCCTTGCTTAGGCAATTAGCGCCGGTTCTAGATAGCTTTTGGAGGGAATTTTGAATTGTTTAGCTTTCAATTTTCAGCACCTTAGGCTATAAATAGAGGTGCCTTCCTTGTAAATTGGGGATTTGAATTTTATCTAAAGAAACTATACTCAAAATTGGAGTGAGCATTTGGAGAGCTTTGAGCTTCTTCTCTAGTCTTATCTTGAAGGACCATGGTTTCCTCAAGTGGCGGCTTCCACACTCATCTAGGAGCATCCATTCTTCTAGTGGCGTGATCATCCAACCATTCCTCCATCTTCATGAGCATTCTCTTCTCCTTCCTTTCTTCTTCTTCAATTTGTTCATGTTGCCTTGAGTTTTGAGTTGTTGTTGTTTCGGTTCCTCTAATTTTCCAGCACCTATTTTTCTGTTTGTTTCTTAATTCTGTTCGGTACTTTTGTTTTTGATTTCAATTCTGTTCGGTCTCTTCTTTTTATTTGCCTTTGTTGATTCAATTTGACAATATTTGGTTCATCCAAATGAGTTTGGGATTTGGTACTTGTTATTGGTGAGTTCTTGATTTTAGAACCATGATCCAACTTCTAAGAAAGTGCCTCTATATTTTCCAGCTCAAGGTGATTCCTCAAAGTGTCAAGAATCTTGTTCTATGTGGCTATTGGAATCACATCATCAGAGGTCGACCGTAACATGATCTGGGAGGATGTTCTGGTAAGCTTTACATTTTAATATAATGCTTTTTAATATTCATTGATTAATTTTAATTTGCTGATGTTATTTTGCAGGAAAACTTTGAAATTCCTGATGTGGAACCGCTTCGATCAAAGATTATATCCAATATCGGACTCAAATTTCATACCTTTAAGTCAAGACTGACTTAGAGATATATTTTTGGCGACCTTAAAGACGAAAATCCATGTTTAAAGTACAAACATATTGATGAAGAGACATGGCGTCTTTTAGAGAAAGCCGTGAAAATGAGGCTTGGATCGTAAGTGAAGTAATTTTTTTGTTTATATAACATTAATAAGTTTATCTTATTTACTTCAATTTGTTTATTTCAATTATGACAGGATCGTCGGAAGAAAGCTCAAGAGATAGCTTTGAAGAATCTTACCCTGCACGTTATGTCTTGTTCAGGGTATCGAAAACTTGAGCAAACACTGATGGTGGAAAAGGAGAAATCTCAACAGGGGACGTTGTCTGGGAATGTGGAAACAGGGGTCACTTCTCCTCCATCACCACCTTTTCGCCATGTAAAATGAGGCTTGGATGGTAAGTGAAGTCCCCCCTCATGTGATTCCTTGACAAGGAGTTTCCTATGTGTTCCTTGGGGAATGCAAAGTTTTCCCTATATAAAAAGATAGCCCTCGGACACATAGTAACCTCCTTGCGCTCTAAGTTGACATTGGGCATAGATGGATGAAAGTTCTTGATCTTCTTGGTAAAGCTCTCTTATGTGATCAAATCCAAGAATTTGGGCACCCAATTTTGAAAAGAGTGTATGCCGCCTTGAAAGAGCATCGGCCACTATATTGGTGCTTCCTTTCTTGTATTGTTCAAGAAATTGTTCACTACATAAGGAAATTGTTCAAGAAATTCCATCCATTTAGCATGTCTCTTGTTGAGCTTGTGTTGGCCCTTTAAATATTTTAAAGACTCGTCATCACTATGGACAACAAATTCTTTGGACACAAGATAGTGTTCCCAAGTCTTTAGGGCTCGCACAAGAGCATAGAGCAATTTTGTCATAGGTGGGATAGTTGAGGGTGGCACCATGGAGTTTTTCACTAAAATATGCAATGGGGTGTCCACCTTGCGACAATACCACACCTATGCCTACCCCCGATGCATCACATTCTATCTCAAAAGTTTTGGAAAAATTTGGAAGAGATAGAATTGGTGCATTGGTGAGTTGAGCTTTTAGCCTTTGGAAGGCTTGCTCATGCTTTTCATTCCAACAAAATGCAACATCTTTTTTTACAAGTTCATTCAAAGGTGAAGCTAGGCTTGAAAAATTAAGCACAAACCTTCTATAGAAGCTAGCGAACCCATGAAAACTCCTTACATCACTTACATTTTGTGGAGTGGGCCACTCTCGGATGGCTTTGATTTTCTCGGGGTCTACATGCACCTCGCTTTTGTTGACTATGAAACCTAAGAAAACTACACTATCTACACAAAAGGTACACTTATCCCTATTGGCAAAAAGGCTATTTTTCCTAAGCACTAGAAGAACTTCCCTAAGGAGACTTAGATGGTCTTCTAGGGTTTTACTATACACTAGGATATCATCAAAATAAACTACTACATATTTACCTATGCAATCTCTCAAGGTATGATTCATGAGCCTCATGAATGTACTAGGGGCATTAGTGAGCTCAAAGGGCATCACCAACCACTCATATAATCCAAATTTGGTCTTAAAAGCAGTTTTCCATTCATCACCCTCTTTGATTCTAATTTGGTGATATCCACTTTTAAGGTCAATTTTAGAGAATATGGTTGACCCATGTAGTTCATCAAGCATATCATCAAGCCTCGGGATTGGATGCCTATACTTGATGGTGATCTTGTTGATTGCTCGACAATCACAACACATGCGCCATTTTTCATCCTTTTTGGGCACCAACAAGACAGGTACAACATAAGGGCTTAGGCTCTTTTGAACCCAACCCTTCTCCAACAAGTCTTGAACTTGTGATTCTATCTCCTTGGTTTCCTCGGGGTTTGTTCTATAAGCGGGCCTATTTGGTAGGCTTGCCCCTAGAATGAAGTCAATTTGATGTTCTATACCTCTAATGGGAGGAAGTCCAATGGGTCCCTCATTAGAGAATATATCTTCAAATTCACTTAAAAGTTTTTCTATTGGAGGAGGTAGATTCAAGAGTTCACTACTTGTGGCAGTGCATGTAAGTGTTCCTTTACAAAAGACAAGGCTTCGTTGTTCAACAAGAAGCAAATTTTCTAAAACGTTTTCAAAAGGCTTTTCTTGTTGAGCAACCTTGTGGGAAGGAACACTCTTCTCCCACGCCTTCCTATCCCTAAGGATTTTCTCTTTTTCTAACGCTCTTTTTTTTTTTTTCCTCATCCCTCTTATGTTTCATTTGTATTTGGTCTTTCACCACTTGAGAATGTGGTAAAGGACTAAGTACAAATTTCTTATGCTTGTGGGTTGTACCGACCAGGTCATCAGGTGTGATGACGTGTCTAGCACGTGATTATGTGGGGCGTGCTCAGCCAAAACCCAACCAAGATCAATTCCTTTTGCAACCAAACTTTTAACACCTCATTTTGGATGCATTTGTGACAATTCCCCACCAAGATTGCTCACAAACCATGACTTCACTTATTCACCAATTTTGCTACCAAGGCAAAAAAATCCAATCCACCCAACTTGGCTAAGCCAAAACCCAACCAAGATCAATTCCTTTGGCAACCAAACTTTTCACACCTCATTTTTCATACACTTGTCAATTCCTGATGGAAGATGCCCAAGCCCATGATAGAAAAAGCCCAAGCCCAAGCCCAAATACAAGTTCAAGCTTCAGCTCAAGCTCAATCAGAAGTTAAAGGGCCTCAATGATGCTGCTGAATGGTGCCCAGGATTCGAATTTAGGTGCATTTTTGGTGCAGCCAAGGGAGTCCTTTTGCAAATTTCTAAAGCTAGTTTGTACTGGGTTGGGTGGGTATTGACAAGCTTACTCTACTTGGGAGGTGCACTAATCAAGGTCGGATTTTGAAACTGGCGTCGCACCAAGAGCTCAATTTTCATATTCATTTTAGAGTGTGGAGGTTGTAGTTGAGATTCCTAAATCCAGTTTTTAGTATCTTTGTGGTGCTTCAGCCATGGTATGTGCTTGAGGCTGCAACTGCAATCGTAAGGTTGTAGGTTGGTTTTGATGTGAACAGTTGTTTACATAAGGATTTGGTGTGTTTGCTGTTGGAAACATAAAAGATGTAGGTGCAGGTGTTGGATGGAGTCGGTGTGGAGGTGTTGGAGTCATATGTATGTCTTGCACAATAGTGGAATAAGAGTGACGTTGGAGGCATAAATACAAAACTGTCACGGTTTTTAACGTGAAATGAATGAACAAAAGGATGATGCTAAGGGGATGGCAGGTTGCTGTTAGAATGCAGGAGGAGTTTTTGTTGTCCTTTATAAAGATGAAGAAAAGAATTCAGGGTACGGTTATTATTTTCTGGTCCTACCACATCTCTTTGGCGGTATTGTCATGATTGATGCGTTGCTCTCTTATTAAAGGAGTGGGTTGTTGGGTTTAGGTGTCCACTAAGTGATGTTGTTCATTAGTTGCTTGGGTGTTTTATGTAGGTTAAGCCATTTTCTGGTTGCTATTTCCATGTCCTATGGAGAACTATCTATATGGTCGATGTATACGGGTTGGGATACCCCTGAAGTATCCCACTTAATTTAATTTATTTTATTGCTGAATAAAAAAATAAAAGCTCAAGCCCAACAAATAGAAGATATGGGCCAACTAAGCATCATTGGATGTCTTTCTTTTGTAATTACTTTTGAGTATTTTTAGTACAACATAAAGGGAGGTGTAGATATAAATATAAGAGGTGCAAATGTATAAAGCTAAGTCACACCTTCCATGTGACATAAAAAGAAGGTGTAGGTATAGAATTAGGAGGTGCCAAAAATAGAAACCAAGTCACACTTTCCTTGTGACTAGGAATTGGCTCCAAACTCAAATGCTTCTCATTTGAATTTCCCTCTACTTTCTTTTGAATTTCCAGCCCTCTAAACACTATAAATAAGAGGGCTTGGCTCATGTATTTGGAAGACTATTTTGAGTAATGAAATACTGCCCCAAGTGCCATTCAAATTACTCCCTTGCCAAATTCTCTCTAGAATTAGGTTTTTAGTCTTCAAACTTCACCCCCAAATGGAGATGGCCGAACCACTCCTACCTTCACTACCTCTCATGCACCTTCAAGGTCACCACACTTCTTAGGAGGACCTTGTTCCACTCTCATCCATTAAGCTTCCACACCATCATCAACAAAAATCCAAGAAGAGCTCATAGGAATGTCATCATTTGGTATCATGAGCTATAGTTCTTCAAATATGAGTATCTCTTTGTGTTTTTTCTTTTGATTTCTTCTTATTTCCTAGTTGTTCATCTTGATTCCAAGTTGTCTTGCTGTTTTTCTGTTTTAATATGATTTGAATGCTTTTCTATTCAATTCAATCGGTAGTTTTTGTTCAAATTGTGCTTGAACATCTTATTTCAATTTTTTGTGTAGGATTCTTGATACTTTGTGTTGCTGTTTTTATTTTTAGGTTGCTTGAGTCTTGATTGAAATTTTATTCGTTTCATATTAACATGCTTGAGTCATTTTATTTTCTAAATCTATAAGTTTTGTCAAGTCTTGTGTTTCCATATTTGTCATCAAATCCTAGTAGTACTTTTTTTTGGATTATTTGTTTCTTGTTTTTGGTATAAATTCTTGATCTGAAATCTGTTGTGTTTTGATACTTTGGTGCTTTTTATCTTTTTAGTTTGAGTTCATATTTGTGTGTTAGATCCACACAAATTCCTTACACTAATTCCATTGTGTTTCTTTTGGTATATCATTATGTTTTTATTTCCAGATTTACAGAATCCTCTGTTTTCCACCATTCTGTTCTGGCTATTTTTGCTAATGAAAATTCATTTACACATAAGAAAATTCTGAGACTCTGCATTTTGCAAGATTGAGGTGTTATCAAGAGGACAAAAAAAGAATCAGTTCAAAAAAAGAAATAGAAAAAAAATGATAAATATTATTGATCCTGCCTGTTGACCAAAACGCTGGAGCTGTGCCTCGTCAAACTTGGATCGACTCCTGCGCCGTGTTAGCCTCCGTCCTTTCAACGCGATCCACCTCAAGAACCTGCAAAAGAAGAAACGACGCCGCTGCGGCCGATCACGCTCCGACGCCCAAGTCAGCGACTGAACCACCAATTACTTAAGAGTAAAACTCAAGAACTCTAAGGAACCGTGACCAATTCTCTCTCAGCGTACTCAAGACTCGCAAGCGTAAAGAAACAATCTGAATGTGCGTACCTCAGAAGTTCGTTGGAAACTCTTATATACCTGGGCACTTTCTCTCTCCTGGCAGTTACACATCTGGACACGTGGCTCGCATCCAGCTGTACACGTGCCATCATCTGGAGCATCCTTGACTTGGGCGCTACTTCTTACTCTTCAGGTTTTTTGGCTAAGTTACTTATGCATGATACTACTCAGTGCATAGTTGCCTTGGAGCGTGATCTCTTCTGGATGGCGAGTTCGGGTGCCTTCGTACACACCTTCCCTGTGGTCTCGCCGGCCGCCTTCATGATCTGCCCTACCTGCTTCACCGTATATGTTCAAGTAAGCTGTCCCCCGACCTCATCCTCTGGCCAGCTGGGAAGTGTCTATCTGCCTTCATCTTCGGCGATGTCTTTGTTTCGGCGATCTCTAATCACTTGGTCGCCTGGGTTCACATCTGGCGACTTCATCTTCAACTCGGTGACCGTCGGTTTAGGTATGATGGAGATCGGAGCACGCCAACTTAATAACTGGCGACTACGTGAACCCCCCGACTTCCTTCCCTTCTGCCAGCCAGGTGTCCCATCCAACACGCCTATATAATAGCTCGACGCCACGTCATCACTCCCGACTACCAGGCCGGTACAATTACAAAAACAGTGTGCAATCCTGACGCTACAACTGGCGATTCTGAGCACTGATTTTAGAAAAATTATTAAAAACAAATGGTGCATGCGTTTGGAGTGAAACCAACGCCAAAAGTTTTTTGAGATCTTAATATGTTTGAATATAAATTTTCAGAAGCAAATATTAAAAGGCCAGCTTAGAATAAATCTGTGAAAATCACGCATTCTGGACCACAACAATTTGTTTCAGTGGTGCTGTTTTTTGATTTTGAAATCAAATCTAGTGTTATTCCATAGGTTCCATTTTGTGTGCCATCCTTTCTTTGAGTACCTTTTTATTTGCTTGTCTAATATTTCATTGAAACTCTTTCTAATTGTCACATTTAATTCCATTTGTGTGGTACTATTTTTCAAATTAATTTGTTTCTTGCTTTAATTCTTTGACCTCTAAGCTTGGTGGTGGATTAATTATCAATTGGTATTGAGTGGAAATTGACTTGAGAGGAGTCTAGTTTGCTTAATAGGTGCTGGATTGAAGAATTAATTACCTAATTCCAAGAGGAACAAAGGCAAGGGGCAGAAACAAACACTTTCTAAATACACCACATACATTGGAAGGCCCAACATAGAGGAGACAACAAAGGAAGTGCAAATAGAAAATCAACAAAGGGAGTTCCATCTAATTTCTTTGCAACTTAACTCTTGTTAATTACTTGTTTAATTACGCAATTAGACGGTGAGTGTGTTTTCAAGGGCTCCAAGTGTCCAAGAAGCCTCACCTAGGGTCGACTAGCTTAGAACTATCTAGCTTAGTTTTTGTTAATTGCTTTAATTGCATCATTTTGCCTTTAGTTAGCTACCCTTATTTGCTTTGCTTTTGTCTTGTTTAAGCTTTGCTAATTTTTCTTGGTTCATTAGATAGTTTGCATTGTTTCTTGCATTAAAAATTTGATTTCTCCAACTTCATTGTGTTTTAAGTGGTTTACCAAGAGAAAGATTTGTGTGAAGATCTTGAGGGATAGTTTTTGGCTAAGGCAAGACTTGGTATTTAAGTAGTCCATTGTGACTCACCTCTCTTACCTGGAAAACTACCTTCTTTAACTTCCCTCATTTTTCTCAAAGTAAAACATTTCTAGACACAAAGCTCTATTCATGTCTTCTCATTCTTCAAAGTCTATGGAAAGTGATATGAAATCCATCAAATCCCTTTTGAAACAACTTTCCAAGTATATTCAATCAATTTTATCTAAACAATTGGAGAATGAGACCAAAACTAATGAATTGACTAAAGCAAAGGGTGAGAAGTCTCAAATTTCAAAAAAATTACATTCTCATGCATATAGCTCTCAAGTTTGTGAATCTTTTGGGGAAGAAAGTCTCGAGATAAATAAATATCATCAACCACCCCCTAGGAGAGCTAGAAAAGAGACAAGAAAACCTTAAAGAGGTTAAGGTAGAGCTACCTCATTTCTATGGAAAAGAAGATGTAGAAACATATCTATATTGGGAGATGAGGGTAGAGCAATTGTTTGCTTACAACCATATGAGTGAAGAAAAGAAAGTACCCTTAGCTACCTTAAGTTTTCAATGTGAAGCTATGTCTTGGTGTAATGCCCTAAAAAGAGAGAGACATCTCCACAAAGACCCTCCCATTACATCTTGGAATGACCTTAGGGGAGCTTTGAGATGTCGCCATATTCCCTCACATTACAATAGGAAGTTGATGGACAAGCTACAAAGACTTCATCAAAAAGATATGAGTGTAGAAGAATATTGGCAAAAGATGATATCATATATTGAGAAGGCAAGGATTATCAAAGACAACCATACCACCATAGCTAGGTTTCTAAGTGGTCTCAAACTTGAGATAAGAAACAAAGTTGAACTTTTACCTTATAGAGATTTAAATGACTTGATTCAACTTAGCATTAAAGTTGAAAAACAAATTTTGAGAAAACAATAAAGTAAAAAACAAAGTTCATACTATGTATCTTATGACAAGGATGAGTTCCATAGAGGGGAAGAACATATACAAGAAACATTTCTAAAACTTTCCCAAAACCTAACCAAGCATATCTCTCACACTCAAGCTAGATAAATTCCATGTTTAGAATACCTTGGAAATGATCAATTAGCATCTCAATGTTCCAATGAAAGATCTATGATCTTAAAGGACAAAGATGAGAATAGTAGCCAAGAAAAAGAATCTAGTGAGAGTGATGAAAATGTAAAAATAGAAAAGCAAGAGAAAACCCTTGTGAAACAAAAGCCGTGGGAGAAGAGTGTTCCTTCCCACAAGGTCATTCAACAAGACAAGCAAATTAAAAATACCTTTGAAAACATGCTTCTTGTAGAAAAACCTAGCCTTACCTCTTGTAAAGGAACACTTGCAAGCATAATAAAAAAAGAAGAGTCTTTAAAAGAAGCTTTCATAGATAAAAATGAAGTGGATTATTTCTCATATGTGCTAGGATATCACCAAGTAAATGTCAAGTTATCTATAAGCATCTACAAAAACAAATTTTTATTTGAGGTAGTGCCTAAAGAAACTTGTCATGTCTTATTGAGACAACCATTGCAAAATGTACAAATTCTCATAAACAATGGTTGTAACAACGAGACTATCTTTACACATAAGAGAAAAAGTCTTCATGAAGGAGAACTCATGGGCCAAATTAAAGTTGATAAAACTCTAGAGCTTTTAAAAGGAAAACTTTTGTCCCCCATGAGAAAAGATGTTCAAAGACATTACCCTAGATACATATCTTGTTTTAAAACTACACCTAAGGCAATGTCTCAAGAACTCTATACTCCTTCACCTTTTTGCAAATGATCCTTGGGAAGACACAAATGTCATATTGGAGCTTCCTAGGACAACAAAAGGTTTTGATTCAATTTTCATGGATATAGATAAACTCTTCTCTAGAAAAGTGATACATCTTCATGGTTTATCCTCAAGCATAAGTTTGGATAGAGCTCCAAATTTCGCAAACCATGATTTGAGGATTCTCTTTGGAAAACTTGCAACTAAGTTGTACACTTTAAATTCTTATCATCCTCAAAAGCATGGTCAAAATATATTTGAAAATCTAGTTCTTTCTACTATGCCTAGAATAATCATAAAGGACAAACACAACTCTAGAGATGAGCATACATACCATAAAGTAGTTCACAAAACTACTTATATTTCTACTTTTGAGGTCATATGTGGGCTAAATCATCTTTCTCCTTTCAAGTTGTTACCATCTCCTATAGGATTTATGCCTAAAGAGAAGGTAACCACAAATTAACATTTTTAAAATGAATGAGATGATTATAGAACACATACAACCATCAAAAGGGAAATATTGTGAAAAGTTGCCAAAGAAAAAAGAATGGCAACTTCATACAATTAAGTTTTCTCCAATTGCTCAAACTAACTCCTTTGCTTTGTTTCAAGATTCCCATTGATGGACGTTTGATCCGGGAGGACGAGCTTAGTTGTCAAAGCAAGAGGCTGCTATCAGAGATCGACACTGTGGATCTGAGGATAGATTTTCTCAAGAAGGAGGGAGATGATGGGCACCATTCAGCCACAAACATCCACATAATGATGATGAAGGAGAAGCATTGGATTTGAGGACAAATCCTTTTCAAGAGGGACGGGATGATGGAAGAGGCCCAAGCCTATGATAGAAAAAGCCCAAGCCCAAATACAAGTTCAAACTTAAGCTCAAGCCCAACAAATAGAAGATATGGGCCAACTAAGCATCATTGGATGTCTTTCTTTTGTAATTACTTTAGAGTATTTTTAGTAGAACATAAAGGGAGGTGTAGATATAAATATAAGAGTTGCAAATGTATAAAGCTAAGTCACACCTTCCATGTGACAAAAAAAAGAGTATAGATATAGATTTAGGAGTTGCGAAAAATAGAAACCAAGTCACACTTTTCTTGTGACTACGAATTGGCTCCAAATTCAAATGCTTCTCATTTGAATTTCCCTCCACTTTCTTTTGAATTTCCAGCCCTCTAAACACTATAAGAAAGAGTGTTTGGCTCATGTATTTGGAAGACTATTTTGAGTAATGAAATGCTTCCCAAGTGCCATTCAAATTACTCCCTTGCCAAATTCTCTCTAGAATTAGGTTTTTAGTCTTCAAACTTCACCCCCAAATGGAGATGGGCGAAGCACTCCAACCTTCACTACCTCTCATGCACCTTCAAGGTCACCACACCTCTTAGGAGGAACTTGTTCCACTCTCATCCATTAAGCTTCCGCACCATCATCAACAAAAATCCAAGAAGAGTTCATCAGAATGCCATCAATTGCCCACAAAGATTCCTCAAAAACCATGACTTCACTTATTCACCAATTTTGCTACCAAGGCACAAAAAGCCAATCCACCCAACTTGGCTAAGCCAAAACCCAACCAAGATCACAACCAAACTTTTCACACCTCATTTTGGATGTTGTACCGTCCCGTATCTGGGCATTGACAAAGTCAAGGTCAAAGTCAACGTCAGGGTCAAAGTCAAGGTGAGGAGACGCCAAGTGCAAGCATCGCCGAGGCAGGGCGTCGCCGAAAGGAAGCGTCGCCAAGGTAAGGCGTCGCCTAGGTGAAGGCATCGCCAAGTCAAGGCGTCGCCCAGCTAGGGTGTCGCCAAGGCCAAATGTCACAAAAGCAAGGCAATCACAGTGTCGCTCCCCGATACCCATGGGTAGGAAAGACCATGGAGGGAGCGACGCCGTGGGAAGGCCTCAAACCCCGATAACCCGGGGTAGTAATAAAGAGAAGAGAAAGGTGGCTTCAAGGCCATAGTAATAGCGCCAGTGTAGAGCAATCTGACTCGTGAAGTGCCCCTGCCGCCCCAGAGACGCCCTTGGGATAGTTGCGACTCATGAGAAGGGTCACGCCTGGGGGCAGCCAGGTGCAGGGTACGAGAGGAAGGTAGATATGCTCTCAAAGTGAGTGACTAGATGTTTGGGGGCATGATGATGTGATTCCACTAGCATAATTAGAATGATTATTGACATTCTTAGGAATCATCTTGAGTTGGTTATGAGATAGGCACTTTATCATAGAAATGGATCAAGGTTCTATGAACAAGAACTCACCAAAACTAGTGCCAAAACACAAACTCATATGGAAGTTCCAATTATAGTCAAATTGAACCGAACAAAAAGGAACAAAAGCTAAGCAAATTGAAATAGGATGCTGGAATTTAAAATGTACCGAACCAAAAGCTGGAAAAAGAAGAAGAAAGATGAAGAACAACAAGGAACACAAAAGAACCGAAGCAACACAATTAAAATCTGAAAATGCCGAACCAAAAACAACAAGGAAACAAGCTAAGACAAGGAAATAACAAAAGAAGAAAGGAAGGAGAAGAGAGTGCTCATGAAGATGGATGTATGGTTGGATGATCACGCCACTAGAAGGATGGTTGCTCCTAGATGAGTGTGCTGCCGCCACTTGAGGACACCATGCATCCTTCAAGATAAGACTAGAGAAGAAGGCTCAAAAGCTCTCCAATGATCACTCAAAATTTGAGTATAGTTTCTTTACTCTTAATTCCAATCTCCATTTTACAAAGGGAGCACCTTTATTTATAGCCTAAGGTGCTGAAATGCAAGCTACACAAATTCAAATTTCCCTCCTAAAATCTAGAACCGGCGCCAATTACAAGGCATGAGGAAGGTGTGACCCCTTCCTTCACTTTGGCACCTTCTATTCTACTCCTACACCTATCTACTAACGCACCCGCCTCCTAAAGCACCTAATTAAATCCTACAAGATGCTATAACAAAAGAGGTTTCTAATGTTTCCCTCTAAGCACCTTCAACCAAAGAAATTACAAAAAGAGAGAATAATTGTCCCCTAGCTCCTAAAGCTTTGAACATGCTTCTTGTAAGCCTTTGAGGTGGGCTTTGACCTCCATGGGCGTCCTCTATTTGTGCCTCTACCTCTTCTTGATCTTGTTGATTGGCCTCCATGTCCACTTGAGCTTGATCTCCATCACATGATTTGGCTTCCAAAAAGTCACCCCTTGCGCAGATGCACTCCTAGGTAGGAGGACTCACACGAGGAAATACCCTCAGATGGGGTCACGGCGCTGTGAGGCCCTCCACGTGTACAACAGCCAACTCAAAATAGAAACGTCATTTTGTCAGGTACAAGGTAATTAAAGTTATTTAATACAGTTTCCGTTTCGAGTGTTTAAGGTATTATAAATGCTCCCAAGCGGTTTAAACGTCTTAAATGCGCTGAGCGTTTTATAATTAAATGCGCTTTAAGGCGCTTTGAATGCTGGAGTAGCTTAAATAGTGCCTTGAATGTTGGAAACGGGGTTGGAACTTTTGGCAGACTTTCCCAGAGTACACTCTAGTTGCTTGCTCGAGTCTTGAGATTACGGACAAGGGACTAGAGAGAGAGGTTGTTTGCCAGAGGGAGAAAGATACACAATACACAGTTTCTTTTTGACCACCTTCAGAGTGACATTCACGGTGCTCCGATACGGAGGTGTATAGTTTTGGTGTTTCTTGCTAGCTGACTTGAGCGTCGGAGTGCAAACGGCCGATAGGGCGCCCTTTTGTCCTTCTTTGTAGGAATCCACAGGTAACCAGTGGGAAGGAGTCCCTAGCTGACGGGTGAGGTTGCGCACAAAGACGTCCCAGGTCAAGCGGCCGAAACATTTGGCGCCCACCGTGGGGCCGATTTAAAACATCAGTCCCATCACAAGCAACAAAGATCTATCAGAGCCACTATAACGGTAGCAGAAGTTGGAGGAAACAACGAAGAATGAGGGCTACCACTAGACAAGGTACCGCGCGCGCGGCGAGTGAGGAAATGTCCATGCAGCAGGTACTGGAAATGATGTGGGGGCTGCAGGATGAGATGGCGGAGTCGAGGATAGAACAGGAACGCATCCAGGCGGACCTCGCAGACTCGCGCGCGAGAAACGAAGAGCTCCATCGGGTGAATGAAGAGTTGCGCCGGGATTTGAACTATAACCAAGGGCAACGCGAACAAGATGAGACCGAGCGTCTCACCCCACCAAGGGAGTTTTCCACACCCTTCTCGTAGGAGATTCTGGATGCGGCAATCCCCAACACGTTCGCGGGGCCCAAGGTGACTTTTACCGGGATGGAGGACCCTGAGGCGCATCTCACTGCATTCCACACACAGATGGTATTGGTAGGCGGCTCCGATACCACGAGGTGCAAGCTCTTTATGAGCACGTTGACAGGAATGGCAATGGATTGGTTCATCAGCCTTCCAAATGGCCATATCACCTCCTTTCGGGAGTTGTCATAGCTGTTTAGGGAGCAATACTTGGCGAACAAGGCCCCGCCGCCAGTTTCCTATGATCTGTTTGATTTAAAACAGTATCAGGGGGAGACCCTAAAAGAATACATCAACCGCTTCGGGGCCCAAGTAGTGAAAGTTTGTACTTTGGAGGAGCCTATGATTCTGTATGCCTTCAGGAAAGGCGTGTGTCCCGGCCCTTTTTGCGAATCTATTATCCGTAATCGCCCAAGGACCTTTGCTGAAATACGGCGTCGGGCGGTGGAACATATCGCCTCCGAAGGAGAGGTGTGCGAGAAGCGAACCAGTGTCGTGCCCTCGCGCCCGAGGGCGCAAACGCAGGTTCAGCCCGTCAGGGTCAACGAGACCGCGATGGGAAGGAAGAAGCTAGAGGGGAGACGCCCCTATGAGACCAGAAAACCCCAACCCCGGGCGATGGGAAGGAAGAAGCAGGAGGCGATCGCCCGGCGAGAGAGAGGGTGAGGCCGGCGAGATACAACTTTGTGGTGGAGTTGAAGGACCTGATCGCCGAGGCTTTTGGTCATCACATCTTGGTGTGAGTTCCACGAGGCTTTTGGTCATCATATCGATAACTGCCTGTCGCTGGGTTACCAGCTAGACGAGATTGTGAGAAGTGGGTTTCTGAAGGATTATGTCGCAGAACCCGCCACGACCGCCGCCCTGCCGGCGCCAGCGGAAGTGCAAGCGCACGAGATGCCTGTTCTCGACGAGGTTCACACCATTGCGGGAGGTTTTTCCGGCGGAGGACCCACTGCCTCCCAGCGAAAGAAATACGAGAGGGGGGTCAACTCAATCGAGGAAAGAATCTCAGGTGATCTGTGGGAGTCGGACCTCGTGTTCACGAGGGCGGATCTGCGACACGTGGTGCCGCACGACAATGACCCCGTGGTCATCTCGGTTGTCACGGCTGAAAGAAAGGTGCACAGGGTTCTAGTCGACCAGGGAAGTTCTGCAGACGTTATGTTCTGGTCGACATTCAACAAGCTGCGGTTGTCTCCTGACCTTTTGAGGCCCTACACATGGTGCCTATATGGGTTTGTGGATAACCAGGTGGAGGTTCGAGGCTACTTGGAGTTGAGGACAACGTTCATAGATGGAGAGGCCTCGCGTACCGAAAGCATTCGGTACTTGGTCGTAAACGCCAACTCCTCCTACAACATCTTGTTGGGCAGACCGGCGTTGAATAGGCTGAATGCAGTAGCCTCCACGCGCCATATGAAGATGAAGCTGCCAGATCTCAGCGGCAAGGTGATTGTCATCAAGTCGGATCAGGAGGAGGCGCGGAAATGTTATGAGAATAGCCTGAAAACGAAGAGAGGCCTGTTCATGGTGTTTGAGCGTCCACCAAGTGCAGACACGATGATGATTGAGGCGACGCCCACTGGGTCAACGCCTGACGAGGCCACACCCGTGAGGGCGGCGCCCGAGGCAGATACACCAATGGAGGAGGGCCCTAACGACGCGGCGCCTGTGGAAGAGGTGGCGCCCGTTAAGGATAATAGCGGGGATCAGCCGGCGGCTATATATAAGAAAGTGAATGTTCTGTATAATAATAGTTTAAAAGTATCTTAACTATTGAAAACAAGCGTATTACTTAACTAAGTGTTTGCAACTTGTTCTTTTCGCTATTAATTGATTGAAAGCACTTACGATATCTTTGAAAACCAATTTCATGTGTTCAAATTGTGTTTTGATATGTTTAATATTTCTCTTACAATCTTAGTCTATTACCTGATTGAAACACTTATGAATATCTTTGAAAAACAATTTCATGTGTTAAAATTGTGTTTTCATATGTTTAATACTTCTTTTACAATCTAAGGTCTATTACTTGATTCGAACACTTGTGATAATACCTTTGAAAAACCATTTCATGTGTTCAAATTGTATTTTGATATGTTTTAATACTTCTTTTACAATCTAAGGTCTATTAATTGATTGAAACACTTGTGATATCTTTGAAAAGCAATTTCATGTGTTAAAATTGTGTTTTGATATGTTTATTACTTCTCTCATTTACAATCTGAGGTTTTACAACCTAGGAAACTATATATAAGAAAGTGAATGTTCTGTATAATAATAGTTTAAAAGTATCTTAACTATTGAAAACAAGCGTATTACTTAACTAAGTGTTTGCAACTTGTTCTTTTCGCTATTAAATGATTGAAAGCACTTACGATATCTTTGAAAACCAATTTCATGTGTTCAAATTGTGTTTTGATATGTTTAATATTTCTCTTACAATCTTAGTCTATTAACTGATTGAAACACTTATGAATATCTTTGAAAAACAATTTCATGTGTTAAAATTGTGTTTTCATATGTTTAATACTTCTTTTACAATCTAAGGTCTATTACTTGATTCGAACACTTGTGATAATACCTTTGAAAAACCATTTCATGTGTTCAAATTGTATTTTGATATGTTTTAATACTTCTTTTACAATCTAAGGTCTATTAATTGATTGAAACACTTGTGATATCTTTGAAAAACAATTTCATGTGTTAAAATTGTGTTTTGATATGTTTATTACTTCTCTCATTTACAATCTGAGGTTTTACAACCTAGGAAACTATATATAAGAAAGTGAATGTTCTGTATAATAATAGTTTAAAAGTATTGATCCTGCCGGCAACTCGAACGTGGACGAATCGCTTCGTAGCACTCTCTGCCTTGTCTACGCGACTGCGTCTTCTGCAGAATCACCCTCCGAACTTTCTCTCAGATATCGTCAAATGTGACCTGCAAAAAACACAGACGGCGCCTCTAGCGGCCGTTTGCACTCCAACGATCAAGTTAGTCCAACAAAACCACCAGAAACTGGAAACTAGTAATGCGTGTGTGAGAAAAACTTGCACTCTGTTTTTCGTCTTTTTTTCTTCCCCTTCTCCCACCCCGATTCTTTCTTTTATCTCTCTCTCTCTGCTTCTGGGCATAACAGAATTCTGTTATGCTTTTCTGGCATGTGTCAGAACCCTGTTATGCTTTTCAGAGAAAGCGTACCTTCAGAATCAGCAATGGGGAGCATGAGAGTCTGCGCATGTCTGCGCTTGGCTGCGCCTGTCTGTACCTTTAGTGGTACGGAGTGCTCTTTTGTCTGGACCGCACCCCTCTCAGATGATGACACGTGGAGGCCTGCAACTCACATCTAACCACACACGTGTCACTTACTGGAAGGGCTCTAGCGCCTCTCTTTGTGTGCCTAAGTTACGCCCTTGCGGAGTAACTCAGGATGCTTCTCTTATCTGGGTAAATCGCATACTCTTAGGAGAACGTCGGGTGTGGCTGGTCTAGGCACACTCACCAAACGTTACTCTCTGCGTAGGCGACTCACCCTTCACGATGCCACGCACGTAATGGGTTGAGGGAATCACCAATCACCGACTGGCTTACTAGTTCCCTCAGGCCACTCTCGTGCATGATTCCTTGAGGTGTGCTCATGCGAGGTCCATGCGTAACGCTCTCGCTTGGAACCTTAGTCCCAGCTTAACTGCGTGTAACACGAGACCCCGATGACAATACACCCGATGACTGATCAGTGTTTATTCGCTTATCGCGCTCTGCCTCCAGGCGCGAGTCTGGGAACTGGTCTGCTGGTGGTCACTTGGCTACTGACCACCGATCACCATTCTGGGTGATCTATCCCCCGACCTCTCTGCCGCCTGATCTGTCGGTGGTAACTTGGTTACTGACCACCGATCACCTCTCTTGGCGATCGTCCCCCCGACCTCTCTGCCACCTGGTCCACGTGTCACCCTTCGAGTGGTCCACGTGGTTCTCTGCTGCTGACATCATCGACTACCGATGACCGATCGGATCACAAGCCCCCCAGTCTCGAGTCGATAACTCGTTCTCAGCGAAGAGACTAAGTGGTCGTGCCCCCAGTCCACGTGGCAAGTGGGGCCGCCTCACGTGCCACCTCACGTGCTGCTTCTTTAACGTTTGGACTCCCTCTCTTAATCTCGCGACACGTGGCGCCATCAACGGCCAGCGTTGTGCGTCGCTAGCGCTTCTCTTATTCAAATTGGCGCGCCCTTCCACTGTTCCTTCATCTTCTTCATTCGACTCCCAGACTCTCTGCGAACTTCTCTTCTGCGCACCCATCTTTCTTCAAATTCTCTGCTTCCCAATCTCTTGCGATCATTCAAAGGTATGGTTTTTCTTTTCCCTGGCCCCCTTTTGGTCATCTTTACCGATTGCATTTATCATTCTAGTTATCATGCATTCATCTTCCCCATTTCCCTCTCTCGAACCCGCGCTAGGGTTTTTTCAGGCTCTTACTCTGGCTTCTGCTTCTTCTTCTTCTTCTTTTCATTTGGGCATCTCCTTTTCCTTTCCCTTTTCTGTTTTCACCAAAACATTCATCATTCCTCCTTCTCCAATTTATTCTGACTTTTTCGTTTTTCCTCCATTTGCAGTTATCTCACGATGGCTCGCTTGAAACAAACTGCGCGCATCATTGCTTCTTCTTCTGGTGCACAGCCTTCCGCGAGTGCGCCAGCTCCACCACCGCCTGTGGCTACCTCCTACCACGACAATGCCAGGGTCTACCAATGGGCTCCCCTGGCATTGCTCGCCGAAACCTCCACTCTACTGCCTGAGGGCCATCTCAAGTCCCTGCTAAGTCGCAACCCCGATGAGCCTTCCTGCTCCATCGACAGGGAGAACGACTTCAACATTCAAATCCGCATCCCTCCTCGAGGGATGCCTATCTGCGTAGATGACAGGGCCACCAATGGGGTGCCCTTTGTCTTCATCTACTCCGCCATTTTCAAAAGACTAAAGCTGCGCCTCCCTTTCACTTTCTTCGAAAAGGAGCTGATGATGGAGTTAAACGTCGCGCCCTACCAACTCCATCCAAATGCCTGGGCCTTCATCCGGGCGTTTCAAATCCTCTGCAGTCATTTCGGGCACAACGCCTCCGTGGACGTGTTCCTTTATTTCTTCGAAGCGAAGACCCTGGGGACAGGTCCTGGGTGAGCCTGAACGGGGTTGCTGGACGGGTGCTCCTGGGCCTGTACCAGCAATCCTTCAAAGATTGGAAGGGCAGATTCTACATGATATCTGCTACCCCTCAAAGTCCAAGCCTGCTCGAGGGGTACCCCCTCTACTGGGTTCCTGGAGTCGAGTTCAAGAAATCCAGGGACCTCGAAGCTATGGCCCCCTATGAGCGCGAGCTGTGTGGGCTGCTCCTGGGGGCCAAGTACAACTCCGCCCGCCTCATCAAAGATGAATTTGATGTGGTGGCTCTGAAAAAATATATAGGTAGCTCTTCTTGCACCTCTTAGCATACCTGTCTCTTCTCATGCATGTTTTTATGTGCTTTTTGGTTTACTTGCATAACTTGGCCATCTAACCTTTCCTTTTTCCATGTATGCAGACTCGATGACGGGGAAAGACAGGAAGCTGGCCCTGCTGGAGCTTGCCAAACGTAGGGGAGCCAAGGGCACTGGTTCCTCTTCTTCTACAACTGAGCCCATTGCGGCCCCTCCACTCTCGGTCGCGCCAGCTGAAGGCCCCGAGCCAGGGAAGAAGAGGAAAAGGCTGGTGAAAGCTTTCGCCTCTTCTGCTGTTGCTGCTGCTGCTTCAACTGAAGAGGAGAGCTCAGGCTCTCCTCTTGTTCACCGCCAAAGGAAAAGAGCAGCGGTTGAGGGGGCCTCATCTCTTCAGCCTGGCGAGGTTGAGGTAGTGGAAGTAGAGGAAGGGTCTTCCCCACCTCCCTGTGCTCAACCTGCCTCAGAGCCCTCCAGTCTTCCTTCTCCAGGCCAGCAGTTGCCTCCAACTTCCCAACTGCCATCTTCCCCCCCAGCAGGCCAATCGCCTGGTCCACCTGCTCATCTTGCTGGGGGTCCACCACCACCACTGCCAATCCCCACCGCCACTGCTGAAGGTGGGGGGTCCAGCTTGCGCCCAAGCACTTCTGGGGCCAACCACGAAAACTTCAGCAGGGTAATCACCCTGGTCCGACAACTCATAAGCAACCGGGAGCTTGTCGAGTGGAGTGGTGATGAGGTGGATATGCACCTGGCCAAGCAGGTAGTGCTCTCTCTGGAGTTCTCTACCCAGCACCGCAAGCAACTAGCCCTGGAGAAGAGGGTGAAGGATCTTGAGCACGACAAGGAGTCACTGCGAAGTGACTTTGAAGCTGCCCAAGGATCTGTGGAGTTGATGCGGGGCATGGTGGAGAAAGCTAGGAGGGAGTACCTAGCGCAGGTCCAAGAGACCATCAAGACAGAGATCTTGATGGGGCAAGCTGTTAGCTCCTTGGACTGCACGGTGGTGGAGCTTAAGGCCGAGACCTCCTCCCTGCGCCAACAGAACACTCAGCTATTGGGGGAGCTCGAGTCCGCCAAAGAAGCAGCTGCTGCTGGGGAGAAAAGACTTGAGGAGGTGGTGGGCAAACTGTCTGAGGCTGCCTCCTCCCTTGCTGTCGTCACCACTGAGAGGGATGCTGCGGAGGCTTCAAAGCAAGAACTGGAGGTGGAGAAGGCTGATTTGATGAACGTGGGTGCTGATGCCCTTACAGACGGATTCGAGCTAGCACTCGAGCAAATCAAATGCGTTCTCCCAGACCTGGACCTCTCGCAGTTCAGCATCTACCATGAAGTGGTGGATGGAAAGCTCATCCCCCCTGCCCCTTAAACCTTTCTCTTTTCTGTAAATTTAACTTCTGCACAATTTTCTTATTACACTGAAATTTGTATAAGACTTGACTGTGAATACAAACTCTCAATGCTTCTTTTGTTACATAAGTTTCTTCCCTTGTATTTTCTTTGAACTTCACTTATCTTTATGTGCGCGACTAACTGTTAGCTAGCTTAGGTTCAGCGCGATCTTAGGCTTTACCTTTCCTTTCGCACACAACTAAGTGTTAACCAGCTTAGGCTTAGCGCGATCTTGAGCTTCGTCTTTCACTTTGCGCACGACTAAGTGTTAACCAGCTTAGGCTTAGCGCGATCTGCTTCTCTTACTCTTTGCGCACGACTAAGTGTTAACCAGCTTAGGCTTAGCGCGATCTGCTTCTCTTACTCTTTTGCTTCTACTTGATCACGACTGGCTATTCCCTCAGCTTGGTGTTTAACGGTCCTCGTGCGCTGCTTTGCACTACTAGCCAATTACTGACGACTCATCAGTGATCGCTCTTTAGTCTTTACTTAGCTTTTTCTGTCGCTCTAGCGCTAAGTGCATAAAGGACTTTGACATCGATCGCTCAAGGTGATGCCTCGTCTTGGGGAAAGAAAAGTGTTTCTCGCTAACCTCTCTTACTTTCCCCAAGGTCATCACCCTTTGGCGGGTTGAGTCGCTCATTCCCTGTCTCACTCCTGGGGTGAGAAGGGTTTCGGACTAAGAGTCTTACTGGGCCAATATTGGTGTATGCCAAGTGGGTAAGGACGTTTTGTCAAAACCTTTCCTTCCCCCCCCTTGGTCTTACTAGCACCCCTGGCTTTTCAAACCTTTAACTGCTTGCACTCACACCTGGGGTGAGGAAGACTTAGATCGGTGCCAGTACTTGCGCCTAGAGCAAGTAGGGTCTAACCAATCACCTGCACTTGCACCTGGGGCAAGGAGGATTTTAACTTTTAATACTTGAGCACACTTTATATGCTGAAAATTTTCTTTAATTGGGTGGCCTCGTTAAAAACCCTCCTTAGGGAAAAGAGTGCCCCCTTGTCTGTTCAGCTGTTTCCACCACATACAAACATGTGTCTTTTAGCGCGAGAACGCCTATTACTGTACAACTTTAACTGAAATAAAATTTTAAATGGGTGGCGTTCCATGTTCTGGGGATTGCTCCTCCTTCCAAAGTCTCTAGGCGATAGGCTCCGTTCTCTAATGTCTCCACCACTCTGTACGGGCCTGTCCACTTTGGGGATAACTTGTTCTGCATGTCATTCTGATGCGCCTTTCTCATCACCAGATCACCTTCCTGGAAACGCCTGGGCCTCACTTTAGAGTTGTGCCTCCGCTCCACTCTTCTCTTCACAGCTTCAGCACTGACTCTGGCCTCTTCCCACACTTCGTCTAGCAGATCCAGATTCACCTTACGCTCTTCATTGGACTCTTCAGCAACGAAGTTCAAGAATCTGGGGGAGCTCTCCTGTATTTCCACAGGAATCATGGCGTCTGTCCCATAGACAAGGCTGAAGGGTGTCTCATGGGTGCTGGACTGTGGGGTGGTGTGATAAGACCATACAATTCTGGGGACCTCCTCTGCCCAGCCTCCTTTGGCCTTGTCTAGTCTTCGCTTCAGCCCCCTGAGCAGCACCCGATTTGCTGACTCCACCTGCCCATTTGTTTGTGGGTGCTCCACTGAAGCGAAAACCTATTGTATCTTTAACTCTTCACACATCTTTCTCAGCTGATGACTGGTGAACTGGGTGCCATTGTCGGAAACCAGCCTCTTGGGTATTCCGAAGCGGCAGACAATGTTCTTCCAGACGAAGTGTTCGACTTTCTGTGCGGTGATGTGTGCAACTGGCTCTGCCTCCACCCACTTGGTGAAATATTCAATGGCCGCAATGAGGAACTTCATCTGCCTTGCCGCCAGGGGAAAGGGTCCTAGGATGTCAATCCCCCATGTATGGAATGGCCACGGGCTATGGATGGACCTCAACTCCTCAGGGGGTGCCTTGTGCCAATCTGCATGCAGTTGACATTGTTTGCATCGCTGAGCAAACCTTATGCAATCCTCCTTCAGTTTTGGCCAGTAGTACCCCGCGCGGAGTACTCTACTTGCCAAGGCGCGACCACCTACGTGGCTTCCGCACACCCCCTCATGCAGCTCAGACATGAGTCTGGTGCATTGCTCGCCGTGCACACAGATCTGCACAGGGTGAGAAAATCCAAATCTAAAGAGGTTTCCATCTATAAGAGTGAACTTACTTGAACTCCTCTTTATCCTTTTTGCCTCTGTCAGATCGAGCGGGAGTACACCATCTTCTAAGTATAGCTGGTATGGCATCATCCATGTGTGGGGTTCCTTCTCCGCATGGACCACCATCGACTCACCGGTCTTTGAGGGTCGCGATCTCACCCTCGGTGCTCTTAGTGTCTCTTGAGTCAACGACCGACGATCGATCGTTAGACGCTCCATTGACTTGTATACATGAAGCACCTGGTTGTCTGATACGAACGCGCGCGGCACCTTCAGGGTCTCCTGAATGACAGTCCTCTGCTTCCCCCCCTTGCCTGAGCTGGCCAGCTTGGCAAGCAGGTCTGCTCGGGCGTTCTGCTCTCTTGGCACATGTACTAACTCAAACTCGGTGAAGGACGTCTTCAAGAGCTGCACATACTCCAGGTAGGCTGCCATCTGGGGATCTTTTGCTTGGAACTCCCCCGTAACCTGCCCAGTGACCAGTAACGAATCGCTCTTGGCCAGCAGATTTCTTGCTCCCATTTCTCTTGTTAGCAACATTCCTGCGATCAGGGCCTTATACTCCGCCTGATTGTTGCTAGCTTTGAAGGCAAAACGGAGGGACTGCTCGATCAGTACCCCGTTTGGTCCTTCCAGGATGACTCCAGCGCCGCTTCCCTGCTGATTAGAGGAGCCATCCACCGATAACACCCATCGGAAATCTAGCCCTTCTGCAGGTGTCGCGATTGATGATAGCTCGACTACAAAGTCCGCGAACACCTGCCCCTTGATCGGTCCTCGGGGCTCGTACTGAATGTCAAATTCTGACAATTCTACTGCCCATTTGACCATCCTTCCTGCCACATCAGGTTTCTTCAATACATTCTGGATAGGCAGATCAGTCATCACCACCACTGTGAAGCTGTGGAAATAATGCCTGAGTCTTCTGGCTGAGAATACCACCGCCAGAGCAGCCTTCTCGAGGGCCTGGTACCTTGTTTCAAGGCCTTGCAGCACCTTACTCACGAAGTAAACAGGCCTCTGGGCCTGGTCTTGCTCTTGCACCAGGACTGAACTGACTGCCCTCTCCGTAACAGCAAAGTATAGACGAAGAGGGATGCCTACCTGGGGCTTTCGCAAGACTGGTGGGCTTGCCAGATACCCCTTCAACTTAATGAAGGCCTCCTCGCACTCCTGCGTCCAGAGAAATCTGCTGTTGCGCTTGAGACACTGGAAGTATGGGTGACCTTTCTCCCCTCCAGCGGACATAAACCGGGACAAGGCTGCCAAGCGACCGGTGAGCTGCTGCACTTCCTTTACCGTCGTTGGGCTCCTCATTGCCACGATTGCTGCGCACTTCTCCGGGTTAGCTTCGATTCCCCGCTCTGTTAAGAGGAAACCCAAGAACTTCCCAGCCTCCACACCGAATATGCATTTCTCTGGGTTGAGCTTCAGCCTGTACTTGGCAATGGTGGTGAATAGCTCTTCCAGATCAGCTGCATGATGCTTCTTCTCTTGGCACGTAACCACCATGTCATCTACATAGGCGTGTACGTTCCTTCCCAGCATGGGCGAGAGCACCCTATCCATGAGCCTCTGGTAGGTAGCCCCCGCATTCTTTAACCCGAATGGCATGACCTTGTAGCAATAGCAAGACCGTTCCGTCATAAACGCAGTCTTGCATTCATCCATGGGGTGCATCCTGATCTGGTTGTATCCCGAGAAAGCGTCCAAGAAGCTGAGCAGCTTTCCCCCCGATGCGCTATCGACTAGAGCATCTATACTGGGTAAGGGGTAAGAATCCTTGGGGCACGCCTTGTTGAGGTCAGTGAAGTCCACGCACATTCTCCACTTGCCGCTTGCCTTCTGCACCAATACCACATTCGCTAGCCACTCGGGGTACTGGATTTCTCTGATATGCCCTGCGACAAGGAGCTTCTGCGCTTCGTCGTGGATCACCTTCCTCTTCTCCTCGTTGAATTTCCTTCTCCTCTGTCGCACCGGTCGAACCATGGGGTCCATCGACAGACGATGGCAGAGGAAATCGGGGTCGATCCCTGGCATGTCGGATGCTGACCATGCAAAGGCATTCATGTGCTTCTCAATCACACCCATGATCAGCCTTCGCTCTTCTTCAACGAGGGATCCCCCCAACTTGAACTTTCTTCCCCCGATGTCCACTTCGACCCACCCTTCAGCTGGGTGGGGCCTTCTCTCACTGGCAATGACCGCTCTCGCGATCCCTGACTCGCGAGGAGTGATCGCGCCTTCCTCTTCTTCTTCAACTTGGGCTACTTGGGAGCCCCCCACCGCAGCATCCTCCATCCTCTGAGCGCCCTGTGTCTCTCTGACCACCGATCGCTCTTCGCGCACTCCCGGAGGTGGTTTTGTGGTGACATGGCACACACTTCTTTTTTGCTTCAGGCTGTTCTCGTAACAGCGTCTTGCCTCAGCCTGATCCGACTTGATGGTTATCACGGTCCCTTCCATCGACGACAGCTTCAACTTCATATGCCTTGTCGATGGTATTGCGCCCAGTCTATTGAGCGTTGGCCTCCCCAGCAGGACATTGTACGCAGAAGGGGCGTTCACCACCAGGTACTTTATCTTTTCAGTGCGGGCTGTCGTTTCGTCAGTGAACGTTGTCCTCAGCTCGATGTATCCCCGCACTTCTACCTGATCCCCTGCAAAACCGTAGAGACAACCAGTATACAGTCTTAACTGATCAGGGGACAACTGTAGCTTGTTGAATGTTGGCCAGAACATGACATCCGCCGAACTTCCTTGATCTACGAGCACTCTATGCACCCGTCTTCCTGCCGTGATGAGAGAAATGACCACAGGGTCGTTGTCGTGCGGGACAACATCCCGTAGGTCAGCTTTCCTGAAGATAATGTCCACCTCAGGGTAATGACTCTCATTCACTGCATCTACCGCCATCACCGATCGAGTGTATCTCCTTCTTTGTGAAGCTGTGCATCCCCCACCAGAGAAGCCTCCAGCGATCGTCTGCACTTCCCCATGCATAGGGACTTCATGCTGTTGCTCTCCAGTTTGGGATCCTGACGCGCGATCACCCTGCGGCTCACGCAGGTAATCTGCTAGAAAACCAGACTTCACCAACTCTGCCAGTTGGTGTCCCAGCGCCAAACAGGAATGAAGTGTATGGCCAAAGGCCTGATGAAACTCACAACATTCATTCTTCTTCCTTCCAAGTACCTTATCTGTCTTCTCTGGTACTCGTAGTCTTGCCGCTACGGCAGGAAAGGCGATGAGATCCGCCAATCCCACCATGAAGTTGTATCTCGGGGGTGCGTTATTCTCCCGTGCACGCCCCTTGCTCTGGTCTTTGCCTGATGCATAGGGACGAGGTTTTTCCCGCACCTTCTTCCCCTCCTTGGCCTCATGCACCCTGGCTTACTGTGGCTTTCCTTGCCCTCCACGCGGCCTGGGTGGTGCAGCACTTCCCCTCTTCTCAGAAACCTCTGTTTCTGCCACTATGTGCGCCATCGCACGTCGTCGAATCTCTGCAAAGGTGCTAGGATGGCTCCTGATGAGAGACTCGCTGAAAGGGCCAGGCAGCACACCCTTATTAAACGCGTGCACCAGCATATCTTCATCTTTGCTGGGCAGTCTAACTACTTGTGCTCCAAAGCGGTTGAGGTAGTCTTTCAGCGACTCACCTTGGTACTGGCGCACGTCGAACAGATCGTAGGACACCACTGCAGGTGCCTTGTTGACGATGTGTCCTTCTGGCAGGCTTACGAACCACTCCATGGCGATTCCGCTGAGCGTACTCATAAACATTTTGCAGTAGACAGCGTCTGAACCCCCAGACAGCATCATCTGGGTGTGGAACGCCGTCAGATGCGCTTCCGGGTCTTCTACCCCCTTGAACGACGCTTTGACCCCCACCAGGTTGGGAGGCACCATGGTTCCCATGATCTCAGGGGAGAATGGCATGGGAAATGCCCTTGGAGGTGAGGGCTGCCTAGACATCCTTTCGTCAACAACGTGCTCCCTCTGCGCCTGCAACGTCCTTCTCAACTCTTCGTTGACACGATTCAGCTCATCGTTCCTGCTTTGCGACGCAGCCAACTCCGTCTGCATCCTTTCTTGTTTAACTTTCGACGCTGCAGCGTTATCCTGCAGCGTGCGCACCATTTCCAGGACCTGCGCCATTATCACAGCTCCTTCGTCAGCGGATGGCGCAGGTGATGGTTGTCTGTTTCTAGGCATCCTTCTCTATCAAAGAAACTGATTAAACTCTGGTAAGCTTTAAAACTGTGGTATATATGGGACAACGATTCACTCGTGCCCCACGGTGGGCGCCAAATGATCCTGCCGGCAACTCGAACGTGGACGAATCGCTTCGTAGCACTCTCTGCCCTGTCTACGCGAGTGCGTCTTCTGCAGAATCACCCTCCGAACTTTCTCTCAGATATCGTCAAATGTGACCTGCAAAAAACACAGACGGCGCCTCTAGCGGCCGTTTGCACTCCAACGATCAAGTTAGTCCAACAAAACCACCAGAAACTGGAAACTAGTAATGCGTGTGTGAGAAAAACTTGCACTCTGTTTTTCGTCTTTTTTTCTTCCCCTTCTCCCACCCCGATTCTTTCTTTTATCTCTCTCTCTCTGCTTCTGGGCATAACAGAATTCTGTTATGCTTTTCTGGCATGTGTCAGAACCCTGTTATGCTTTTTAGAGAAAGCGTACCTTCAGAATCAGCAATGGGGAGCGTGAGAGTCTGCGCATGTCTGCGCTTGGCTGCGCCTGTCTGTACCTTTAGTGGTACGGAGTGCTCTTTTGTCTGGACCGCACCCCTCTCAGATGATGACACGTGGAAGCCTGCAACTCACATCTAACCACACACGTGTCACTTACTGGAAGGGCTCTAGCGCCTCTCTTTGTGTGCCTAAGTTACGCCCTTGCGGAGTAACTCAGGATGCTTCTCTTATCTGGGTAAATCGCATACTCTTAGGAGAACGTCGGGTGTGGCTGGTCTAGGCACACTCACCAAACGTTACTCTCTGCGTAGGCGACTCACCCTTCATGATGCCACGCACGTAATGGGTTGAGGGAATCACCAATCACCGACTGGCTTACTAGTTCCCTCAGGCCACTCTCGTGCATGATTCCTTGAGGTGTGCTCATGCGAGGTCCATGCGTAACGCTCTCGCTTGGAACCTTAGTCCCAGCTTAACTGCGTGTAACACGAGACCCCGATGACAATACACCCGATGACTGATCAGTGATTATTCGCTTATCGCGCTCTGCCTCCAGGCGCGAGTCTGGGAACTGGTCTGCTGGTGGTCACTTGGTTACTGACCACCGATCACCATTCTAGGTGATCTATCCCCCGACCTCTCTGCCGCCTGATCTGTCGGTGGTAACTTGGTTACTGACCACCGATCACCTCTCTTGGCGATCGTCCCCCCGACCTCTCTGCCACCTGGTCCACGTGTCACCCTTCGAGTGGTCCACGTGGTTCTCTGCTGCTGACATCATCGACTACCGATGACCGATCGGATCAGTTTGCAACTTGTTCTTTTCGCTATTAATTGATTGAAAGCACTTACGATATCTTTGAAAACCAATTTCATGTGTTCAAGTTGTGTTTTGATATGTTTAATATTTCTCTTACAATCTTAGTCTATTAACTGATTGAAACACTTATGAATATCTTTGAAAAACAATTTCATGTGTTAATTGTGTTTTCATATGTTTAATACTTCTTTTACAATCTAAGGTCTATTACTTGATTCGAACACTTGTGATAATACCTTTGAAAAACCATTTCATGTGTTCAAATTGTATTTTGATATGTTTTAATACTTCTTTTACAATCTAAGGTGTATTAATTGATTGAAACACTTGTGATATCTTTGAAAAACAATTTCATGTGTTAAAATTGTGTTTTGATATGTTTATTACTTCTCTCATTTACTGATGAGAATCAAATAAAGGAGGCTTTTATTAATGGAGGAAGAGGACATCCACCCTCACATTTGAAGTTCTTCCTTCTAGTCTTCTCAAAATTAAAAGAAGACATAAAATAAAGATGAGGCCCAAGCCCAAAGCCCAAGCCCAAGCCAAAGAAGGCCAAAGCCCAAAGAGCCCAAGTCCATCCCATGAGGGGCAAGGCCAAGCTTTGAAATACTCTTGTATAGTTTTAGGAGGTGTGGTTATTAAATAAAGGAGTGTGAAAATGTAAAATAAAGTCACATTACCCATGTGACTTAGGAGAGTGGTGTAGGTGATGGAGGAGGGCCAAGCACACCTACCCAAGGAAGCCAAGGCCCAAGCCAAGGAGAGCGTCTAGACCAAGACCAAGGTGAGCGTCTAGGACGTGAAGGTGAGCGTCTAGGACGTGAAGGAGGGAGGCTATCCATGGAGCTAGACCGTCTAGGCCCCCTTACAAGATCAATGGCAAAACATGCTCAAACACAAGTAAATGAAGCCACGGATGGAAGAGAGAAGGCTTTGTATATGTTTGCATAAAGGCCCATTAGGGGTACTTAGTAGATAGGATAGTGTAGAAAGCACTTTTGATGGAAACATTCTAGAAACTAGGGTTGTGTGGCCGGTCATTGCACATGGCACATGGCTTAGCATTTAGATTTAATTTTGGTTTTCTTTTCCTTAGAAGTTAGCTTACCATTTACGTCCAAGATAGCTTACCATTTAATTGAGTAAAGTTATGCTGCCATTTTTGTGCACAAGCTTTACTTCTCCTAGAAATCTAGGCTCTAAACTTCAATCCTTTCACCTTCTCCCTTGAGCTGGCCGAACCACTCAAACACCATACTCATCATGCACCTACAAGGCCAACACAACTCCTAGGAGGGTCTTGATCATATCACCCATTGCTTCCTCACCCTATTTTCTACTTTGATTCAAGAAGAACACATGAAAATGCCATCAGTAGGTGTAGTTTTTGGGAGGTGTCATAGTAGAAAAAGGTCACACCTCCCATGTGACTTGTTTTTGGTGGGAATTTCAAATGAGTTTATTTGAAATTTCCCACCTATTTTTCAGCACCTTAGGCTATAAATAGAGGTGCTTCCTTTGTAAAATTCAGATTTGGAATTTGTAGTATCAAAACTCTCCCAAATTGGTGATTGAGTGTAGTGAGAACTTGTCTTCTCCTCTTCCTAGTCTCATCTTGAGTGCCTTGGTTCTCTCAAGTGGCGGCATTGCACACTTATCTTGGAGCATTCACACTTCAAGTGGCGTGTTCATCAACCAAGAACTACAACCACATAAGTCCTCTTTCTTCTCCATCTTCTCATTCCATTTCCGTGCCTATTTGAATTCTTAAACATGTCTTAGGTTCCTTTCTTGCTTTCTATTCGGTGTTCTTGCTTATTTTCATGTTTCAATCGGTTCATCTTCTTTCTCCTTGGATTTGTTCGGTGCATTTCAGTTTTGAAGCATTTTAATCGGTTCATTTCATTTGTTATGCAATTTAATCGGTTCATTTGCATTTTTACATTTTTTAATCGGTTCAATTGGCAAGAAATGGGTCTTCCATGTGAGTTTGGTGTTTGGTGCAAGTTTTGGTGAGTTCTTGAAACATAGAACATTGATCCAATTCTATTAAAAGTGCCTAAGCTATCTCCAACTCAAGTTGATTCCATAGAATGTCAAAGAATCATCTCTTCTTTGCTATTGGAATCACATCATGTGGTATCATGAGTCTTAGGTTCTTCTTATTTAATTGTTGAGTTGTGTGCACTTTAATTTCAAGAGCTCTTTAATTTTCTTGCAATTTAAGTTTCCGTTTTAGAATTTTACTTGAGTATTCTTGCTGTTTTTCTTTTACTCCAAGTGCTTGTGAAAAGGTTTATGGCACTCATAATTCTTATGAGTATGGTTGCTCTTTTGGAATGGCATTATCCTTCCTAGAGTTTACCTTAAGCTTCTTTTCACTTGTTGTTAAAATTTGTGATGTGTCTTTTAATTTTGTAATCATGTCAAGTTTTGTCTTAGTCATGTTATTCCATATTTGTCATTACTTCTAGTAGTACTTTTATTGTTTTGATTGTTTCTTGCTTTGGTGTCATATAATTTTCTGAATTTATGTTGATCCTTTGTGCATTTTCTTTTTAGAATTGAGTTCATACTTGTATTCTAGACCTATACAAGTTCCAATACATCATTTTCTATTATGTCTTTGCTAGTTCATCATCCTGTTTTTTTATTCCTATTAGGATTCCTCTGTTTCTGAAAAAAGTGCTTACTGTTTTTCCTTATTGCAATTGATTTACTAACTGGAAAATTCTGAAATTCTGGATTTGAGATATTCAAAGTGTTAGAAAAGAATAGAAAAAAGAATCATTCAAAAATACGAAGTACACAAAAAATGATAAATAAAATAAAAAAAGTGTACATTTCTGCCGAAAAAAATACGGTAATCTGGCAGCGATTTTGAAAAATTTATTTCTCTCAATTGGCTTACTATTTTTAATTGATTCCAGTGCCATTATTGAGTTAACATCTTGAAGTTTCTGTGGTTTAAATTTCATAATCCAGTTCGCTCTACATCATTCCAGTTAAATCAGTGAATATCAAGCACAGTTTGCATTAAAAAAAAAAATTTCCAGTAGCTAAATTTTTGTTTTCTTCATCTACTCTAGTGCTTTTCCTTAAGTATTCTTTTGTGTGCCTACTTTTCTCATTGAGTTCTTTATTTTCTTGATTGTCTTTCATTCTTACTCTTTGAGTTTGTCTTACATATAGTATTCCTTTTGCAATTACCTTTCCTTGCTTATACCTTTTCTTGTTTGTCTTTATTGTTTCATTGGTTTTGTGGTGGTTGCTTTTGAGATTGGTGTGCTTGCTTTGACATCTTTCATTTGAGGATTCCAAGGCCTCAAGATCAGATTGGTGCAAGGACATTATTTCTTTGAGAGTGACCTCTTTTTTCTGCCTCCATTCACTTCGGCAATTTCATTGCCAAGCTCACTGTTTTTGCTAATTTTGTTTCTTAACTTGTTTGCTGTTTTTGTGTGTTTGCTGTTTTTTATTTGCAAAATGGCTGGCTATTCAAGTGGTGCATCTTACAAACAGCATTCTCCTTCCAAAGCTTCAGTCCTCGGTGAAGAAGAACATAGAAGAAGGATGCATCACCATCATTCTCATGAAGAGAGCTATAACCATGACCAAAGATATCACCAAGTGTTCAACATTGCTTGTAAAAAAGTCCCTAGTTTTAATGGTGATAGTGATCCTAATGTGTATTTAGATTGGGAGACTAAGGTTGACCATTATTTTCATGTGTATAGGGTCCAAGATGACGATAAACTTAGGATAGTTTCTTCATCCTTTTTGGGCTATGCCAAAGAATGGTGGCATAAAATTGTAATGGACATTATATATCGCAAGAAACCTCCCGTGGTTTCTTGGAATGCTTTGAAAGAGTGTATGCGCGCGAGGTTTGTTCCTCCTTCTAGGAAGGAACACTTGTTGAAGTTCCAAAGGCTTCCTCAAGGACATAGGATGGTAGAAGAATACATTAAAGATTTTGAAACAACTTTGACTAAAATGAATATGCATGCTAATGAAGAGTCAAAACTAATATGGTTTGTACGTGGTTTGAGAAGAGATATTAGAGAAATTGTAGAATTAAATGAGTACTCTTCTTTAAAGAAAGTGTTTCGCCAAGCCATCAAGGTAGAATCCTATCTTTTGAAAACAACTTTCAAAAATACTCATGATTATAATTTCTACAACTCTTCTAGGAAGGATGCCAACAAAATGTCTACTCAAAATTGTCCTTCCAATTTTTCCAAACAAACCATGTTTCCAAAGAAAGTTTCTACTACAAATCCTTCTAATCCTAAGTCACCTACCCAACCTTCAAATATCAAATGTTTTAAATGTTTAGGTTTTGGGCACATAGCTCTTCATTGTCCACAAAAGCAAATCTTAATGATAAAAAAGGTAAAACAAGACCTACCTCACCCACCTACCACAAGTAAAAAAGAAAAAGACAAAGAAGGCCAAGTTGACATGGATCTAATCCTTTCACCTCCAAGGTGTTTTCCTTCCTTATCTTTTTCCTTACCCAAGGTTCCTATTTCACCACCATCTTGGTTAAAAACTGTTAGGGATAATTTGTTCATACCTCCTAATGGTTGTCACCATTTAAGAGGTCTTTTTCCAAAACATCACATCATTCCCAAACAAATTTTTCCAACTTGGTCGATTTATAGAACCTCCTTTTCTGAAATCCCATTATTTACAAATGCTAAGTCATGTTTACATTTTTCTTCCACTTTTAATTGTAAAACTAAACTGACTTTGTTATATGCAGGGATTTAGAATTCGTGGACGAATTCTCTCCAACTCGAGGAGTATGATGAGAATCAAATAAAGGAGGCTTTTATTAATGGAGGAAGAGGACATCCACCCTCACATTTGAAGTTCTTCCTTCTAGTCTTCTCAAAATTAAAAGAAGACATAAAATAAAGATGAGGCCCAAGCCCAAAGCCCAAGCCCAAGCCCAAGAAGGCCAAAGCCCAAAGAGCCCAAGTCCATCCCATGAGGGGCAAGGCCAAGCTTTGAAATACTCTTGTATAGTTTTAGGAGGTGTGGTTATTAAATAAAGGAGTGTGAAAATGTAAAATAAAGTCACATTACCCATGTGACTTAGGAGAGTGGTGTAGGTGTAGTTTTTGGGAGGTGTCATAGTAGAAAAAGGTCACACCTCCCATGTGACTTGTTTTTGGTGGGAATTTCAAATGAGTTTATTTGAAATTTCCCACCTATTTTTGAGCACCTTAGGCTATAAATAGAGGTGCTTCCTTTGTAAAATTCAGATTGGAATTAATCTAAGAAAACTCTACTCAAATTTTGAGTGAACTTTGGAGAGCTTTGAGCCTTCTTCTCTAGTCTTATCTTGATGGATCAATGGAGTCCTCAAGTGGCGGCATCACTCTCATCTAGGAGCATTCCACACTTCTAGTGGCGAGATCATCCATCCTCCTTCCATCTTCATGAGCATTTCTTCTCTCCTTCCTTTCTCCTCTTTCATTTGTTTTTGTTAGCTTGTGTTCTTGAGTTTGGTTTGGTGTTCTTGCTGTTTTTATGAGTATTTTGGTTCGGCAGTTTTATAATTCTGTCCATTCATCTTGTTCCTTTGCTTTTCTTACTCTTTTGTTCGGTTCAATTTGACTAAAATTGGTTCATCCAAATGAGTTTGGGATTTGATACTAGTTTTTGGTGAGTTCTTGTCTTAGAACAATGATCCAACTCTAAGAAAAGTGCCTCTATAATGTCCAACTCAAGGTGATTCCTAAGAAGGTCAAGAACCTTTCTCTATATGGCTAGTGGAATCACATCATTTACAATCTGAGGTTTTACAACCTAGGAAACTATATATAAGAAAGTGAATGTTCTGTATAATAATAGTTTAAAAGTATCTTAACTATTGAAAACAAGCGTATTACTTAACTAAGTGTTTGCAACTTGTTCTTTTCGCTATTAATTGATTGAAAGCACTTACGATATCTTTGAAAACCAATTTCATGTGTTCAAATTGTGTTTTGATATGTTTAATATTTCTCTTACAATCTTAGTCTATTAACTGATTGAAACACTTATGAATATCTTTGAAAAACAATTTCATGTGTTAAAATTGTGTTTTCATATGTTTAATACTTCTTTTACAATCTAAGGTCTATTACTTGATTCGAACACTTGTGATAATACCTTTGAAAAACCATTTCATGTGTTCAAATTGTATTTTGATATGTTTTAATACTTCTTTTACAATCTAAGGTCTATTAATTGATTGAAACAGTTGTGATATCTTTGAAAAACAATTTCATGTGTTAAAATTGTGTTTTGATATGTTTATTACTTCTCTCATTTACAATCTGAGGTTTTACAACCTAGGAAACTATATATAAGAAAGTGAATGTTCTGTATAATAATAGTTTAAAAGTATCTTAACTATTGAAAACAAGCGTATTACTTAACTAAGTTGTACCACCCTGGTGGTCGGGAGTGATGACGTGGCATCCTGCTACAGTATAGGCGTGTTGGCAAGGCGCCGGGTTGGCAAAAGGGAAGGAAGTCGGGGGGCTCGTGTAGTCGCCAGTTGTTAAGTTGGCGTGTTCCTATCTCCAGCTTACCAGAATCGGCGATCACCAGGTTAAAGATGAAGTCGTCAGATGTAGATTCAGGCGACCTAGTCATCGGAGATCGCCAGAGCAAGCACATCGCCAAAGATGAAGGAGAAGCAGATTATGAAGGCGGCCGGCGAGACCACAGGGAAGGTGTATGAAGGCCCCTAACTCGCCAGTTCCAGTAGAGATCGCACTCCCAAGTTAGCTATGCACGGGGCAGTACCATGCATAAGTGACTTAGCCAAAATGAGAGTAGAAGCAGCGCCAAGTCAAGGAGGCTCCAGATGATGGCACGTGTACGACTGGATGCGAGCCACGTGTCCAGGTCTGTAACTGCCAGGAGAGAGAAAACAACCAGGTATATAAGAGTTCTCAACAAACTTTCTGAGGTACGCACGTTCAGATTATACTCTTTACGCTTGCGAGTTATAGAGCTTACTGTGAGAGAGGATTTGCACGGTTCTTGTTCTCTTAGTATTTGCTGATACCGTCACTGACTTCGGCGTTGGAGTGCGATCGGCCGCAGCGGCGCCGCTCTGTTTCTTTGCAGGTTCTTGAGGAGGATCTCGAAGAGGAACGGAGGTTCGAAGCGGTGCACACGTCGATCCCTTGACGAGGCAGTTTCCAGCGTTCTGGTCAACAGGCAGGATCATAAGTGTTTGCAACTTGTTCTTTTCGCTATTAATTGATTGAAAGCACTTACGATATCTTTGAAAACCAATTTCATGTGTTCAAATTGTGTTTTGATATGTTTAATATTTCTCTTACAATCTTAGTCTATTAACTGATTGAAACACTTATGAATATCTTTGAAAAACAATTTCATGTGTTAAAATTGTATTTTCATATGTTTAATACTTCTTTTACAATCTAAGGTCTATTACTTGATTCGAACACTTGTGATAATACCTTTGAAAAACCATTTCATGTGTTCAAATTGTATTTTGATATGTTTTAATACTTCTTTTACAATCTAAGGTCTATAATTGATTGAAACACTTGTGATCTCTTTGAAAAACAATTTCATGTGTTAAATTGTGTTTTGATATGTTTTATTACTTCTCTCATTTACAATCTGAGGTTTTACAACCTAGGAAACTATATATAAGAAAGTGAATGTTCTGTATAATAATAGTTTAAAAGTATCTTAACTATTGAAAACAAGCGTATTACTTAACTAAGTGTTTGCAACTTGTTCTTTTCGCTATTAATTGATTGAAAGCACTTACGATATCTTTGAACACCAATTTCATGTGTTCAAATTGTGTTTTTATATGTTTAATATTTCTTGATCCTGCCTGTTGACCAGAACGTTGGAACTTGCCTCGTCAAACTTGGATCGACGTGTGCACCGCTTCAACCTGCGTCCTTCCTCACGATCCACCTCAAGAACCTGCAAAAGAACAGAGCGGCGCCGCTGCGGCCGATCGCACTCCAACGCCCAAGTCAGTGACCGAACCACCAAATACTAAGAGCAATAACACTCAAGAACTCTCAAGGAACCGTGCAATGTGCTCTCTCACAGTATGCTCAAGAACTCGCAAGCGTAAAGAGTATAATCTGAACGTGCATACCTCAAAAGTTCGTTGGGGAACCCTTAAATACCTGGTCATTTTCTCTCTCCTGGCAGTTACAGACCTGGACACGTGGCTCGCATCTAGTCGTACACGTGCCATCATCTGGAGCCTCCTTGACTTGGGCGCTGCTTCTGACTCTCTATTTGGCTAAGTTACTTATGCATGGTACTGCCCAGTGCATAGCCAACTTGGGAGCGCGATCTCTACTGGAATTGGCGAGTTAGGGTGCCTTCGTACACCTTCCCTGTGGTCTCGCCAGCCGCCTTCATAATCTGCACCACCTTCATCTTCGACGATGTGCTTGCTCTGGCGATCTCCAATCACTTGGTCGCCTGAGTTTACATCTGGCGACTTCATCTTCAACTGGGCGATCGCCGGTCCTGGTATGCTGGAGATCGGAGCACGCCAACTTAATAACTGGCGATTACACGAGCCCCCCGACTTCTTTCCCTTCTGCAAATCTGGCGCCTTGTCAACACGCCTACACTGTAGCTTGATGCCACGTCATCACTTCCGACTACCAGGGCGGTACACAAGCCCCCCAGTCTTAAGCAAAGACTTGTCCAGCGAAAAGACTAAAAGAGTCACGTCAATACCGGTCTACGTGGCACTGGCGCAGAATTTCAAGCGATTGTACTTTCTGCTTCTCTGACGCTCCACCAAACATCTCACCCATCGCTCGACACGTGGCTTCATCAACGGTTACCTTCAGTTAACGTTTGCGCTTCCCAAACCCATTTCGAAAAAACCCTTAAACCCATTTTCGCTCCACTGTTCCATCACTTTCTTCGCGTTCTCAAACGCTCCAACTTTCTTCTGCAAAAAAGCTCTCGACGTTCTTTGACTTCCTGAATCACCAACTTCTTCCACCACTCTTCCGATCATCAAAAGGTACTTCCTTTCCTTCTTCTGCTGGTTTTTCTGCATTTCAACCGATTCGCATCATCCTTTAACTGTCTGGTGCATACGTTGTGGGTTATTTTTGCTATTTCTCCTTCTTCGTAACTTAGGGCTTCGTCTTCGGTACAACGAACCTTCGTTCGTTGTTTTTTTTTTTTTTTTCACCCTTCGTTCCCGATCGAGTCAGCCTCTGCGAACCCTGATCATTTTTCCTTTTCTTATTCTTTTGCAGCTTCAACAATGACTCGCTCAAAGATCACCCCAAATCCTCCTCCTTCATCACGAAACCCTTCCTCACAAGCACACGACCCACCGCGAGCACGCGGCGCATCGTCTTCCCAGGCTGAGAGGCCTGCACCTTCCCGCCCCAACCTGGCCCAGGCTACTCCGCCTGTCACCGGAGGAGCCTCCGTCCCCCCACCAGACTTCAAAAAACTATATCCCTGGGCCAACTCGACCTTGTTGAGGGAAACGTCTTCTGTGAACACTGCTGGGGCAGTTTTGCGATTGACGAAGGGGGATGAGCCTCACCAATCATTCCACAAGGAGCACGACGAGAAGATGACGGCGCTACCTTGCCCCCATGACCTGCCAGTTTGCACAGACGACAAGGCAAACAACGGTGGACCCTTCTGCTTCGTTTACACAACCTTGTTCAAGAAGGTGAAACTCAGGTTTCCCTTCACTCGCTTTGAGAGGGAGCTTCTCACCGAGCTCAACATCGCCGCCGCCCAGCTCCATCCCAACAGCTGGGCGTTTGTGCGGGCGTTCCAAGTCATGTGCGACCATCTGGGGTTGCCAGCATCTGTGGATGTCTTCTTATTTCTCTTTGAAGCCAAGCACCCAGGAGACCGCCTGTGGGTAAGCTTGAATGGGATTGCTGGGAGGTTGATCCTTTCTATCTTCCAGCAATCCTACAAAGACTGGAAAGGCAAATTCGTCCAGGTGCGCCCCAACGAGAAAGACGCGTCGTTGCTCGACGGTTTCCCCTTGTACTGGGTAAACAAGGGGAATAAAGAGTCCAAGAGTAGCTTCAGGAGGCCAAGAAGTCCTGATAGCATGGGTGCCTTGGACAGAGACGTTTGCTTCTTTTGGAAGAGCGTGGCAGATGCCAACATCACCTTCCTCACCACCACGCTCATCTGCTTCGAATTCTTCGAGGACCAACTCGAAATTCGGATAGGTCAGAACGTCTAAGCCTTTATTCTAACATGGCCTTTGTTAATTATTTATGGGCGTCTTGCGCGTTGTGCGCAAGACTTTGGTTTTATTTTTCTGCACCATTTATCTGCTTTGCTGCATGCTGCCTTATGCATTTGTTTTCTTTCTGAGCTAACCCATGCACTTTTGCTCCATGCAGATAATATGTTGGGCCAGGGCAAGCTCGCTGAACTGAGGGCGCTCGCCCGAACCCATGGGTTGGCCTCGGGTTCCCAAACCGTGCCAAACTCTGTGGTGGAGATCGCCGCTGCTCAAGGCAGATCGCCACCCAGGGGCCCAACTTCCTCCGAGGCCCAACCCGCCAACCAACGCAAGAAGCTGGTCCTCAGGAAACCCAAGAGGAAAGCCCCCCAGATAGTCCATGAGGAGGAAGAGGAAGACGACGAGGTCACTGAAGATGGCCTCGTCACGAAGAGGAAGAGGGTGGCACCTTCTTCTCCACCTGCTCCACCCCCTCTTCCAACATCAACGCCACCAACTACACCTGCTCCGCCTCTAACACTGCCACCTCCACCAGCCCCTGCCTCACCAGTCCAAGCAATCCCACTAGCGACTGCGCCACCTGCGGTTGAGGCCCCCGAGCCAAACTTCATGGAGGACCCCCCGAGCGCCTCCACGCCTTGTGCAACAGCTGGAGGGGGTCCCCCTTCAAATGCCTCAGCCGCAGACGTTGCTCCAATCGGGGATGAAGTTGCCCATAACTCTCCAATTCTGATTACTGAATCCCCGACGTCGCCACCGCGCCAAGAAGCACCTGCTGAACAACCAACTAAAGAAGGTGGCGGTGAGAGCCAACAACAGGCCCACCCGGCGCCTCCACAGGCATGCCTCTCTATTGAGGTTAAGAGGATGTGGGAGCCTTTCTCTGCTAAACTGAAGATGATGGCAGAAGACTTCCCCACCATTATAACTAGAGCTGTGGAGAGCTCCACCAGGAAGCTCCAGGATGACCTCTTCAACCTTCAAACTGAGAATAGCACTATGAGGGTTGAGGTGGAGAAGTTATCCTTCAATCTGACACTCGCGGAGATTGAACATTCCCGAGTAGAAGATGCGATGAGCACCGAGCTCCGGTTGGCGCGCAAGGAGGCCACCGATCTACGCCACAAGGTGCAGCTTCTGGCTCAAGAGAAGATTGAGCTGGAGAGCAAGATTGTACCTTATCGCGTTAAGGTGGCTGACCTAAAGGCCTTAATAAAAACTGACGCCGCCAAGGTGAAGAAACTGGAGCAAAGGTCAGCTGATCGGGAGATCTTCCTGGGAAAGGTGGAAAAAGAAAGGGACGACACCATGGCGAAGCTTGCTGAAGCCAACACAGAGAAGGGGAAAATCGCTGCTGAATTGGGCCAAGTGCAGGCAGAATCCAAGAAGGTTGCTGAAGACCTTCTTCAAGCTCAAGGAACCATTGAACAACTCAAGAAGCAAGCTGAAGAGCTGGAGCAGCAGAACAAGGGGCTGAAGGAACAAACTGAAGAACTCAAGAAACAGATTGAAGAGCTTAATCTGAGTTCTGCCCAAATTCTGGCTGCTGGATTCGAGGCTGCACGGGAACAATTCGCCTGCTTGTTCCCCGATCTGGACCTTAGCAAGGTGTCCCTTAACAACGAGGTGGTGGATGGGAAGGTGGTTCCCGCTGAAGACTGATCAATTTCCTCCATCCACCACCTTTATGCTTTCTCTTTGTATTTTGTAATGAACTTTTTTCTTTTCCTGTTTATGTACCCCGAACTGATATTTACTTAATGAAATTGCCTTTGTATTTCTTCCTGCAACTTCTTTGTCTGCTTTAACTTTCCTTGCGTAGTTTGCTTCAAAGAAATGACTTAGCGATTTCGTAGGCACGATCTTATACTTAACTGCTTCGAACCACTTCAACTTCAAATAACAACCACTTTAACAACTTGTAATCTTAAGGCAATGAACCTTAGCGCAAAATCACTCTTCAAGCAACGAACTTTAACTCAACCACTGGCTTAAAACATTGCTTCACCCGATCTGCTTCATCAAAACGGGTCTTTAACTTTCTCGCCACTGTTTGAACTTTTCCTGGTCGCCAAAGACTCACTTGGCGATATCAGCTTCTTTCTGGCTTCATACCTTGGCCATTGTTCTTTTATCTGGGGGTAGAGGCGCCTTTCGGATCCTTCTCTACCTCCTTGAGCCTCCGAACAAGAGACCGGGTGGCTAGGCGCTCTCTTCGAACCTACCTTAGCCACCTTCCAAACTTCTTCCGCCCTCTACACCATACCTGAACTCGTTCGAGACGAGAAGGATTTTCTCTTGCCTGAACTCGCTCATAGGCGAGAAGGTCTTTTAACTCGCCTGAACTCGCTCATAGGCGGGAAGGTCTTTAAGCTCGCCTGAACTCGCTCATAGGCGAGAAGGTCTTTTAATCGTGCCTCTACATTGCCCCAGGGGCTACATCTCCTCCCCCCCAGAAACACTGAGGACTTTTCACTGGTGCCCCTACATTGCCCCAGGGGTTACATCTTCTCGCCCCCAGAAACACTGAGGACTTTTCACTCTTCCTCGCCTGCACTCGCTTGACGGCGAGGAGGTCTTTATCTCGCCTCAGAACGCGCGAGGGCGTTGAGGTCTTTTAACTGGTGCCTCCGATCGCCGAAAGACGATGAGGACTTTAACTTTAACTTGTGCCTCTGATCGCCGAAAGACGATGAGGACTTAAAACTTTAACTGGTGCCTCCGATCGCCGAAAGACGATGAGGACTTAAAACTTTTTAGAAAGCACGCAATATATCTTTAACTTGCCTTAAGTCACGTATAAGTGACAAGGTCTTTCTTCAAAACTTTCTAAAATCAACAGGCATGCAATCTAAAACAACTTAAACTTTTGAAAACTCCTCTTTATTGGGTGGCCTCGTTAAAAACCCTCCTTAGGGAAAAAAGAGTGCCCCCTTCAAACTGTTTTAACAGAGACATTGTAATGTAACTTCGTGTTTATCTTTACTTACAAAGTTTTCAACTGTAATATAACTTGAGGTGCGTGGCGTTCCAAGTGCGAGGGATCGCCCCTCCTTCCAATGTCTCTAAGAGGTAGGCGCCGTTCCCGAGCGCCTCGGTTATTCTGAACGATCCCATCCACTTGGGCGACAGTTTATTCTCCATCTCGTACTGATGGGCTTTTCTCATCACCAGGTCACCTTCTCTAAACTGTCTCGGCATCACCTTCGAGTTATATCTTCGTTCAATCCTTCTCTTCACCGCTTCATCCTTCAACCTCGCCTCTTCCCTGACCTCATCCAGTAGATCCAGGTTCAACCTTCTTTCCTCATTCGAGTCTTCCTCTACGAAGTTCTGGAATCTCGGCGAGTTCTCCTTGATTTCTACGGGAATCATTGCATCACACCCATAGACCAAGCTGAACGGGGTCTCATGGGTTCCTGACTGCTCAGTGGTGTGGTAGGCCCAAACTATACGAGGTACCTCCTCAGCCCAGCTTCCTTTGGCTTTCTCTAGCCTTCTCTTCAAACCTCTCAGCAACACCCGATTAGCTGACTCTACTTGGCCATTTGTCTGAGGGTGCTCGACGGATGCAAACACTTGTTGAATCCCCACCCCTTCGCACAACTTTTTCAACAAGTGGCTTGTAAACTGAGTCCCATTGTCCGACACCAGGCGCTTGGGCACACCAAACCGGCACACAATGTTCTACCACACGAAACCTTCGATCTTGTGTGCGGTGATCTGGGCCACTGGTTCTGCTTCGATCCACTTGGTGAAATACTCAATCGCCACCACCAAGTACTTCATCTGCCTGATCGCCAGCGGGAAAGGTCCCAGAATGTCGATTCCCCATGTATGAAACGGCCAAGGGCTGTAAATCGACTTCAACTCCTCGGGAGGCGCCTTGTGCCAATCGGCGTGCTGTTGGCATTGTTTGCAACACTGTGCATACCTCTTGCAGTCTTCTCTCATCGATGGCCAGTAGTAACCTGCACGGAGAGTCCTCGCGGCCAGAGCTCGACCCCCGACGTGGCTTTCGCATATTCCTTCGTGGAGCTCTGCCATTATTCTCGTGCACTTCTCGCCATGTATGCATTCCAGGAGTGGGTGAGTGAACCCAAACCTGTACAGATCGCCATCAATCAATGTGTACTTGCTAGAATTTTTCTTTACCTTCCTAGCCTCTGTCGGATCCAGCGGGAGAAGGCCATCTGCCAGGCACCGCTTGTACTGTGTTATCCAGGTATCTGGCTCGTGGGTAGCACAGACCTGCGTCATGTTCACCCTCTCTCCCCGACATGCTCTAATTCTCGGCGATCTCAACGTTTCTTGCGTTAAAGACTTGTGACTTCTTGCCGCTTTTTCCGTCGACCTGCTTATCTGAAGAACCAGGTGATCTGCCACAAATGCTCTCGGTGTCTTCAGAGTTTCTTGAATCACCGTCCTCTGTCTACCCCTTTTGCCTGAACTGGCGAGCTTAGCTAGCAAGTCAGCTCGGGCATTCTGCTCTCTGGGCACATGCACCACTTCAAAGGAGGCAAAGGAACTCTTCAATTCCTGCACATACTCCAGGTAAGCCGCCATTTGTGGATCTTTAGCCTGGAACTCGCCTGTTACTTGCCCTGTGACTAGCAGCGAGTCACTCTTAGCCATCAACACCCTCGCTCCCATCTCCTTTGCCAGCAAAATCCCGGCGATCAGCGCCTCATATTCTGCTTGATTGTTGCTGGCTTTGAAGGCAAACCTCAAAGATTGTTCGATCAGCACGCCGTTGGGTCCTTCCAAGATGACTCCAGCACCGCTACCCTGCTGGTTCGACGATCCATCCACCGAGAGCACCCAACGGAAATCGTCCCCTTCAACTCGTGTCGCCTCAGATGAGAGCTCGACCACGAAATCTGCAAATATTTGCCCCTTGATCGGGCCTCGGGGTTCATACTTAATATCAAACTCTGACAATTCTACTGCCCACTTCACCATGCTTCCCGCAACGTCAGGCTTCTTCAAGACCTTCTAGATGGGCAGGTCAGTCATCACCAGAATCGTGAAGCTATGGAAGTAGTGGCACAACCTCCTCGCCGAAAACACCACAGCCAGCGCAGCCTTCTCCAGGGCCTGATATCTCGTTTCAGGGCCCTGCAACACCTTACTAACGAAATAAATAGGCTTTTGAGCCTGATCTTGGTCTTGGGCGAGCACCGCACTCACCGCCCTCTCAGTTACAGCAAAATACAACCTGAGAGGGGTTCCCACCAGCGGTTTACACAGAACCGGCAGGCTCGCCAGATATTCCTTCAGCTTGACGAAGGCTTCCTCGCACTCCTTCGTCCAAGCAAACTTGTTATTCCTCCTTAGGCACTGAAAATAGGGATGGCCCTTTTCTCCGCTAGCTGACACGAAGCGAGACAGGGCTGCCATCCGTCCTGTTAGCTGCTGAACTTCCTTCACCGTAGCTGGGCTCCTCATCGCCAAGATGGCGGCACACTTATCAGGGTTGGCCTCTATGCCTCTTTCAGTCAAAAGGAAACCTAAAAACTTTCCAGCCTCCACGCCGAAAATGCATTTCTCTGGATTCAGCTTCAACTTGAACTTGGCGATCGTCGTGAATAATTCCTCCAAGTCTGCAACGTGCTTGCTTTTTTCTGGCGAGGTCACGACCATGTCATCGACGTACGCTTGCACGTTCCTTCCCAGCATTGGTGCAAGTACTCGATCCATCAACCTCTGGTACGTGGCCCCCGCGTTCTTCAGCCCAAATGGCATCACCTTATAGCAGTAGCACGATCTCTCGGTCATGAAGGCGGTTTTCTCTTCATCCATGGGATGAATCTTGATCTGATTATACCCCGAGAAGGCATCCAGGAAGCTCAACAACTTACACCCTGCAGCACTATCCACCAGGACATCAATGCTTGGCAAAGGATATGAATCCTTCGGACAAGCTTTATTCAGATCGGTGAAATCGACGCACATGCGCCATTTCCCATTACTCTTCTTCACCAGCACGACATTTGCCAGCCATTCAGGGTACTGGACTTCCCTGATGTGGCCTGCAGCGAGGAGTTTCTGTGTTTCGTCCCTGATCGCCTGCCTCCTCTCCTCGTTGAACTTTCTTCTTCTTTGTCGCACTGGTCTCACCAAATTGTCCATCGCCAAATGATGGCACAAGAAGTCGGGATCGATCCCGGGCATGTCCGAAGCGGACCATGCAAACGCATCCAGATGCCGCTCAATCACCTTGGCGATCTGGTCCTGGAGCTCAACCTCCAGGGATCTTCCCAGCTTGAAGATCTTTCCCCCGATTTCTCTCTCGAGCCACTGCTCACGGGTTTTGGTCTGGTTTCTCTGGCGATCACCGCCCTGGCGATTCCCAGTTCTCTCGCTTCCTCAGGGTGATTCCTTGCCTCTTCCTCCTCCAGACCAGCGTTCCCCTCCCCCAGCTCAGCGTCCACCATCTCCACGTCCCTTCCGGCGGTCTCTTCTGTTACCGTCGATCTGGGCTTCACACCAGGAGGCGGGGTGGTTGTTACGTAACTCACCGATCTCTTGTTTTTCAGGCTATTCTCATAGCACTTCTTCGCTTCTTTCTGATCGGATTTGATGGTGATAACCACCCCCTCCATAGACGGCAACTTCACCTTCATGTGCCGGGTCGACGGTATGGCACCTATCCTGTTGAGCGTGGGTCTTCCCAACAGGATGTTGTATGCTGAAGGAGCGTTTACAACAAGATATTTGATTTTTTCCGTTCTTGAACCCGCCACATCTGTAAACATTGTCCTCAACTCTATGTACCCCCCTGACCTCCACCTGGTCACCAGCGAAACCATACAAACACCCTCCATAGGGCCTCAGCTGGTCAAAGGGCAGCTCCAGCTGCGTGAAAGTCGACCAGAACATCACGTCTGCCGAGCTTCCTTGGTCCACCAGTACCCTGTGGACCTTTCTTCCTGCTGTTATCAACGAAATTACTATGGGATCATTGTCATGAGGCACAACATCCCGGAGATCTTGCTTGGTGAATGTAATATCCACTTCCGGCGAGTGGTCTTCAAACATATCCACCGTCATCACAAACTTCGCGTACCTCTTCCTTTGTGATGCGGTGCATCCACTTCCTGAGAAACCCCCTGCAATGGTGTGGATTTCCCCGTGCGTAGGCATCTCGTGCTGCTGAGCCTCAGCACCTGCTGGTTGGGAGCTCGACGCGCCCCCCGTCCTTCTATCCAGCAAATAGTCATTTAGGAATCCGCTCTTTACCAGATCGTCGAGCTGGTATCCTAAAGCTAAACACGAATCAACGGTGTGGCCAAAGCCCTGGTGAAACTCACACCAGGCGTCTGGCTTTGGTCCCAACACCTTGTCGCCCACCTTCTCTGGCGCTTTCAACCTAGCGGGTATGTTGGGAATGGCGATCAGGTCCGCCAGTCCCATGACAAACTTGTGCTTAGGCGGGCGATTGTATTCCCGGCGTGCTGGTTGCTGGCGTCCTTGGCCCCTACCCTTGTTCTTCCTTGGATCATAAGGATGGCGAGTCCTCTGATCCCTTCTGGCCGCCGCTGTCTCCAGCACCCTCTATGGCTGGATCCTGGTCTGGGCGCGTGGCCTAGTGGGAGCCACGCTTCCTCTCTTCTCGGCGACTTCGCTCTCGTCGGCGATGTGGGCCACCGCAAGTCGCCTAACCTCAGCAAACGTGGCGGGGTGAGCCCTGATCAATGCCTCGCAGAATGGTCCCGGCAGCACGCCCTTCTTAAATGCATAGACCAGCATTTCTTCATCTTTGGCCGGCGATCTGACCATCTGCGCCCCAAAGCGATTTAGGTAGTCCCTGAGGGACTCTCCCTGATATTGCCTTATATCAAACAAATCATAAGACACCCTGGGCGGTGCCTTATTCACGATGTACTGCTCGACGAAAATCTTCGAGAACTGTTGGAAATTGGTAATGTGACCGTTAGGCAGGCTCACAAACCATTCCAGTGTCGTTCCCTAGAGTGTGCTCACGAACATCTTGCAGTATACGGCGTCTGACCCTCCTGATAGCATCATCTGCATATGGAACGTGGTGAGATGAGCCTCAGGATCCTCCACGCCGGTAAAAACAGCCTTAACAGGTACCACACTCGTAGGAATAGGCGTGTCAGTAATCGCCTGAACGAAAGGCATAGGGAAAACACGAGGCGGCGTCAACGGCGCGACTTCTTCAGCAATAGGACGCCCTTGCTGCTCCTGAAGAGCTTGACGCAGCTCCTCAGTCACCTTGCTAAGCTCATCATTCCTGGCGCGAGAGGCGGCCAGGTCCTCATGCATTCTCGCCTGTTCTATGCGCGAGGCTTCCACAGTTGCCTGCAACGAGCACATGATCTCTACCATCTGCGCCATGGTCATGGCGGCGGCGCCTTCAGCAGAAAGGGGCGCAACTGGACTTGAACGGTTGCTTCTCATTTTTCTCATGAAAACTCAGCAAAGCACAGAGAATAACGAACAACACTTCCTTCAGCGACGATCGATTTAGCGATCAATCGGTCAGACCTGCGCGAAACTCCACAAGAAACTCAAGAACACCGAAAACCTCCACAGAAACCTGCAACTCCACCAGAAACCACCGCTTCTCCCTCGACAAACCAAACGATCCAAAGAACTCAAACTTCACCGAACAAATCTCGCGTAAACAGCAGAAAACTTCACTTCACCGAACAAAAACCCAAACGAACGGTGGAAAACGCGAAATCACCGAACAGAACTAGATGAACAGCGAACTACGGTTGCACCAGCACACAACCACACAGAAAATCATGAAAACCTCCAAGAACTCACGTTGCAGATGGGAACAAGTTTTACACGGCCCCACGGTGGGCGCCTGATGATCCTACCTGTTGACCAGAACGTTGGAACTTGCCTCGTCAAACTTGGATCGACGTGTGCACCGCTTCAACCTCCGTCCTTCGTCACGATCCACCTCAAGAACCTGCAAAAGAACAGAGCGGCGCCGCTGCGGCTGATCGCACTCCAACGCCCAAGTCAGTGACCGAACCACCAAATACTAAGAGCAATAACACTCAAGAACTCTCAAGGAACCGTGCAATGTTCTCTCTCACAGTATGCTCAAGAACTCGCAAGCGTAAAGAGTATAATCTGAACGTGCGTACCTCAAAAGTTCGTTGGGGAACCCTTAAATACCTGGTCACTTTCTCTCTCCTGGCAGTTACAGACCTGGACATGTGGCTCGCATCCAGTCGTACACGTGCCATCATCGGGATCCTCCTTGACTTGGGCGCTGCTTCTGACTCTCTTTTTGGCTAAGTTACTTATGCATGGTACTGCCCAGTGCATAGCCAACTTGGGAGCCGATCTCTACTGGAATTGGCGAGTTAGGGTGCCTTCGTACACCTTCCCTGTGGTCTCGCCAGCCGCCTTCATAATCTGCACCACCTTCATCTTCGGCGATGTGCTTGCTCTGGCGATCTCCAATCACTTGGTCGCCTGAGTTTACATCGGGCGACTTCATCTTCAACTGGGCGATCGCCGGTCCTGGTATGCTGGAGATCGGAGCACGCCAACTTAATAACTGGCGATTACACGAGCCCCCCGACTTCTTTCCCTTCTGCAAATCTGGCGCCTTGTCAACACGCCTACACTATAGCTTGATGCCACGTCATCACTTCCGACTACCAGGGCGGTACATTTCTCTTACAATCTTAGTCTATTAACTGATTGAAACACTTATGAATATCTTTGAAAAACAATTTCATGTGTTAAAATTGTTCTTTCATATGTTTAATACTTCTTTTACAATCTAAGGTCTATTACTTGATTCGAACACTTGTGATAATACCTTTGAAAAACCATTTCGTGTGTTCAAATTGTATTTTGATATGTTTTAATACTTCTTTTACAATCTAAGGTCTATTAATTGATTGAAACACTTGTGATATCTTTGAAAAACAATTTCATGTGTTAAAATTGTGTTTTGATATGTTTATTACTTCTCTCATTTACAATATGAGGTTTTACAACCTAGGAAACTATATATAAGAAAGTGAATGTTCTGTATAATAATAGTTTAAAAGTATCTTAACTACTGAAAACAACCGTATTACTTAACTAAGTGTTTGCAACTTGTTCTTTTCGTTATTAATTGATTGAAAGCACTTACGATATCTTTGAAAACCAATTTCATGTGTTCAAATGTGTTTTGATATGTTTAATATTTCTCTTACAATCTTAGTCTATTAATTGATTGAAACACTTATGAATATCTTTGAAAAACAATTTCATGTGATAAAATTGTGTTTTCATATGTTTAATACTTCTTTAACAATCTAAGGTCTATTACTTGATTCGAACACTTGTGATAATACCTTTGAAAAACCATTTCGTGTGTTCAAATTGTATTTTGATATGTTTTAATACTTCTTTTACAATCTAAGGTCTATTAATTGATTGAAACACTTGTGATATCTTTGAAAAACAATTTCATGTGTTAAAATTGTGTTTTGATATGTTTATTACTTCTCTCATTTACAATCTGAGGTTTTACAACCTAGGAAACTATATATAAGAAAGTGAATGTTCTGTATAATAATAGTTTAAAAGTATCTTAACTACTGAAAACAAGCGTATTACTTAACTAAGTGTTTGCAACTTGTTCTTTTCGCTATTAATAGATTGAAAGCACTTACGATATCTTTGAAAACCAATTTCATGTGTTCAAATGTGTTTTGATATGTTTAATATTTCTCTTACAATCTTAGTCTATTAATTGATTGAAACACTTATGAATATCTTTGAAAAACAATTTCATGTGATAAAATTGTGTTTTCATATGTTTAATACTTCTTTTACAATCTAAGGTCTATTACTTGATTCGAACACTTGTGATAATACCTTTGAAAAACCATTTCGTGTGTTCAAATTGTATTTTGATATGTTTTAATACTTCTTTTACAATCTAAGGTCTATTAATTGATTGAAACACTTGTGATATCTTTGAAAAACAATTTCATGTGTTAAAATTGTGTTTTGATATGTTTATTACTTCTCTCATTTACAATTTGAGGTTTTACAACCTAGGAAACTATATATAAGAAAGTGAATGTTCTGTATAATAATAGTTGAAAAGTATCTTAACTAATGAAAACAAGCGTATTACTTAACTAAGTGTTTGCAACTTGTTCTTTTCGCTATTAATTGATTGAAAGCACTTACGATATCTTTGAAAACCAATTTCATGTGTTCAAATTGTGTTTTGATATGTTTAATATTTCTCTTACAATCTTAGTCTATTAACTGATTGAAACACTTATGAATATCTATGAAAAACAATTTCATGTGTTAAAATTGTTCTTTCATATGTTTAATACTTCTTTTACAATCTAAGGTCTATTACTTGAATCGAACACTTGTGATAATACCTTTGAAATACCATTTCATGTGTTCAAATTGTATTTTGATATGTTTTAATACTTCTTTTACAATCTAAGGTCTATTAATTGATTGAAACACTTGTGATATCTTTGAAAAACAATTTCATGTGTTAAAATTGTGTTTTGATATGTTTATTACTTCTCTCATTTACAATCTGAGGTTTTACAACCTAGGAAACTATATATAAGAAAGTGAATCTTCTGTATAATAATAGTTTTAAAGTATCTTAACTACTGAAAACAAGCGTATTACTTAACTAAGTGCTTGCAACTTGTTCTTTTCGCTATTAATTGATTGAAAGCACTTACGATATCTTTGAAAACCAATTTCATGTGTTCAAATTGTGTTTTGATATGTTTAATATTTCTCTTACAATCTTAGTCTGTTAACTGATTGAAACAGTTATGAATATCTTTGAAAAACAATTTCATGTGTTAAAATTGTGTTTTCATATGTTTAATACTTCTTTTACAATCTAAGGTCTATTACTTGATTCAAACACTTGTGATAATACCTTTGAAAAACCATTTCATGTGTTCAAATTGTATTTTGATATGTTTTAATACTTCTTTTACAATCTAAGGTCTATTAATTGATTGAAACACTTGTGATATCTTTGAAAAACAATTTCATGTGTTAAAATTGTGTTTTGATATGTTTATTACTTCTCTCATTTACAATCTGAGGTTTTACAACCTAGGAAACTATATATAAGAAAGTGAATGTTCTGTATAATAATAGTTTAAAAGTATCTTAACTACTGAAAACAAGCGTATTACTTAACTAAGTGTTTGCAACTTGTTCTTTTCGCTATTAATTGATTAAAAGCACTTACGATATCTTTGAAAACCAATTTCATGTGTTCAAATGTGTTTTGATATGTTTAATATTTCTCTTACAATCTTAGTCTATTAATTGATTGAAACACTTATGAATATCTTTGAAAAACAATTTCATGTGATAAAATTGTGTTTTCATATGTTTAATACTTCTTTTACAATCTAAGGTCTATTACTTGATTCGAACACTTGTGATAATACCTTTGAAAAACCATTTCGTGTGTTCAAATTGTATTTTGATATGTTTTAATACTTCTTTTACAATCTAAGGTCTATTAATTGATTGAAACACTTGTGATATCTTTGAAAAACAATTTCATGTGTTAAAATTGTGTTTTGATATGTTTATTACTTCTCTCATTTACAATCTGAGGTTTTACAACCTAGGAAACTATATATAAGAAAGTGAATGTTCTGTATAATAATAGTTTAAAAGTATCTTAACTAATGAAAACAAGCGTATTACTTAACTAAGTGTTTGCAACTTGTTCTTTTCGCTATTAATTGATTGAAAGCACTTACGATATCTTTGAAAACCAATTTCATGTGTTCAAATTGTGTTTTGATATGTTTAATATTTCTCTTACAATCTTAATCTATTAACTGATTGAAACACTTATGAATATCTATGAAAAACAATTTCATGTGTTAAAATTGTTCTTTCATATGTTTAATACTTCTTTTATAATCTAAGGTCTATTACTTGATTCGAACACTTGTGATAATACCTTTGAAATACCATTTCATGTGTTCAAATTGTATTTTGATATGTTTTAATACTTCTTTTAGAATCTAAGGTCTATTAATTGATTGAAACACTTGTGATATATTTGAAAAACAATTTCATGTGTTAAAATTGTGTTTTGATATGTTTATTACTTCTCTCATTTACAATCTGAGGTTTTACAACCGAGGAAACTATATATAAGAAAGTGAATGTTCTGTATAATAATAGTTTTAAAGTATCTTAACTACTGAAAACAAGCGTATTACTTAACTAAGTGCTTGCAACTTGTTCTTTTCGCTATTAATTGATTGAAAGCACTTACGATATCTTTGAAAACCAATTTCATGTGTTCAAATTGTGTTTTGATATGTTTAATATTTCTCTTACAATCTTAGTCTGTTAACTGATTGAAACAGTTATGAATATCTTTGAAAAACAATTTCATGTGTTAAAATTGTGTTTTCATATGTTTAATACTTCTTTTACAATCTAAGGTCTATTACTTGATTCAAACACTTGTGATAATACCTTTGAAAAACCATTTCATGTGTTCAAATTGTATTTTGATATGTTTTAATACTTCTTTTACAATCTAAGGTCTATTAATTGATTGAAACACTTGTGATATCTTTGAAAAACAATTTCATGTGTTAAAATTGTGTTTTGATATGTTTATTACTTCTCTCATTTACAATCTGAGGTTTTACAACCTAGGAAACTATATATAAGAAAGTGAATGTTCTGTATAATAATAGTTTAAAAGTATCTTAACTACTGAAAACAAGCGTATTACTTAACTAAGTGTTTGCAACTTGTTCTTTTCGCTATTAATTGATTAAAAGCACTTACGATATCTTTGAAAACCAATTTCATGTGTTCAAATGTGTTTTGATATGTTTAATATTTCTCTTACAATCTTAGTCTGTTAACTGATTGAAACACTTATGAATATCTTTGAAAAACAATTTCATGTGTTAAAATTGTGTTTTCATATGTTTAATACTTCTTTTACAATCTAAGGTCTATTACTTGATTCGAACACTTGTGATAATACCTTTGAAAAACCATTTCGTGTGTTCAATTTGTATTTTGATATGTTTTAATACTTCTTTTACAATCTAAGGTCTATTAATTGATTGAAACACTTGTGATATCTTTGAAAAACAATTTCATGTGTTAAAATTGTGTTTTGATATGTTTATTACTTCTCTCATTTACAATCTGAGGTTTTACAACCTAGGAAACTATATATAAGAAAGTGAATGTTCTGTATAATAATAGTTTAAAACTATCTTAACTAATGAAAACAAGCGTATTACTTAACTAAGTGTTTGCAACTTTTTCTTTTCGCTATTAATTGATTGAAAGCACTTACGATATCTTTGAAAACCAATTTCATGTGTTCAAATTGTGTTTTGATATGTTTAATATTTCTCTTACAATCTTAGTCTATTAACTGATTGAAACACTTATGAATATCTATGAAAAACAATTTCATGTGTTAAAATTGTTCTTTCATATGTTTAATACTTCTTTTACAATCTAAGGTCTATTACTTGAATCGAACACTTGTGATAATACCTTTGAAATACCATTTCATGTGTTCAAATTGTATTTTGATATGTTTTAATACTTCTTTTAGAATCTAAGGTCTATTAATTGATTGAAACACTTGTGATATCTTTGAAAAACAATTTCATGTGTTAAAATTGTGTTTTGATATGTTTATTACTTCTCTCATTTACAATCTGAGGTTTTACAACCGAGGAAACTATATATAAGAAAGTGAATGTTCTGTATAATAATAGTTTTAAAGTATCTTAACTACTGAAAACAAGCGTATTACTTAACTAAGTGTTTGCAACTTGTTCTTTTCGCTATTAATTGATTGAAAGCACTTACGATATCTTTGAAAACCAATTTCATGTGTTCAAATGTGTTTTGATATGTTTAATATTTCTCTTACAATCTTAGTCTATTAATTGATTGAAACACTTATGAATATCTTTGAAAAACAATTTCATGTGATAAAATTGTGTTTTCATATGTTTAATACTTCTTTTACAATCTAAGGTCTATTACTTGATTCGAACACTTGTGATAATACCTTTGAAAAACCATTTCGTGTGTTCAAATTGTATTTTGATATGTTTTAATACTTCTTTTACAATCTAAGGTCTATTAATTGATTGAAACACTTGTGATATCTTTGAAAAACAATTTCATGTGTTAAAATTGTGTTTTGATATGTTTATTACTTCTCTCATTTACAATCTGAGGTTTTACAACCTAGGAAACTATATATAAGAAAGTGAATGTTCTGTATAATAATAGTTTAAAAGTATCTTAACTACTGAAAACAAGCGTATTACTTAACTAAGTATTTGCAACTTGTTCTTTTCGCTATTAATTGATTGAAAGCACTTACGATATCTTTGAAAACCAATTTCATGTGTTCAAATGTGTTTTGATATGTTTAATATTTCTCTTACAATCTTAGTCTATTAATTGATTGAAACACTTATGAATATCTTTGAAAAACAATTTCATGTGATAAAATTGTGTTTTCATATGTTTAATACTTCTTTTACAATCTAAGGTCTATTACTTGATTCGAACACTTGTGATAATACCTTTGAAAAACCATTTCGTGTGTTCAAATTGTATTTTGATATGTTTTAATACTTCTTTTACAATCTAAGGTCTATTAATTGATTGAAACACTTGTGATATCTTTGAAAAACAGTTTCATGTGTTAAAATTGTGTTTTGATATGTTTATTACTTCTCTCATTTACAATCTGAGGTTTTACAACCGGGGAAACTATATATAAGAAAGTCAATGTTCTGTATAATAATAGTTTAAAAGTATCTTAACTACTGAAAACAAGCGTATTACTTAACTAAGTGTTTGCAACTTGTTCTTTTCGCTATTATTTTATTGAAAGCACTTACGATATCTTTGAAAACCAATTTCATGTGTTCAAATTGTGTTTTGATATGTTTAATATTTCTCTTACAATCTTAGTCTGTTAACTGATTGAAACACTTATGAATATCTTTGAAAAACAATTTCATGTGTTAAAATTGTGTTTTCATATGTTTAATACTTCTTTTACAATCTAAGGTCTATTACTTGATTCAAACACTTGTGATAATACCTTTGAAAAACCATTTCATGTGTTCAAATTGTATTTTGATATGTTTTAATACTTCTTCTAGAATCTAAGGTCTATTAATTGATTGAAACACTTGTGATATCTTTGAAAAACAATTTCATGTGTTAAAATTGTGTTTTGATATGTTTATTACTTCTCTCATTTACAATCTGAGGTTTTACAACCTGGGAAACTATATATAAGAAAGTCAATGTTCTGTATAATAATAGTTTAAAAGTATCTTAACTACTGAAAACAAGCGTATTACTTAACTAAGTGTTTGCAACTTGTTCTTTTCGCTATTATTTTATTGAAAGCACTTACGATATCTTTGAAAACCAACATCATGTGTTCAAATGTGTTTTGATATGTTTAATATTTCTCTTACAATCTTAGTCTATTAACTGATTGAAACACTTATGAATATCTTTGAAAAACAATTTCGTGTGTTAAAATTGTGTTTTCATATGTTTAATACTTCTTTTACAATCTAAGGTCTATTACTTGATTCGAACACTTGTGATAATACCTTTGAAAAACCATTTCGTGTGTTCAAATTGTATTTTGATATGTTTTAATACTTCTTTTACAATCTAAGGTCTATTAATTGATTGAAACACTTGTGATATCTTTGAAAAACAATTTCATGTGTTAAAATTGTGTTTTGATATGTTTATTACTTCTCTCATTTACAATCTGAGGTTTTACAACCGAGGAAACTATATATAAGAAAGTGAATGTTCTGTATAATAATAGTTTTAAAGTATCTTAACTACTGAAAACAAGCGTATTACTTAACTAAGTGTTTGCAACTTGTTCTTTTCGCTATTAATTGATTGAAAGCACTTACGATATCTTTGAAAACCAATTTCATGTGTTAAAATTGTGTTTTGATATGTTTAATATTTCTCTTACAATCATAGTCTGTTAATTGATTGAAACACTTATGAATATCTTTGAAAAACAATTTCATGTGTTAAAATTGTGTTTTCATATGTTTAATACTTCTTTTACAATCTAAGGTCTATTACTTGATTCAGACACTTGTGATAATACCTTTGAAAAACCATTTCACGTGTTCAAATTGTATTTTGATATGTTTTAATACTTCTTTTACAATCTAAGGTCTATTAATTGATTGAAACACTTGTGATATCTTTGAAAAACAATTTCATGTGTTAAAATTGTGTTTTGATATGTTTATTACTTCTCTCATTTACAATCTGAGGTTTTACAACCTAGGAAACTATATATAAGAAAGTCAATGTTCTGTATAATAATAGTTTAAAAGTATCTTAACTACTGAAAACAAGCGTATTACTTAACTAAGTGTTTGCAACTTGTTCTTTTCGCTATTATTTTATTGAAAGCACTTACGATATCTTTGAAAACCAATTTCATGTGTTCAAATGTGTTTTGATATGTTTAATATTTCTCTTACAATCTTAGTCTGTTAACTGATTGAAACACTTATGAATATCTTTGAAAAACAATTTCATGTGTTAAAATTGTGTTTTCATATGTTTAATACTTCTTTTACAATCTAAGGTCTATTACTTGATTCGAACACTTGTGATAATACCTTTGAAAAACCATTTCATGTGTTCAAATTGTATTTTGATATGTTTTAATACTTCTTTTACAATCTAAGGTCTATTAATTGATTGAAACACTTGTGATATCTTTGAAAAACAATTTCATGTGTTAAAATTGTGTTTTGATATGTTTATTACTTCTCTCATTTACAATTTGAGGTTTTACAACCTAGGAAACTATATATAAGAAAGTGAATGTTCTGTATAATAATAGTTTAAAAGTATCTTAACTATTAAAAACAAGCGTATTACTTAACTAAGTGTTTGCAACTTGTTCTTTTCGCTATTATTTTATTGAAAGCACTTACGATATCTTTGAAAACCAATTTCATGTGTTCAAATGTGTTTTGATATGTTTAATATTTCTCTTACAATCTTAGTCTGTTAACTGATTGAAACACTTATGAATATCTTTGAAAAACAATTTCATGTGTTAAAATTGTGTTTTCATATGTTTAATACTTCTTTTACAATCTAAGGTCTATTACTTGATTCGAACACTTGTGATAATACCTTTGAAAAACCATTTCATGTGTTCAAATTGTATTTTGATATGTTTTAATACTTCTTTTACAATCTAAGGTCTATTAATTGATTGAAACACTTGTGATATCTTTGAAAAACAATTTCATGTGTTAAAATTGTGTTTTGATATGTTTATTACTTCTCTCATTTACAATTTGAGGTTTTACAACCTAGGAAACTATATATAAGAAAGTGAATGTTCTGTATAATAATAGTTTAAAAGTATCTTAACTATTAAAAACAAGCGTATTACTTAACTAAGTGTTTGCAACTTGTTCTTTTCGCTATTATTTTATTGAAAGCACTTACGATATCTTTGAAAACCAATTTCATGTGTTCAAATGTGTTTTGATATGTTTAATATTTCTCTTACAATCTTAGTGTATTAACTGATTGAAACACTTATGAATATCTTTGAAAAACAATTTCATGTGTTAAAATTGTGTTTTCATATGTTTAATACTTCTTTTACAATCTAAGGTCTATTACTTGATTCGAACACTTGTGATAATACCTTTGAAAAACCATTTCGTGTGTTCAAATTGTATTTTGATATGTTTTAATACTTCTTTTACAATCTAAGGTCTATTAATTGATTGAAACACTTGTGATATCTTTGAAAAACAATTTCATGTGTTAAAATTGTGTTTTGATATGTTTATTACTTCTCTCATTTACAATCTGAGGTTTTACAACCTAGGAAACTATATATAAGAAAGTCAATGTTCTGTATAATAATAGTTTAAAAGTATCTTAACTATTAAAAACAAGCGTATTACTTAACTAAGTGTTTGCAACTTGTTCTTTTCGCTATTATTTTATTGAAAGCACTTACGATATCTTTGAAAACCAATTTCATGTGTTCAAATGTGTTTTGATATGTTTAATATTTCTCTTACAATCTTAGTGTATTAACTGATTGAAACACTTATGAATATCTTTGAAAAACAATTTCATGTGTTAAAATTGTGTTTTCATATGTTTAATACTTCTTTTACAATCTAAGGTCTATTACTTGATTCGAACACTTGTGATAATACCTTTGAAAAACCATTTCGTGTGTTCAAATTGTATTTTGATATGTTTTAATACTTCTTTTACAATCTAAGGTCTATTAATTGATTGAAACACTTGTGATATCTTTGAAAAACAATTTCATGTGTTAAAATTGTGTTTTGATATGTTTATTACTTCTCTCATTTACAATCTGAGGTTTTACAACCTAGGAAACTATATATAAGAAAGTGAATGTTCTGTATAATAATAGTTTAAAAGTATCTTAACTATTAAAAACAAGCGTATTACTTAACTAAGTGTTTGCAACTTGTTCTTTTCGCTATTAATTGATTGAAAGCACATACGATATCTTTGAAAACCAATTTCATGTGTTCAAATTGTGTTTTGATATGCTTAATATTTCTCTTACAATCTTAGTCTATTAACTGATTTAAACACTTGTGATAATATCTTTGAAAAACGATTTCATGTGTTAAAATTGTGTTTTCATATGTTTAATACTTCTTTTACAATCTAAGGTCTATTACTTGATTCGAACACTTGTGATAATACCTTTGAAAAACCATTTCATGTGTTCAAATTGTATTGTGATATGCTTTAATACTTCTTTTACAATCTAAGGTCTATTAATTCATTGAAACACTTGTGATATCTTTGAAAAACAATTTCATGTGTTAAAATTGTGTTTTGATATGTTTATTACTTCTCTCATTTACAATCTGAGGTTTTACAACCTAGGAAACTATATATAAGAAAGTGAATGTTCTGTATAATAATAGTTTAGAAGTATCTTAACTATTGAAAACAAGCGTATTACTCAACTAAGTGTTTGCAACTTGTTCTTTTCGCTATTAATTGATTGAAAGCACTTACGTTATCTTTGAAAACCAATTTCATGTGTTCAAATTGTGTTTTGATATGTTTAATATTTCTTTTACAATCTTAGTCTATTAACTGATTGAAACACTTGTGATAATATCTTTGAAAAACGATTTCATGTGTTAAAATTGTGTTTTCATATGTTTAATACTTCTTTTACAATCTAAGGTCTATTACTTGATTCGAACACTTGTGATAATACCTTTGAAAAACCATTTCATGTGTTCAAATTGTATTTTGATATGCTTTAATACTTCTTTTACAATCTAAGGTCTATTAATTGATTGAAACACTTGTGATATCTTTGAAAAACAATTTCATGTTTTAAAATTGTGTTTTGATATGTTTATTACTTCTCTCATTTACAATCTGAGGTTTTACAACCTAGGAAACTATATATAAGAAAGTAAATGTTCTGTATAATAATAGTTTAAAAGAATCTTAACTATTGAAAACAAGCGTATTACTCAACTAAGTGTTTGCAACTTGTTCTTTTCGCTATTAAATGATTGAAACACTTATGAATTCTTTGAAAACCAATTTCATGTGTTCAAATTGTGTTTTCATATGTCTAATATTTCTCTTACAATCCTAGTCTATTAACTGATTGAAACACTTCTGAATATCTTTGAAAAACAATTTCATGTGTTAAAATTGTGTTTTCATATGTTTAATACTTCTTTTACAATCTAAGGTCTATTACTTGATTCGAACACTTGTGATAATACCTTTGAAAAACCATTTCATGTGTTCAAATTGTATTTTGATATGTTTTAATAATTCTTTTACAATCTAAGGTCTATTAATTTATTGAAACACTTGTGATATCTTTGAAAAACAATTTCATGTGTTAAAATTGTGTTTTGATATGTTTATTACTTCTCTCATTTACAATCTGAGGTTTTACAACCTAGGAAACTATATATAAGAAAGTGAATGTTCTGTATAATAGTAGTTTAAAAGTATCTTAACTATTGAAAACAAGCGTATTACTTAACTAAGTGTTTGCAACTTGTTCTTTTCGCTATTAATTGATTGAAAGCACTTACGTTATCTTTGAAAACCAATTTCATGTGTTCAAATTGTGTTTTGATATGTTTAATATTTCTTTTACAATCTTAGTCTATTAACTGATTGAAACACTTGTGATAATATCTTTGAAAAACGATTTCATGTGTTAAAATTGTGTTTTCATATGTTTAATACTTCTTTTACAATCTAAGGTCTATTACTTGATTCGAACACTTGTGATAATACCTTTGAAAAACCATTTCATGTGTTCAAATTGTATTTTGATATGCTTTAATACTTCTTTTACAATCTAAGGTCTATTAATTGATTGAAACACTTGTGATATCTTTGAAAAACAATTTCATGTTTTAAAATTGTGTTTTGATATGTTTATTACTTCTCTCATTTACAATCTGAGGTTTTACAACCTAGGAAACTATATATAAGAAAGTGAATGTTCTGTATAATAATAGTTTAAAAGTATCTTAACTATTAAAAACAAGCGTATTACTTAACTAAGTGTTTGCAACTTGTTCTTTTCGCTATTAATTGATTGAAAGCACATACGATATCTTTGAAAACCAATTTCATGTGTTCAAATTGTGTTTTGATATGCTTAATATTTCTCTTACAATCTTAGTCTATTAACTGATTTAAACACTTGTGATAATATCTTTGAAAAACGATTTCATGTGTTAAAATTGTGTTTTCATATGTTTAATACTTCTTTTACAATCTAAGGTCTATTACTTGATTCGAACACTTGTGATAATACCTTTGAAAAACCATTTCATGTGTTCAAATTGTATTGTGATATGCTTTAATACTTCTTTTACAATCTAAGGTCTATTAATTCATTGAAACACTTGTGATATCTTTGAAAAACAATTTCATGTGTTAAAATTGTGTTTTGATATGTTTATTACTTCTCTCATTTACAATCTGAGGTTTTACAACCTAGGAAACTATATATAAGAAAGTGAATGTTCTGTATAATAATAGTTTAGAAGTATCTTAACTATTGAAAACAAGCGTATTACTCAACTAAGTGTTTGCAACTTGTTCTTTTCGCTATTAATTGATTGAAAGCACTTACGTTATCTTTGAAAACCAATTTCATGTGTTCAAATTGTGTTTTGATATGTTTAATATTTCTTTTACAATCTTAGTCTATTAACTGATTGAAACACTTGTGATAATATCTTTGAAAAACGATTTCATGTGTTAAAATTGTGTTTTCATATGTTTAATACTTCTTTTACAATCTAAGGTCTATTACTTGATTCGAACACTTGTGATAATACCTTTGAAAAACCATTTCATGTGTTCAAATTGTATTTTGATATGCTTTAATACTTCTTTTACAATCTAAGGTCTATTAATTGATTGAAACACTTGTGATATCTTTGAAAAACAATTTCATGTTTTAAAATTGTGTTTTGATATGTTTATTACTTCTCTCATTTACAATCTGAGGTTTTACAACCTAGGAAACTATATATAAGAAAGTAAATGTTCTGTATAATAATAGTTTAAAAGTATCTTAACTATTGAAAACAAGCGTATTACTTAACTAAGTGTTTGCAACTTGTTCTTTTCGTTATTAATTGATTGAAAGCACTTACGATATCTTTGAAAACCAATTTCATGTGTTCAAATTGTGTTTTGATATGTTTAATATTTCTCTTACAATCTTAGTCTATTAACTTATTGAAACACTTGTGATAATATCTTTGAAAAACGATTTCATGTGTTAAAATTGTGTTTTCATATGTTTAATACTTCTTTTACAATCTAAGGTCTATTAGTTGATTCGAACACTTGTGATAATACCTTTGAAAAACCATTTCATGTGTTCAAATTGTATTTTGATATGCTTTAATACTTCTTTTACAATCTAAGGTCTATTAATTGATTGAAACACTTGTGATATATTTGAAAAACAATTTCATGTGTTAAAATTGTGTTTTGATATGTTTATTACTTCTCTCATTTACAATCTGAGGTTTTACAACCTAGGAAACTATATATAAGAAAGTGAATGTTCTGTATAATAATAGTTTAAAAGAATCTTAACTATTGAAAACAAGCGTATTACTCAACTAAGTGTTTGCAACTTGTTCTTTTCGCTATTAAATGATTGAAACACTTATGAATTCTTTGAAAACCAATTTCATGTGTTCAAATTGTGTTTTCATATGTCTAATATTTCTCTTACAATCCTAGTCTATTAACTGATTGAAACACTTCTGAATATCTTTGAAAAACAATTTCATGTGTTAAAATTGTGTTTTCATATGTTTAATACTTCTTTTACAATCTAAGGTCTATTACTTGATTCGAACACTTGTGATAATACCTTTGAAAAACCATTTCATGTGTTCAAATTGTATTTTGATATGTTTTAATAATTCTTTTACAATCTAAGGTCTATTAATTTATTGAAACACTTGTGATATCTTTGAAAAACAATTTCATGTGTTAAAATTGTGTTTTGATATGTTTATTACTTCTCTCATTTACAATCTGAGGTTTTACAACCTAGGAAACTATATATAAGAAAGTGAATGTTCTGTATAATAGTAGTTTAAAAGTATCTTAACTATTGAAAACAAGCGTATTACTTAACTAAGTGTTTGCAACTTGTTCTTTTCGCTATTAATTGATTGAAAGCACTTACGATATCTTTGAAAACCAATTTCATGTGTTCAAATTGTGTTTTGATATGTTTAATATTTCTCTTACAATCTTAGTCTATTAACTTATTGAAACACTTGTGATAATATCTTTGAAAAACGATTTCATGTGTTAAAATTGTGTTTTCATATGTTTAATACTTCTTTTACAATATAAGGTCTATTAGTTGATTCGAACACTTGTGATAATACCTTTGAAAAACCATTTCATGTGTTCAAATTGTATTTTGATATGTTTTAATAATTCTTTCACAATCTAAGGTCTATTAATTGATTGAAACACTTGTGATATCTTTGAAAAACAATTTCATGTGTTAAAATTGTGTTTTGATGTGTTTATTACTTCTCTCATTTACAATCTGAGGTTTTACAACCTAGGAAACTATATATAAGAAAGTGAATGTTCTGTATAATAATAGTTTAAAAGAATCTTAACTATTGAAAACAAGCGTATTACTCAACTAAGTGTTTGCAACTTGTTCTTTTCGCTATTAAATGATTGAAACACTTATGAATTCTTTGAAAACAAATTTCATGTGTTCAAATTGTGTTTTCATATGTCTAATATTTCTCTTACAATCCTAGTCTATTAACTGATTGAAACACTTCTGAATATCTTTGAAAAACAATTTCATGTGTTAAAATTGTGTTTTCATATGTTTAATACTTCTTTTACAATCTAAGGTCTATTACTTGATTCGAACACTTGTGATAATACCTTTGAAAAACCATTTCGTGTGTTCAAATTGTATTTTGATATGTTTTAATACTTCTTTTACAATCTAAGGTCTATTAATTGATTGAAACACTTGTGATATCTTTGAAAAACAATTTCATGTGTTAAAATTGTGTTTTGATATGTTTATTACTTCTCTCATTTACAATCTGAGGTTTTACAACCTAGGAAACTATATATAAGAAAGTCAATGTTCTGTATAATAATAGTTTAAAAGTATCTTAACTATTAAAAACAAGCGTATTACTTAACTAAGTGTTTGCAACTTGTTCTTTTCGCTATTATTTTATTGAAAGCACTTACGATATCTTTGAAAACCAATTTCATGTGTTCAAATGTGTTTTGATATGTTTAATATTTCTCTTACAATCTTAGTGTATTAACTGATTGAAACACTTATGAATATCTTTGAAAAACAATTTCATGTGTTAAAATTGTGTTTTCATATGTTTAATACTTCTTTTACAATCTAAGGTCTATTACTTGATTCGAACACTTGTGATAATACCTTTGAAAAACCATTTCGTGTGTTCAAATTGTATTTTGATATGTTTTAATACTTCTTTTACAATCTAAGGTCTATTAATTGATTGAAACACTTGTGATATCTTTGAAAAACAATTTCATGTGTTAAAATTGTGTTTTGATATGTTTATTACTTCTCTCATTTACAATCTGAGGTTTTACAACCTAGGAAACTATATATAAGAAAGTGAATGTTCTGTATAATAATAGTTTAAAAGTATCTTAACTATTAAAAACAAGCGTATTACTTAACTAAGTGTTTGCAACTTGTTCTTTTCGCTATTAATTGATTGAAAGCACATACGATATCTTTGAAAACCAATTTCATGTGTTCAAATTGTGTTTTGATATGCTTAATATTTCTCTTACAATCTTAGTCTATTAACTGATTTAAACACTTGTGATAATATCTTTGAAAAACGATTTCATGTGTTAAAATTGTGTTTTCATATGTTTAATACTTCTTTTACAATCTAAGGTCTATTACTTGATTCGAACACTTGTGATAATACCTTTGAAAAACCATTTCATGTGTTCAAATTGTATTGTGATATGCTTTAATACTTCTTTTACAATCTAAGGTCTATTAATTCATTGAAACACTTGTGATATCTTTGAAAAACAATTTCATGTGTTAAAATTGTGTTTTGATATGTTTATTACTTCTCTCATTTACAATCTGAGGTTTTACAACCTAGGAAACTATATATAAGAAAGTGAATGTTCTGTATAATAATAGTTTAGAAGTATCTTAACTATTGAAAACAAGCGTATTACTCAACTAAGTGTTTGCAACTTGTTCTTTTCGCTATTAATTGATTGAAAGCACTTACGTTATCTTTGAAAACCAATTTCATGTGTTCAAATTGTGTTTTGATATGTTTAATATTTCTTTTACAATCTTAGTCTATTAACTGATTGAAACACTTGTGATAATATCTTTGAAAAACGATTTCATGTGTTAAAATTGTGTTTTCATATGTTTAATACTTCTTTTACAATCTAAGGTCTATTACTTGATTCGAACACTTGTGATAATACCTTTGAAAAACCATTTCATGTGTTCAAATTGTATTTTGATATGCTTTAATACTTCTTTTACAATCTAAGGTCTATTAATTGATTGAAACACTTGTGATATCTTTGAAAAACAATTTCATGTTTTAAAATTGTGTTTTGATATGTTTATTACTTCTCTCATTTACAATCTGAGGTTTTACAACCTAGGAAACTATATATAAGAAAGTAAATGTTCTGTATAATAATAGTTTAAAAGAATCTTAACTATTGAAAACAAGCGTATTACTCAACTAAGTGTTTGCAACTTGTTCTTTTCGCTATTAAATGATTGAAACACTTATGAATTCTTTGAAAACCAATTTCATGTGTTCAAATTGTGTTTTCATATGTCTAATATTTCTCTTACAATCCTAGTCTATTAACTGATTGAAACACTTCTGAATATCTTTGAAAAACAATTTCATGTGTTAAAATTGTGTTTTCATATGTTTAATACTTCTTTTACAATCTAAGGTCTATTACTTGATTCGAACACTTGTGATAATACCTTTGAAAAACCATTTCATGTGTTCAAATTGTATTTTAATATGTTTTAATAATTCTTTTACAATCTAAGGTCTATTAATTTATTGAAACACTTGTGATATCTTTGAAAAACAATTTCATGTGTTAAAATTGTGTTTTGATATGTTTATTACTTCTCTCATTTACAATCTGAGGTTTTACAACCTAGGAAACTATATATAAGAAAGTGAATGTTCTGTATAATAGTAGTTTAAAAGTATCTTAACTATTGAAAACAAGCGTATTACTTAACTAAGTGTTTGCAACTTGTTCTTTTCGCTATTAATTGATTGAAAGCACTTACGTTATCTTTGAAAACCAATTTCATGTGTTCAAATTGTGTTTTGATATGTTTAATATTTCTTTTACAATCTTAGTCTATTAACTGATTGAAACACTTGTGATAATATCTTTGAAAAACGATTTCATGTGTTAAAATTGTGTTTTCATATGTTTAATACTTCTTTTACAATCTAAGGTCTATTACTTGATTCGAACACTTGTGATAATACCTTTGAAAAACCATTTCATGTGTTCAAATTGTATTTTGATATGCTTTAATACTTCTTTTACAATCTAAGGTCTATTAATTGATTGAAACACTTGTGATATCTTTGAAAAACAATTTCATGTTTTAAAATTGTGTTTTGATATGTTTATTACTTCTCTCATTTACAATCTGAGGTTTTACAACCTAGGAAACTATATATAAGAAAGTGAATGTTCTGTATAATAATAGTTTAAAAGTATCTTAACTATTAAAAACAAGCGTATTACTTAACTAAGTGTTTGCAACTTGTTCTTTTCGCTATTAATTGATTGAAAGCACATACGATATCTTTGAAAACCAATTTCATGTGTTCAAATTGTGTTTTGATATGCTTAATATTTCTCTTACAATCTTAGTCTATTAACTGATTTAAACACTTGTGATAATATCTTTGAAAAACGATTTCATGTGTTAAAATTGTGTTTTCATATGTTTAATACTTCTTTTACAATCTAAGGTCTATTACTTGATTCGAACACTTGTGATAATACCTTTGAAAAACCATTTCATGTGTTCAAATTGTATTGTGATATGCTTTAATACTTCTTTTACAATCTAAGGTCTATTAATTCATTGAAACACTTGTGATATCTTTGAAAAACAATTTCATGTGTTAAAATTGTGTTTTGATATGTTTATTACTTCTCTCATTTACAATCTGAGGTTTTACAACCTAGGAAACTATATATAAGAAAGTGAATGTTCTGTATAATAATAGTTTAGAAGTATCTTAACTATTGAAAACAAGCGTATTACTCAACTAAGTGTTTGCAACTTGTTCTTTTCGCTATTAATTGATTGAAAGCACTTACGTTATCTTTGAAAACCAATTTCATGTGTTCAAATTGTGTTTTGATATGTTTAATATTTCTTTACAATCTTAGTCTATTAACTGATTGAAACACTTGTGATAATATCTTTGAAAAACGATTTCATGTGTTAAAATTGTGTTTTCATATGTTTAATACTTCTTTTACAATCTAAGGTCTATTACTTGATTCGAACACTTGTGATAATACCTTTGAAAAACCATTTCATGTGTTCAAATTGTATTTTGATATGCTTTAATACTTCTTTTACAATCTAAGGTCTATTAATTGATTGAAACACTTGTGATATCTTTGAAAAACAATTTCATGTTTTAAAATTGTGTTTTGATATGTTTATTACTTCTCTCATTTACAATCTGAGGTTTTACAACCTAGGAAACTATATATAAGAAAGTAAATGTTCTGTATAATAATAGTTTAAAAGTATCTTAACTATTGAAAACAAGCGTATCACTTAACTAAGTGTTTGCAACTTGTGCTTTTCGTTATTAATTGATTGAAAGCACTTACGATATCTTTGAAAACCAATTTCATGTGTTCAAATTGTGTTTTGATATGTTTAATATTTCTCTTACAATCTTAGTCTATTAACTTATTGAAACACTTGTGATAATATCTTTGAAAAACGATTTCATGTGTTAAAATTGTGTTTTCATATGTTTAATACTTCTTTTACAATCTAAGGTCTATTAGTTGATTCGAACACTTGTGATAATACCTTTGAAAAACCATTTCATGTGTTCAAATTGTATTTTGATATGCTTTAATACTTCTTTTACAATCTAAGGTCTATTAATTGATTGAAACACTTGTGATATATTTGAAAAACAATTTCATGTGTTAAAATTGTGTTTTGATATGTTTATTACTTCTCTCATTTACAATCTGAGGTTTTACAACCTAGGAAACTATATATAAGAAAGTGAATGTTCTGTATAATAATAGTTTAAAAGAATCTTAACTATTGAAAACAAGCGTATTACTCAACTAAGTGTTTGCAAATTGTTCTTTTCGCTATTAAATGATTGAAACACTTATGAATTCTTTGAAAACCAATTTCATGTGTTCAAATTGTGTTTTCATATGTCTAATATTTCTCTTACAATCCTAGTCTATTAACTGATTGAAACACTTCTGAATATCTTTGAAAAACAATTTCATGTGTTAAAATTGTGTTTTCATATGTTTAATACTTCTTTTACAATCTAAGGTCTATTACTTGATTCGAACACTTGTGATAATACCTTTGAAAAACCATTTCATGTGTTCAAATTGTATTTTGATATGTTTTAATAATTCTTTTACAATCTAAGGTCTATTAATTTATTGAAACACTTGTGATATCTTTGAAAAACAATTTCATGTGTTAAAATTGTGTTTTGATATGTTTATTACTTCTCTCATTTACAATCTGAGGTTTTACAACCTAGGAAACTATATATAAGAAAGTGAATGTTCTGTATAATAGTAGTTTAAAAGTATCTTAACTATTGAAAACAAGCGTATTACTTAACTAAGTGTTTGCAACTTGTTCTTTTCGCTATTAATTGATTGAAAGCACTTACGATATCTTTGAAAACCAATTTCATGTGTTCAAATTGTGTTTTGATATGTTTAATATTTCTCTTACAATCTTAGTCTATTAACTTATTGAAACACTTGTGATAATATCTTTGAAAAACGATTTCATGTGTTAAAATTGTGTTTTCATATGTTTAATACTTCTTTTACAATATAAGGTCTATTAGTTGATTCGAACACTTGTGATAATACCTTTGAAAAACCATTTCATGTGTTCAAATTGTATTTTGATATGTTTTAATAATTCTTTCACAATCTAAGGTCTATTAATTGATTGAAACACTTGTGATATCTTTGAAAAACAATTTCATGTGTTAAAATTGTGTTTTGATGTGTTTATTACTTCTCTCATTTACAATCTGAGGTTTTACAACCTAGGAAACTATATATAAGAAAGTGAATGTTCTGTATAATAATAGTTTAAAAGAATCTTAACTATTGAAAACAAGCGTATTACTCAACTAAGTGTTTGCAACTTGTTCTTTTCGCTATTAAATGATTGAAACACTTATGAATTCTTTGAAAACAAATTTCATGTGTTCAAATTGTGTTTTCATATGTCTAATATTTCTCTTACAATCCTAGTCTATTAACTGATTGAAACACTTCTGAATATCTTTGAAAAACAATTTCATGTGTTAAAATTGTGTTTTCATATGTTTAATACTTCTTTTACAATCTAAGGTCTATTACTTGATTCGAACACTTGTGATAATACCTTTGAAAAACCATTTCATGTGTTCAAATTGTATTTTGATATGTTTTAATAATTCTTTTACAATCTAAGGTCTATTAATTGATTGAAACACTTGTGATATCTTTGAAAAACAATTTCATGTGTTAAAATTGTGTTTTGATATGTTTATTACTTCTCTCATTTACAATCTGAGGTTTTACAACCTAGGAAACTATATATAAGAAAGTGAATGTTCTGTATAACAGTAGTTTAAAAGTATCTTAACTATTGAAAACAAGCGTATTACTTAACTAAGTGTTTGCAACTTGTTCTTTTCGCTATTAATTGATTGAAAGCACTTACGTTATCTTTGAAAACCAATTTCATGTGTTCAAATTGTGTTTTGATATGTTTAATATTTCTTTTACAATCTTAGTCTATTAACTGATTGAAACACTTGTGATAATATCTTTGAAAAACGATTTTATGTGTTAAAATTGTGTTTTCATATGTTTAATACTTCTTTTACAATCTAAGGTCTATTACTTGATTCGAACACTTGTGATAATACCTTTGAAAAACCATTTCATGGGTTCAAATTGTATTTTGATATGCTTTAATACTTCTTTTACAATCTAAGGTCTATTAATTGATTGAAACACTTGTGATATCTTTGAAAAACAATTTCATGTTTTAAAATTGTGTTTTGATATGTTTATTACTTCTCTCATTTACAATCTGAGGTTTTACAACCTAGGAAACTATATATAAGAAAGTCAATGTTCTGTATAATAATAGTTTAAAAGTATCTTAACTATTGAAAACAAGCGTATTACTTAACTAAGTGTTTGCAACTTGTTCTTTTCGCTATTAATTGATTGAAAGCACTTACGATATCTTTGAAAACCAATTTCATGTGTTCAAATTGTGTTTTGATATGTTTAATATTTCTCTTACAATCTTAGTCTATTAACTTATTGAAACACTTGTGATAATATCTTTGAAAAACGATTTCATGTGTTAAAATTGTGTTTTCATATGTTTAATACTTCTTTTACAATCTAAGGTCTATTAGTTGATTCGAACACTTGTGATAATACCTTTGAAAAACCATTTCATGTGTTCAAATTGTATTTTGATATGCTTTAATACTTCTTTTACAATCTAAGGTCTATTAATTGATTGAAACACTTGTGATATCTTTGAAAAACAATTTCATGTGTTAAAATTGTGTTTTGATGTGTTTATTACTTCTCTCATTTACAATCTGAGGTTTTACAACCTAGGAAACTATATATAAGAAAGTGAATGTTCTGTATAATAATAGTTTAAAAGAATCTTAACTATTGAAAACAAGCGTATTACTCAACTAAGTGTTTGCAACTTGTTCTTTTCGCTATTAAATGATTGAAACACTTATGAATTCTTTGAAAACAAATTTCATGTGTTCAAATTGTGTTTTCATATGTCTAATATTTCTCTTACAATCCTAGTCTATTAACTGATTGAAACACTTCTGAATATCTTTGAAAAACAATTTCATGTGTTAAAATTGTGTTTTCATATGTTTAATACTTCTTTTACAATCTAAGGTCTATTACTTGATTCGAACACTTGTGATAATACCTTTGAAAAACCATTTCATGTGTTCAAATTGTATTTTGATATGTTTTAATAATTCTTTTACAATCTAAGGTCTATTAATTGATTGAAACACTTGTGATATCTTTGAAAAACAATTTCATGTGTTAAAATTGTGTTTTGATATGTTTATTACTTCTCTCATTTACAATCTGAGGTTTTACAACCTAGGAAACTATATATAAGAAAGTGAATGTTCTGTATAACAGTAGTTTAAAAGTATCTTAACTATTGAAAACAAGCGTATTACTTAACTAAGTGTTTGCAACTTGTTCTTTTCGCTATTAATTGATTGAAAGCACTTACGTTATCTTTGAAAACCAATTTCATGTGTTCAAATTGTGTTTTGATATGTTTAATATTTCTTTTACAATCTTAGTCTATTAACTGATTGAAACACTTGTGATAATATCTTTGAAAAACGATTTTATGTGTTAAAATTGTGTTTTCATATGTTTAATACTTCTTTTACAATCTAAGGTCTATTACTTGATTCGAACACTTGTGATAATACCTTTGAAAAACCATTTCATGGGTTCAAATTGTATTTTGATATGCTTTAATACTTCTTTTACAATCTAAGGTCTATTAATTGATTGAAATACTTGTGATATCTTTGAAAAACAATTTCATGTTTTAAAATTGTGTTTTGATATGTTTATTACTTCTCTCATTTACAATCTGAGGTTTTACAACCTAGGAAACTATATATAAGAAAGTCAATGTTCTGTATAATAATAGTTTAAAAGTATCTTAACTATTGAAAACAAGCGTATTACTTAACTAAGTGTTTGCAACTTGTTCTTTTCGCTATTAATTGATTGAAAGCACTTACGATATCTTTGAAAACCAATTTCATGTGTTCAAATTGTGTTTTGATATGTTTAATATTTCTCTTACAATCTTAGTCTATTAACTTATTGAAACACTTGTGATAATATCTTTGAAAAACGATTTCATGTGTTAAAATTGTGTTTTCATATGTTTAATACTTCTTTTACAATATAAGGTCTATTAGTTGATTCGAACACTTGTGATAATACCTTTGAAAAACCATTTCATGTGTTCAAATTGTATTTTGATATGTTTTAATAATTCTTTCACAATCTAAGGTCTATTAATTGATTGAAACACTTGTGATATCTTTGAAAAACAATTTCATGTGTTAAAATTGTGTTTTGATGTGTTTATTACTTCTCTCATTTACAATCTGAGGTTTTACAACCTAGGAAACTATATATAAGAAAGTGAATGTTCTGTATAATAATAGTTTAAAAGAATCTTAACTATTGAAAACAAGCGTATTACTCAACTAAGTGTTTGCAACTTGTTCTTTTCGCTATTAAATGATTGAAACACTTATGAATTCTTTGAAAACAAATTTCATGTGTTCAAATTGTGTTTTCATATGTCTAATATTTCTCTTACAATCCTAGTCTATTAACTGATTGAAACACTTCTGAATATCTTTGAAAAACAATTTCATGTGTTAAAATTGTGTTTTCATATGTTTAATACTTCTTTTACAATCTAAGGTCTATTACTTGATTCGAACACTTGTGATAATACCTTTGAAAAACCATTTCATGTGTTCAAATTGTATTTTGATATGTTTTAATAATTCTTTTACAATCTAAGGTCTATTAATTGATTGAAACACTTGTGATATCTTTGAAAAACAATTTCATGTGTTAAAATTGTGTTTTGATATGTTTATTACTTCTCTCATTTACAATCTGAGGTTTTACAACCTAGGAAACTATATATAAGAAAGTGAATGTTCTGTATAATAATAATAGTTTAAAAGTATCTTAACTGTCGAAAACAAGCGTATTACTTAACTAAGTGTTTGCAACTTGTTCTTTTCGCTATTAATTGATTGAAAGCACTTACGATATCTTTGAAAACCAATTTCATGTGTTCAAATTGTGTTTTGATATGTTTAATATTTCTCTTACAATCTTAGTCTATTAACTTATTGAAACACTTGTGATAATATCTTTGAAAAACGATTTCATGTGTTAAAATTGTGTTTTCATATGTTTAATACTTCTTTTACAATATAAGGTCTATTAGTTGATTCGAACACTTGTGATAATACCTTTGAAAAACCATTTCATGTGTTCAAATTGTATTTTGATATGTTTTAATAATTCTTTCACAATCTAAGGTCTATTAATTGATTGAAACACTTGTGATATCTTTGAAAAACAATTTCATGTGTTAAAATTGTGTTTTGATGTGTTTATTACTTCTCTCATTTACAATCTGAGGTTTTACAACCTAGGAAACTATATATAAGAAAGTGAATGTTCTGTATAATAATAGTTTAAAAGAATCTTAACTATTGAAAACAAGCGTATTACTCAACTAAGTGTTTGCAACTTGTTCTTTTCGCTATTAAATGATTGAAACACTTATGAATTCTTTGAAAACAAATTTCATGTGTTCAAATTGTGTTTTCATATGTCTAATATTTCTCTTACAATCCTAGTCTATTAACTGATTGAAACACTTCTGAATATCTTTGAAAAACAATTTCATGTGTTAAAATTGTGTTTTCATATGTTTAATACTTCTTTTACAATCTAAGGTCTATTACTTGATTCGAACACTTGTGATAATACCTTTGAAAAACCATTTCATGTGTTCAAATTGTATTTTGATATGTTTTAATAATTCTTTTACAATCTAAGGTCTATTAATTGATTGAAACACTTGTGATATCTTTGAAAAACAATTTCATGTGTTAAAATTGTGTTTTGATATGTTTATTACTTCTCTCATTTACAATCTGAGGTTTTACAACCTAGGAAACTATATATAAGAAAGTGAATGTTCTGTATAATAGTAGTTTAAAAGTATCTTAACTATTGAAAACAAGCGTATTACTTAACTAAGTGTTTGCAACTTGTTCTTTTCGCTATTAATTGATTGAAAGCACTTACGTTATCTTTGAAAACCAATTTCATGTGTTCAAATTGTGTTTTGATATGTTTAATATTTCTCTTACAATCTTAGTCTATTAACTTATTGAAACACTTGTGATAATATCTTTGAAAAACGATTTCATGTGTTAAAATTGTGTTTTCATATGTTTAATACTTCTTTTACAATCTAAGGTCTATTAGTTGATTCGAACACTTGTGATAATACCTTTGAAAAACCATTTCATGTGTTCAAATTGTATTTTGATATGCTTTAATACTTCTTTTACAATCTAAGGTCTATTAATTGATTGAAACACTTGTGATATATTTGAAAAACAATTTCATGTGTTAAAATTGTGTTTTGATATGTTTATTACTTCTCTCATTTACAATCTGAGGTTTTACAACCTAGGAAACTATATATAAGAAAGTGAATGTTCTGTATAATAATAGTTTAAAAGAATCTTAACTATTGAAAACAAGCGTATTACTCAACTAAGTGTTTGCAACTTGTTCTTTTCGCTATTAAATGATTGAAACACTTATGAATTCTTTGAAAACCAATTTCATGTGTTCAAATTGTGTTTTCATATGTCTAATATTTCTCTTACAATCCTAGTCTATTAACTGATTGAAACACTTCTGAATATCTTTGAAAAACAATTTCATGTGTTAAAATTGTGTTTTCATATGTTTAATACTTCTTTTACAATCTAAGGTCTATTACTTGATTCGAACACTTGTGATAATACCTTTGAAAAACCATTTCATGTGTTCAAATTGTATTTTGATATGTTTTAATAATTCTTTTACAATCTAAGGTCTATTAATTTATTGAAACACTTGTGATATCTTTGAAAAACAATTTCATGTGTTAAAATTGTGTTTTGATATGTTTATTACTTCTCTCATTTACAATCTGAGGTTTTACAACCTAGGAAACTATATATAAGAAAGTGAATGTTCTGTATAATAGTAGTTTAAAAGTATCTTAACTATTGAAAACAAGCGTATTACTTAACTAAGTGTTTGCAACTTGTTCTTTTCGCTATTAATTGATTGAAAGCACTTACGTTATCTTTGAAAACCAATTTCATGTGTTCAAATTGTGTTTTGATATGTTTAATATTTCTTTTACAATCTTAGTCTATTAACTGATTGAAACACTTGTGATAATATCTTTGAAAAACGATTTCATGTGTTAAAATTGTGTTTTCATATGTTTAATACTTCTTTTACAATCTAAGGTCTATTACTTGATTCAAACACTTGTGATAATACCTTTGAAAAACCATTTCGTGTGTTCAAATTGTATTTTGATATGTTTTAATACTTCCTTTACAATCTAAGGTCTATTAATTCATTGAAACACTTGTGATATCTTTGAAAAACAATTTCATGTGTTAAAATTGTGTTTTGATATGTTTATTACTTCTCTCATTTACAATCTGAGGTTTTACAACCTAGGAAACTATATATAAGAAAGTGAATGTTCTGTATAATAATAGTTTAGAAGTATCTTAACTATTGAAAACAAGCGTATTACTCAACTAAGTGTTTGCAACTTGTTCTCTTTCGCTATTAATTGATTGAAAGCACTTACGATATCTTTGAAAACCAATTTCATGTGTTCAAATTGTGTTTTGATATGTTTAATATTTCTCTTACAATCTTAGTCTATTAACTGATTGAAACACTTGTGATAATATCTTTGAAAAACGATTTCATGTGTTAAAATTGTGTTTTCATATGTTTAATACTTCTTTTACAATCTAAGGTCTATTACTTGATTCGAACACTTGTGATAATACCTTTGAAAAACCATTTCATGTGTTCAAATTGTATTTTGATATGCTTTAATACTTCTTTTACAATCTAAGGTCTATTAATTGATTGAAACACTTGTGATATATTTGAAAAACAATTTCATGTGTTAAAATTGTGTTTTGATATGTTTATTACTTCTCTCATTTACAATCTGAGGTTTTACAACCTAGGAAACTATATATAAGAAAGTGAATGTTCTGTATAATAATAGTTTAAAAGAATCTTAACTATTGAAAACAAGCGTATTACTCAACTAAGTGTTTGCAACTTGTTCTTTTCGCTATTAATTGATTGAAACACTTATGAATTCTTTGAAAACCAATTTCATGTGTTCAAATTGTGTTTTCATATGTCTAATATTTCTCTTACAATCCTAGTCTATTAACTGATTGAAACACTTCTGAATATCTTTGAAAAACAATTTCATGTGTTAAAATTGTGTTTTCATATGTTTAATACTTCTTTTACAATCTAAGGTCTATTACTTGATTCCAACACTTGTGATAATACCTTTGAAAAACCATTTCATGTGTTCAAATTGTATTTTGATATGCTTTAATACTTCTTTTACAATCTAAGGTCTATTAATTGATTGAAACACTTGTGATATATTTGAAAAACAATTTCATGTGTTAAAATTGTGTTTTGATATGTTTATTACTTCTCTCATTTACAATCTGAGGTTTTACAACCTAGGAAACTATATATAAGAAAGTGAATGTTCTGTATAATAATAGTTTAAAAGAATCTTAACTATTGAAAACAAGCGTATTACTCAACTAAGTGTTTGCAACTTGTTCTTTTCGCTATTAAATGATTGAAACACTTATGAATTCTTTGAAAACCAATTTCATGTGTTCAAATTGTGTTTTCATATGTCTAATATTTCTCTTACAATCCTAGTCTATTAACTGATTGAAACACTTCTGAATATCTTTGAAAAACAATTTCATGTGTTAAAATTGTGTTTTCATATGTTTAATACTTCTTTTACAATCTAAGGTCTATTACTTGATTCGAACACTTGTGATAATACCTTTGAAAAACCATTTCATGTGTTCAAATTGTATTTTGATATGTTTTAATAATTCTTTTACAATCTAAGGTCTATTAATTTATTGAAACACTTGTGATATCTTTGAAAAACAATTTCATGTGTTAAAATTGTGTTTTGATATGTTTATTACTTCTCTCATTTACAATCTGAGGTTTTACAACCTAGGAAACTATATATAAGAAAGTGAATGTTCTGTATAATAGTAGTTTAAAAGTATCTTAACTATTGAAAACAAGCGTATTACTTAACTAAGTGTTTGCAACTTGTTCTTTTCGCTATTAATTGATTGAAAGCACTTACGTTATCTTTGAAAACCAATTTCATGTGTTCAAATTGTGTTTTGATATGTTTAATATTTCTTTTACAATCTTAGTCTATTAACTGATTGAAACACTTGTGATAATATCTTTGAAAAACGATTTCATGTGTTAAAATTGTGTTTTCATATGTTTAATACTTCTTTTACAATCTAAGGTCTATTACTTGATTCAAACACTTGTGATAATACCTTTGAAAAACCATTTCGTGTGTTCAAATTGTATTTTGATATGTTTTAATACTTCCTTTACAATCTAAGGTCTATTAATTGATTGAAACACTTGTGATATATTTGAAAAACAATTTCATGTGTTAAAATTGTGTTTTGATATGTTTATTACTTCTCTCATTTACAATCTGAGGTTTTACATCCTAGGAAACTATATATAAGAAAGTGAATGTTCTGTATAATAATAGTTTAAAAGTATCTTAACTATTGAAAACAAGCGTATTACTCAACTAAGTGTTTGCAACTTGTTGTTTTCGCTATTAATTGATTGAAAGCACTTACGATATCTTTGAAAACCAATTTCATGTGTTCAAATTGTGTTTTGATATGTTTAATATTTCTCTTACAATCTTAGTCAATTAACTGATTGAAACACTTGTGATAATATCTTTGAAAAACGATTTCATGTGTTAAAATTGTGTTTTCGTATGTTTAATACTTCTTTTACAATCTAAGGTCTATTACTTGTGATAATACCTTTGAAAAACCATTTCATGTGTTCAAATTGTATTTTGATATGCTTTAATACTTCTTTTACAATCTAAGGTCTATTAATTGATTGAAACACTTGTGATATCTTTGAAAAACAATTTCATGTTTTAAAATTGTGTTTTGATATGTTTATTACTTCTCTCATTTACAATCTGAGGTTTTACAACCTAGGAAAATATATATAAGAAAGTGAATGTTCTGTATAATAATAGTTTAAAAGTATCTTAACTATTGAAAACAAGCGTATTACTCAACTAAGTGTTTGCAACTTGTTCTTTTCGCTATTAATTGATTGAAAGCACTTACGATATCTTTGAAAACCAATTTCATGTGTTCAAATTGTGTTTTGATATGTTTAATATTTCTCTTACAATCTTAGTCTATTAACTGATTGAAACACTTGTGATAATATCTTTGAAAAACGATTTCATGTGTTAAAATTGTGTTTTCATATGTTTAATACTTCTTTTACAATCTAAGGTCTATTAGTTGATTCGAACACTTGTGATAATACCTTTGAAAAACCATTTCATGTGTTCAAATTGTATTTTGATATGCTTTAATACTTCTTTTACAATCTAAGGTCTATTAATTGATTGAAACACTTGTGATATATTTGAAAAACAATTTCATGTGTTAAAATTGTGTTTTGATATGTTTATTACTTCTCTCATTTCCAATCTGAGGCTTTACAACCTAGGAAACTATATATAAGAAAGTGAATGTTCTGTATAATAGTAGTTTAAAAGAATCTTAACTATTGAAAACAAGCGTATTACTCAACTAAGTGTTTGCAACTTGTTCTTTTCGCTATTAATTGATTAAAACACTTATGAATTCTTTGAAAACCAATTTCATGTGCTCAAATTGTGTTTTCATATGTCTAATATTTCTCTTACAATGCTAGTCTATTAACTGATTGAAACACTTCTGAATATCTTTGAAAAACAATTTCATGTGTTAAAATTGTGTTTTCATATGTTTAATACTTCTTTTACAATCTAAGGTCTATTAGTTGAATCGAACACTTGTGATAATACCTTTGAAAAACCATTTCATGTGTTCAAATTGTATTTTGATATGTTTTAATAATTCTTTTACAATCTATGGTCTATTAATTGATTGAAACACTTGTGATATCTTTGAAAAACAATTTCATGTGTTAAAATTGTGTTTTGATATGTTTATTACTTCTCTCATTTACAATCTGAGGTTTTACAACCTAGGAAACTATATATAAGAAAGTGAATGTTCTGTATAATAGTAGTTTAAAAGTATCTTAACTATTGAAAACAAGCGTATTACTTAACTAAGTGTTTGCAACTTGTTCTTTTCGCTATTAATTGATTGAAAGCACTTACGTTATCTTTGAAAACCAATTTCATGTGTTCAAATTGTGTTTTGATATGTTTAATATTTCTTTTACAATCTTAGTGTATTAACTGATTGAAACACTTATGAATGTCTTTGAAAAACAATTTCATGTGTTAAAATTGTGTTTTCATATGTTTAATACTTCTTTTACAATCTAAGGTCTATTACTTGATTCCAACACTTGTGATAATACCTTTGAAAAACCAGTTCATGTGTTCAAATTGTATTTTGATATGTTTTAATACTTCTTTTACAATCTAAGGTCCATTAATTGATTGAAACACTTGTGATATCTTTGAAAAACAATTTCATGTGTTAAAATTGTGTTTTGATATGTTCATTACTTCTCTCATTTACAATCTGAGGTTTTACAACCTAGGAAACTATAAGAAAGTGAATGTTCTGTATAATAATAGTTTAAAATTATCTTAACTATTGAAAACAAGCGTATTACTCAACTAAGTGTTTGCAACTTGTTCTTTTCGCTATTAATTGATTGAAACACTTATGAATTCTTTGAAAACCAATTTCATGTGTTAAAATTGTGTTTTGATATGTTTAATATTTCTCTTACAATCCTAGTCTATTAACTGATTGAAACACTTATGAATATCTTTGAAAAACGATTTTATGTGTTAAAATTATGTTTTCATATGTTTAATATTTCTTTTACAATCTAAGGTCTATTACTTGATTCAAACACTTGTGATAATACCTTTGAAAAACTAGTTCATGTGTTCAAATTGTATTTTGATATGTTTTAATACTTCTTTTACAATCTAAGGTCTATTAATTGATTGAAACACTTGTTATATCTTTGAAAAAACAATTTCATGTGTTAAAATTGTGTTTTGATATGTTTATTACTTCTCTCATTTACAATCTGAGGTTTTACAACCTAGGAAACTATAAGAAAGTGAATGTTCTGTATAAAAATAGTTTAAGAGTATCTTAACTATTGAAAACAAGCGTATTACTCAACTAAGTGTTTGCAACTTGTTCTTTTCGCTATTAATTGATTGAAAGTGTACCGTCCCGTACCCGGGCGTTGACTAGGTGAAGGCGTCGCCTCGTTGGAGAGACGCCAAGAGGAAGCGTCGCCAAGGCAGGGCGTCGCCTAAGTAAAGGCGTCGCCCAACCAAGGTGTCGCCAGATCAAACAGCGCTAAAGTAAGGCAATCGCGGTGTGGTTCCCCGATACCCATGAGTAGGAAAGACCATGGAGGGAGCGACGCCGTGGGAAGGCCTCAGGTCCCAATAGCACGGGGCAGTAGTAAAGAGAAGGAAAAGGTGGCTTCAAGGCCATAGTAATAGTACCAGTGAAGTGCAGCCTGACTCGTGAAGTGGTCCTGCCGCCCCAGAGACGCCTGTGGGGCAGATACGACTCAAGAGGAAAGTCGCGCCCAGGGCCACCGGGTGCAGACTACAAAAGGAAGGCAGATACGCTCTCAAAGTAAGTGACTAGATACTTGGGGGCATGAGTTGGCACCGAAAAAGTCACCCCTAGCGCAGTAGCACTCCCAGCAGGAGGACTCACATGTAGAAACGTCCCAAGGTGGGCAGGAGCGCCCCCAGATGGGGTCATGGCGTCGTGAGGCCCTCCACGTGTACGACAGCCATGCCAGAATAGAAACACCTTTCAGTCAGGTGCCAGGTAATTAAAAGTCATTCAATACAGTTTCCCTTTTGAGCATTCAGGTACTATAATGGCTCCCGAGCGTTTCAACGTCTTAAATGCGCTACGTTTTCTAAGTAAGCGCTTTAATGAGTGCGTTACGTTTGTGATTAAAAGCGCTTTAAGACGCTTTAAATGCTTGGGTAGTTTAAATAGCGCGGAGAATGTTGGAAAAAGGGTGGAACTTTCGGCAAATTTACCAGAGAACTCTCTAGTTGCTTGCTCGTGCTTTAAGGTTACGTACAAGTGACTGGGGAAATATTTTTGCCAGAAGGAGACAACACACAAATATACACAGTTCTTTTACCACCTTCAGAGTACCATACGCGGTGCTCAGACACGTAGGTGGACAGTTTTTGGTGTTTCTTGCTGGCTGACTTGAGCGTCGGAGTGCAAACGGCCGTTGGGCGCCTCTTTGTCCTCTTTTTTGTAGGAATCCACAAGCAATCATTGGGAAGGAGTCCCTAGCTGATGGGTGAGGTTGCGCACGAAGACGTCCCGGTCAACCGGACGGAACATTTGGCGCCCACCGTGGGGCCGATATAAAACATCAGTCCCATCACAAGTTCGAGAAAATCTACCAAGTTACAGTAACGTTGAAGGAGGTTGGAGTGACAATGGCCCCCACCAGACGAAGAGCAGCACGCGCAGCCCCAGCAGACCTATCCATGCAGTAAGTCCTGGAAATAATGAGGGGGCTGCAGCAGGACATGGCGGATTCGAAAATGGAGCAGGAACGCATGCAGGCAGACCTTGACACCTCGCATGAGCGGAACGAAGAGCTCCACCGTGTGAATGAGGAGTTGCGCCAGGGCCTGAGAAACGATAGGAGACGACCTGCGCAAGACGAGATGGAGAACCATTCCCCACCAAGGGAGTTTTCCACTCCTTTCTCGCAGGAGATCCTAGACGCAGCGATCCCAAACACGTTCGCGGGACCCAAGGTGATCTTCACCGGGATGGAGGACCCAGAGACGCACCTGGCTGTATTTCACACGCAGATGGTCCTGATAGGCGGTTCTGATGCTGCCAAGTGCAAGCTCTTCATGAGCACCCTGACCGGGATGGCTATGGACTGGTTCATTAGCCTCCCAGAAGGTCATATCACGTCTTTCCGCCAATTGTCGCGATTGTTCCGAGAACAGTACTTAGCCAACAAGGCCCCGCCGCCGGTCTCCTATGATCTGTTCGACGTAAAGCAGTATCAGGGAGAGACCCTGAAGGAGTATATCAATCGCTTCGGGGCCCAGGTCGTGAAGGTTGGCACGACAGAGGAGCCTATGATCGTGTACGCATTTGTAAAAGGTGTGTGCCCCGACCCTTCGGAGAATCCATCATCCGTAATCGCCCTAGGACTTTCCGTGAATTACGGCGCAGGGCGGTAGAGCATATTGCATCGGAAGGAGAGGTCTGTGTGAAGCACACCAGCGCCGTGCCCTCACGCCCAAGGGGACCGGCGCGTGTTCAACCCGTCAAAGTCAATGAGACCACGACGGGGAGAAAGAAGCCAGAGGCGAGACGCCCCTACGAGGCCAGAAAGCCCCAGCCCCGGGGGCCAGCAGGAGGCGAACGCCCCGCCAGAGAAAGAGCGAGACCGGCGAGGTACAACTTCGTGGTTGAGTTGAAGGATTTAATCGCCGTGCCCAACATAGCTGAGAGGCTGAGGCGACCGGCGAAGACCGACAAGGTGTTAGGGCCCCGTAAAGACTCTTGGTGCGAATTCCACGAGGCTTTCGGGCACCAAATCGATAATTGCCTGTCGTTGGGTTACCAGCTAGATGAGCTGGTGAGGACTAGGTTTTTGAAAGATTATGTCGCAGATACCACAACGACCGCCACCTTGCCGCCGCCAGCAGAGGAGCCAGCACACGAGATGCCAGTGCTTGGCGAGGTCCACACTATTGTTGGAGGTTTTTCCGGCGGAGGACCCACCGCCTCCCAGCGGAAGAAATACGCGAGGGGGGTGAATTCAGTCGAAGAGAGGCTCTCGGGGGAGCCTTGGGAGTCAGATATTATGTTCACGAGAAGAGACCTCCGGGATGTGGTACCCCACGACAACGACCCCGTTGTCATCTCAGTCGTCACAGCTGGAAGGAAGGTCCACAGAGTGCTCGTTGACCAAGGGAGCTCGGCAGACGTCATGTTTCTGTCGACCTTTAATAAGTTACGGCTGTCCCCTGATCTGTTGAGTCCCTATACTGGGTGCCTGTATGGGTTCGGGGATAACCAGGTAGAAGTCCGGGGGTACCTGGAGTTGAGAACTACGTTCACAGACGGAGAGGCCTCCCGCATGTGGCAGGAAGAATGGTACGCTAGGCAGTGGAACTGTCAGAATTCGACATCCAGTACGAGCCTAGGGGATCCATCAAAGGGCAGGTGTACGCAGATTTTGTAGCAGAACTTTCACCCGGAGGTGAGCAAGAGGTGGAAGCGGGTTCGCAGTGGCTGCTCTCGGTTGATGGCTCTTCAAACCAACAAGGGAGCGGTGCAAGAATAGTTTTGGAGGGACCCGACGGCATACTGATCGAGCAGGCCTTGCGTTTTGCCTTCAAGGCAAGTAACAATCAGGCAGAATATGAGGCCCTGATAGCAGGAATGCTCTTGGCCAAGGAGATGGGTGCACAGAACCTCCTGGTGAAGAGCGACTCTCGGTTGATTACGGGACAGGTGTCGGGTGAGTTCCAGGCGAAGGACCCACAGATGGCAGCGTATCTAAAATACGTCCAGTTGTTGAGGGGGGCGTTCAACGCTCTTGAGTTGATACACGTCCCGACGGAGCAGAATGCCAGAGCTGACCTGCTCGCAAAGCTAGGCAAGGGGGGTAGACAGAGGACAATGATCCAGGAAACTCTCAAAGCTCCGCGTCGATTCGTGGAAGACAACAGGGTGGATGTCCTCCAGGTTTATACATCAAGGGGAAGGCCGAGGAGTCATTCCTCTTTGACCCAAGATACGCAGAGGGCGCCCCGCATCAGCATGTACGCGGGTGTGCCTGAGGAAGAGCAGATGCAGGTCTGCCTTTTGTCCAGGGGAGACACCTGGATGACGCCCTATAAACGATACCTGGCGGATGGGGCTCTTCCAGTGGACCCTGAATGATGAGAATCAAATAAAGGAGGCTTTTATTAATGGAGGAAGAGGACATCCACCCTCACATTTGAAGTTCTTCCTTCTAGTCTTCTCAAAATTAAAAGAAGAAATAAAATAAAGATGAGGCCCAAGCCCAAAGCCCAAGCCCAAGCCCAAGAAGGCCAAAGCCCAAAGAGCCCAAGTCCATCCCATGAGGGGCAAGGCCAAGCTTTGAAATACTCTTGTATAGTTTTAGGAGGTTTGGTTATTAAATAAAGGTGTGTGAAAATGTAAAATAAAGTCACATTGTCCATGTGACTTAGGAGAGTGGTGTAGGTGTAGTTTTTGGGAGGTGTCATAGTAGAAAAAGGTCACACCTCCCATGTGACTTGTTTTTGGTGGGAATTTCAAATGAGTTTATTTGAAATTTCCCACCTATTTTTCAGCACCTTAGGCTATAAATAGAGGTGCTTCCTTTGTAAAATTCAGATTTGAATTTTATCTAAAGAAACTATACTCAAAATTGGAGTGAGCATTTGGAGAGCTTTGAGCTTCTTCTCTAGTCTTATCTTGAAGGACCATGGTTTCCTCAAGTGGCGGCTTCCACACTCATCTAGGAGCATCCATTCTTCTAGTGGCGTGATCATCCAACCATTCCTCCATCTTCATGAGCATTCTCTTCTCCTTCCTTTCTTCTTCTTCAATTTGTTCTTATTGCCTTGAGTTTTGAGTTGTTTTTGTTTCGGTTCCTTTAATTTTCCAGCACCTATTTTCTGTTTAGTTTTTAAATTCTGTTCGGTTCTTTTGTTTTGAAGTTCAATTCTGTTCGGTTTGTTCTTTTCCTTCTCCTTTGTTGATTCAATTTGACAATATTTGGTTCATCCAAATGAGTTTGGGATTTGGTACTTGTTTTGGTGAGTTCTTGATCTTAGAACTATGATCCAACTTCTAAGAAAGTGCCTCTACATTTTCCAGCTCAAGGTGATTCCTCAAAGTGTCAAGAATCTTGTTCTATGTGGCTATTGGAATCACATCATGTGGTATCATGAGTCTTAGGTTCATTCTTGTTTAATTGTTGAGTTGTGTGCACTTTATTTCAAGAGCTCTTTAATTTCTTGCAATTTAAGTTTCTGTTTTAGAATTTTAATTGAGTTTTCTTGCTGTTTTTCTTTTGCTCCAAGTGTTTGTGGAAAGGTTTATGGCACTCATAATTCTTATGAGTAAGGTTGCTCTTTTGGAATGGCATTATCCTTCCTAGAGTTTACCTTAAGCTTCCTTTCACTTGTTACAATTTGTGTTGTGTCTTTTAATTTTTGAATCATGTCAAGTTTTGTCTTAAGTCATGTTATTCCATATATGTCATTACTTCTAGTAGTACTTTTATTGTTTTGATTGTTTCTTGCTTTAGTGTCATATAATTTTCTGAATTGATGTTGATCCTTTGTGCATTTTCTTTTTAGAATTGAGTTCATACTTGTATTCTAGACCTATACAAGTTCCAATACATCTTTTTCTATTATGTCTTTGCTAGTTCATCATCCTGTTTTTTATTCCTATTAGGATTCCTCTGTTTCTGAAAAAAGTGCTTACTGTTTTTCCTTATTGAAATTGATTTACGTACTGTAAAATTCTGAAATTCTGGATTTGAGATATTCAAAGTGTTAGAAAAGAATAGAAAAAAGAATCATTCAAAAATATGAAGTACACAAAAAATGATAAATAAAATAAAAAAAGTGTACATTTCTGCCGAAAAAAATACGGTAATCTGGCAGCGATTTTGAAAAATTTATTTCTCTCAATTGGCTTACTGTTTTTAATTGATTCCAGTGCCATTTTTGAGTTAACATCTTGAAGTTTCTGTGGTATAAATTTCATAATCCAGTTCGCTCTACAACGTTCCAGTTAAATCTGTGAATATCAAACACAGTTTGCATTAAAAAAAATTTTCCAGTAGCTAATATTTTTTGTTTTCCTCATCTACTCTAGTGCTTTTCCTTAGGTATTCTTTTGTGTGCCTACTTTTCTCATTGAGTTCTTTATTTTCTTGATTGTCTTTCATTCTTATTCTTTGAGTTTGTCTTACATATAGTATTCCTTTTGCAATTACCTTTCCTTGCTTATACCTTTTCTTGTTTGTCTTTATTGTTTCTTTGGTTTTGTGGTGGTTTGCTCTTAAGATTGGTGTGCTTGCTTTGACATATTTCATTTGAGGATTCCAAGGCCTCAAGATCAGATTGGTGCAAGAACATTATTTCTTTGAGAGTGATCTCTTTTTTCAGCCTCATTTCACTTCGGCAGTTTCATTGCCAAGCTCACTGTTTTTGCTAATTTTGTTTCTTAACTTGTTTGCTGTTTTTGTGTGTTTGCTGTTTTTTATTTGCAAAATGGCTGGCTATTCAAGTGGTGCATCTTACAAACAGCATTCTCCTTCCAAAGCTTCAGTCCTTGGTGAAGAAGAACATAGAAGAAGGAGGCATCACCATCATTCTCATGAAGAGAGCTATAACCGTGACCAAAGATATCACCAAGTGTTCAACATTGCTTGTAAAAAAGTCCCTAGTTTTAATGGTGATAGTGATCCTAATGTGTATTTAGAATGGGAGACTAAGGTTGACCATTATTTTCATGTGTATAAGGTCCAAGATGACCAAAAACTTAGAATAGTTTCTTTATCCTTTTTGGGCTATGCCAAAGAATGGTGGCATAAAATTGTAATGGACATTATATATCGCAAGAAACCTCCCGTGGTTTCTTGGAATGCTTTGAAAGAGTGTATGCGCGCGAGGTTTGTTCCTCCTTCTAGGAAGGAACACTTGTTGAAGTTCCAAAGGCTTCCTCAAGGACATAGGATGGTAGAAGAATACATTAAAGATTTTGAAACAACTTTGACTAAAATGAATATGCATGCTAATGAAGAGTCAAAGCTAAAATGGTTTGTACGTGGTTTGAGAAGAGATATTAGAGAAATTGTAGAATTAAATGAGTACTCTTCTTTAAAGAAAGTGTTTCGCCAAGCCATCAAGGTAGAATCCTATCTTTTGAAAACAACTTTCAAAAATACTCATGATTATAATTTCTACAACTCTTCTAGGAAGGATGCCAACAAAATGTCTACTCAAAATTGTCCTTCCAATTTTTCCAAACAAACCATGTTTCCAAACAAAGTTTCTACTACAAATCTTTCTACTCCTAAGTCACCTACCAAAACTTCAAATATCAAATGTTTTAAATGTTTAGGTTTTGGGCACATAGCTCTTCATTGTCCACAAAAGCAAATCTTAAAGATAAACAAGGTAACACAAGACCTAACTCACCCACTTCCCACAAGTCAAAATAAAAAAGACAAAGAAGAACAAGTTGACATGAGTCTTCTCCTTTCACCTCCAAGGTGTTTTCCTTCCTTATCTTTTTCATTACCCAAGGTTTCTATTTCAACACCATCTTGGTTAAAAAGTGTTAGGGATGATTTCATACCTCCTAATGGTTTTCACCATTTAAGATGCCTTTTCCCAAAAGATATCATCATTCCCAAACAAATTTTTCCAACTTGGTCGATTTATAGAACCTCCTTTTCTGAAATCCCATTGTTTACAAAAGATAAGTCATGTTTACATTTTTCTTCCACTTTTAATTGTAAAACTAAACTGACTTTGTTATATGCAGGGATTCAGAATTCGTGGACGAATTCTCTCCAACTCGAGGAGTATGATGAGAATCAAATAAAGGAGGCTTTTATTAATGGAGGAAGAGGACATCCACCCTCACATTTGAAGTTCTTCCTTCTAGTCTTCTCAAAATTAAAAGAAGAAATAAAATAAAGATGAGGCCCAAGCCCAAAGCCCAAGCCCAAGCCCAAGAAGGCCAAAGCCCAAAGAGCCCAAGTCCATCCCATGAGGGGCAAGGCCAAGCTTTGAAATACTCTTGTATAGTTTTAGGAGGTTTGGTTATTAAATAAAGGTGTGTGAAAATGTAAAATAAAGTCACATTGTCCATGTGACTTAGGAGAGTGGTGTAGGTGTAGTTTTTGGGAGGTGTCATAGTAGAAAAAGGTCACACCTCCCATGTGACTTGTTTTTGGTGGGAATTTCAAATGAGTTTATTTGAAATTTCCCACCTATTTTTCAGCACCTTAGGCTATAAATAGAGGTGCTTCCTTTGTAAAATTCAGATTTGAATTTTATCTAAAGAAACTATACTCAAAATTGGAGTGAGCATTTGGAGAGCTTTGAGCTTCTTCTCTAGTCTTATCTTGAAGGACCATGGTTTCCTCAAGTGGCGGCTTCCACACTCATCTAGGAGCATCCATTCTTCTAGTGGCGTGATCATCCAACCATTCCTCCATCTTCATGAGCATTCTCTTCTCCTTCCTTTCTTCTTCTTCAATTTGTTCTTATTGCCTTGAGTTTTGAGTTGTTTTTGTTTCGGTTCCTTTAATTTTCCAGCACCTATTTTCTGTTTAGTTTTTAAATTCTGTTCGGTTCTTTTGTTTTGAAGTTCAATTCTGTTCGGTTTGTTCTTTTCCTTCTCCTTTGTTGATTCAATTTGACAATATTTGGTTCATCCAAATGAGTTTGGGATTTGGTACTTGTTTTGGTGAGTTCTTGATCTTAGAACTATGATCCAACTTCTAAGAAAGTGCCTCTACATTTTCCAGCTCAAGGTGATTCCTCAAAGTGTCAAGAATCTTGTTCTATGTGGCTATTGGAATCACATCACTGAAGAGGGTAAAAAAGTCAAAAGAAATGCCGCAAGATATACTTTGGTGGATGGGGTGCTGTTCAGGCACGGCTTCACTCACCCTATCCTAACATGCGTCAGTGGCGATGAGTGCACCAGGATAATGGCGGAGCTACACGAAGGCATCTGCGGAAGCCATGTGGGAGGAAGGTCCTTAGCCTCCAAGGTAATACGCGCAGGTTTCTTCTGGCCAACAGTGAAAGAGGATTGCGCACGGCACGCCCAGCGGTGTAAGCAATGCCAAAAGCACGCCGACTGGCACAAGGCGCCGCCAGAAGAGTTGCGGTCCATATACAGCCCGTGGCCTTTTCATACATGGGGAATTGACATCCTGGGCCCTTTCCCACTGGCGATCAGGCAAATGAAGTATCTGATCGTCGCCATCGAATACTTCACTAAGTGGATAGAGGCAGAGCCCGTGGCACAGATCACTGCGCATAAGGTACAGCATTTCGTGTGGAGAAACATTGTGTGTCACTTCGGCGTACCTAGGCGCCTGATATCTGACAACAGGACCCAGTTTGCCAGCCAGCAGTTGAGAAATCTGTGTGCTGAAGTAGGGATCAAACAGGTGTTTGCATCAGTTGAGCACCCCTAGACTAATGGGCAGGTAGAATCGGCAAACAGAGTTCTGCTGAGGGGTTAAAAAGAAGGTTGGAGAAAGCCAAAGGGGCGTGGGCGGAAGAGGTACCAAGGATCGTATGGGCCTATCACACCACCCCCCAATCCTCTACTATGGAGACGCCTTTCAGTTTGGTTTACGGGTCGGACGCGATGATTCCAGTAGAAATACATGAAAGCTCACCACGTTTTCAAAACTTCGTGGTGGAGGAGTCCAACGAAGAGAGGCGGGTAAACCTCGATCTGCTAGAAGAGGCCAGGGAAGAAGCTAGAATAAAAGCTGAAGCGATGAAGAGAAGAGTAGAGCGGCAATATAGCTCCAAGGTAAAGCCGCGACAGTTTCAGGTGGGCGACCTAGTGATGAGGAAAGCCCACCCCTACGAGTTGGAGAATAAGCTGTCTCCCAAGTGGACCGGGCCCTTCAGGGTTACTGAGGCTAAGGGCAATGGTTCGTACAACCTGGAGACCTTAGATGGAGGCCCTATCCCGCGCAGTTGGAATGCAGCCAACTTAAAATTTTATTTCAGTTGACTTATGTAAGCAGTATGTAACAATTTAGTTGAAGGGGACGCTCTTTTTCCCTTTCGGGGGTTTTTTAACGAGGTCACCCTAATAAAAGGAAAAACCAGTTGAGAAAAAGAAGTGTCTTGGTTTTCAGCCTTTATCTTTCCTTGTTAGAAGTAATGAGATGCGCCGCCTAAGCCATGGCGTCGCCAAGAAAGAGGCATCGCCCAGGTCATGGCGTCGCCCAGAAAGAAGGCGTCACCCAGATAAGGGCGTCGCCTAAGTGAAGTGAAGACATGCATCGTTGGAAGAACGAGACGAAAAGAAAGCGCGCAGTACATGAAGCATATGCAAAGTAAAGTAGCGTTACAAAAATCAAGTATGACATTGAAAAGTTGTAGTTCCAAGCAATGTTCGATACAATGGGAGCAGTACAAACGCTACAAATTATGCAAAAACACGAACAAGCCATTTCTCAACGCTCATCAGAGTCATCACTGGAGGAAGGCGAAGCCTCTTTTCCAGCCCGCAGCGCTCGAGTAAGTCGTGTCCTCTTTTCTTGGTTTAGCTTCGAACCTGCACCAGGGGAAAAGACGTGTTAGAGACACCATGAAGAAAGACAGACACAGTTAGAAAGCAGCGAAGGTCGAGTTTCCTGAGGCAGTGGTTCTTACGTATGTACTTCTCAAGAGTCCCAGCGTTGAACTCCAGGCTGATCACCGTAGCAGAGTCAAAACCTCCCGCCTCAGCAAGAATCCGGCAAGCTATTTGATCACTTGGAGCTAGATTCTTGAGGGGTTTGGCTTTGAGGACCTTTTCCTCTCTCACCCAGTACAGCGGAAACCCATCCAGGGCGTCGGGAACAAGATCAGTACGGCAGATCTCGAAGAACCAGCCTTTCCACCCCGTGAACGAGCTTTGAAAGGGTGTGAAGAGAACTCTTCCGGGTACATTGCTGAGAGTTACCCAGAGGTTGTGTCTCTACCTCTTCACCTCAAAGAAGTGAAGAAAGAGGTCAACCGAGGGTGCACAACCCAAAAACCCGAAGAGGACATCGAAGGCTTTGACAAAGGCCCAGCTGTTGGGGTACAACTGAGCCGGAGCGACGTTGATCTCCGACAGCAGTTCCTTCTCGAACCAGGAGAAGGGTAAGCGCACCCCGATGGTCTTGAACACCACCTGGTAAAAGTAAAAGAAAGGGACCCCGTCGTTGGCCCGTTCGTCTCCACATACTGGCTCCCCTAAAGTACAGGGGAGCACGGCGATGTCGTCATCATGCCTCCTCGCGAAGGCCCGGTGGTCATAAGAACATGACTCCCCTTTGTGCTCCCGTATGGCCCTGGTAGAGAGTAAGCACGAACACTCGTCAAGAAGTTCATTCGAAGCCCAAGGGTACAAGTCTTTGGGACGAACTCTGGAGGAAGCAGCGTGAGATCACATTCTTTAACAAGATTAGGACTGCCAGAAATGCAAGAGTTGAGTGAGGGGAGCGGAGACTAGAACAACCCTTCGACAGAGAAGAAAGGGTGCAAGAAGGAAGGGTGCAAGAAGAAAGAACGCAAGTAGGTCATGAAGAGTGAGAAAATGATGAAGATAGTTCCAGAGCTTGAAGAGTTAAATAAAGCGGTTAGAGCGCCAAACGACGTGAATGGATGCACCGCACGATTGATACACGTGGCAGAAGATGAAAGGATGACGCTGGCACCACTAGTTTAAATCAGAAAACGTCGTATCAGCAGAATATCCAGTGGTACGATGCGTCGTCGAAAGTGAGTCAGGGGTACAGCAGGAGTCAGAAAATGGAATGACTAGATGCCTCATCAACCATACAAGCAGCGCCACGTGGATCAAGTCGAATGACGGAATGTCCCATCAGCTATACAAGGAGCGCCACGTGGATGGCACAGACAAAGCCTTGGGCTTTTCGCTGCCATCAGGCATCGACCAAGGCAAGAATCAAAGTCAATGTCGAAGTAAAGGTAACGCCCGAGGCGTCGCCCGGAAGGATGTGAAGGGCGACACCAGCGTGAGACGTCACGGGCGTCGCCAACCCAAATATCAACTGGCGTCGCTTCCCCGATACCCACAGGTAGGAAAGACTGTGGAGGGAGACGAAAGTGAAGGAAGCAGAGTTAGTTACTGGCGTTGTTTCCCCGATACCCACGGGTAGGAAAGACTGTGGAGGGAGATAAGATCGCCAAATGCCAGCGAATTACTGGTAGGGCGTTCCCCGATACCCACAGGTAGGAAAGACTATGGAGGGAGACAAAATCAAAGAAGGCAAAGCTAGACACAGGCGTCGCCTCCCCGATGCCCACAGGTAGGAAAGACTGTGGAGGGAGACGAGACCGCCAAACGCCAGCAAATCACTGGCAGGGCGTTCCCCGATACCTATGGGAAGGAAAGACCATGGAGGGAACAGACCCCCCCATAACACTCAGCGTTTTAGACACCCGGGGACGATACGGTGCTGCTGTAGCAGGCCTCTCCTTAGGCGTGGGCGCCGAGCGTTGAGGATCAGAGAAAGGACCTTTCGGTATCAGAGACGTCCCGTGGACGATGTGGCATCACTAAGTGAGCCACTCCATGGGCGTGAGGGTTGACGTGCAACCTTTCCCAATCATACAAAATCGCCCAACAAAGTGAAAGAAATGGGCAAAACACAGATAAAATAGTCGAAGCGCGTGAAGGGAAAAGATGAGAATGAGATCGCATAAGAAGAATCGTATGTGGCAAGAACATAAAGGCAATCATTCGAACATCCCAAATCAGTAACAAGAGTACGGATAGTTCAAAGAATTACAAGTTTTAACAGATAGAATCAAAAAACGAAGGTAAACAATAAAGGAGTCAAGCTCGAAGGGGAAGGCGGCGGGTGAGAGGCAGCGGTTTAATCATCCAAGTCCATGGGCACGACCTTCCCGTCGACGACGTGGTGTGTGGGGTCGCAGTTCGAAAGGTTGATGCCAGGATTCTCGCAGGACGCCTGGGTCAGGGCCTCTTGGAACCCCTCCTCGAAAGTACCCGCCATCTCCTGGATAAGAGACTTTTTCTCCTTCTCCAGCTCCTCAATGGCGGCATCTCCAGAGGTCACCTGCTTCTCCAGAGCCTCTTTCTCCACGCGAAGCCGGTTAACCTCGACCTGTAGTTTGTCGTAGTCAGCTCGGAGAAGGTCCATAGCTTTGGTCTGGGTGGCCATTTCCCCCTCCATCCGCTCCATCTTGGCAGCCTGTTCGCAGCAACGGTCCTTCAGGTCCTTTTGAGTTTCCGCATCCGCTTTGACCAATTCCTGAAGACCCGTTACCTGTACTTGGAGAGCAACCTCCCGAGTGTAGAAGCCAGCCTGGAGCTAAAATGCCTCTGCCAGTTGCCTCTCAGTTTCTGTTTTGGACTCTTGTATTTGTTTCAGAGAAGTTTGATAGGCTTCGTTCTGGCGTCCCAGGGTCCTCATTTCCTCTTCCAGGGTAGTTGCCTTTGTTTCCAAGGCCTGGAGAGTTTGAGCTTGCAAGACCGCGTTTCTGGCCTGGGAGCGCCATTCAAGAGCCACCGCCAAGAAGGCCCCCAAGTAGAAAGGCATGCCTTCCCTCCTGTCGGTACCCTCTGGCATAGTCCCGCCACTGAAACCCCTCATCAGATGCATGATTGGAGGAGGGATGGCGATGAAATCGGGGGCGGCAGCGTCGGGAGCCAGGGAAGCAGTGGTTTCTGGCGGCAGCGGAGGCGGGGCAGACTCGACGCCTTCGCCCCTTTCCTCTTAGAGTGTCAGGGGAGGGAGTGAGGTTGCACTCGGAGGGTTGCCCATGAAGGGGTTCCCTCCTTGCGGCGACGCCTCTACCAGAAGAGGAACCCGCGCGGATTTTCTTCTCCTGAAGGGTGCCACACCTTCTGAGTCCTCATCATTCGATAGAATCTCCAAAACCCTTTTTCCCTTGTCGAGAGGGGTTGGAGCCGGTGACGAGGCTGCAGCTAGGGGAACGTCTTCAGCTTAAGACTGGGGGCTTGTGTACCGTCCCGTACCCGGGCGTTGACTAAGTCAAAGTCAAAGTCAACGCGAGGCGTCGCCTAGCTGGAGAGACGCCAAGAGGAAACGTCGCCAAGGCAAGGCGTCGCCTAGGTGAAGGCGTCGCCTCGTTGGAGAGACGCCAAGAGGAAGCGTCGCCAAGGCAGGGCGTCGCCTAAGTAAAGGCGTCGCCCAACCAAGGTGTCGCCAGATCAAACAGCGCTAAAGTAAGGCAATCGCGGTGTGGTTCCCCGATACCCATGAGTAGGAAAGACCATGGAGGGAGCGACGCCGTGGGAAGGCATCAGGTCCCAATAGCACGGGGCAGTAGTAAAGAGAAGGAAAAGGTGGCTTCAAGGCCATAGTAATAGTACCAGTGAAGGGCAGCCTGACTCGTGAAGTGCTCCTGCCGCCCCAGAGACGCCTGTGGGGCAGATACGACTCAAGAGGAAAGTCGCGCCCAGGGCAACCGGGTGCAGAGTACAAAAGGAAGGCAGATACGCTCTCAAAGTAAGTGACTAGATACTTGGGGGCATGAGTTGGCACCGAAAAAGTCACCCCTAGCGCAGTAGCACTCCCAGCAGGAGGACTCACACGTAGAAACGTCCCCAGGTGGGCAGGAGCGCCCCCAGATGGGGTCATGGCGTCGTGAGGCCCTCCACGTGTACGACAGCCATGCCAGAATAGAAACACCTTTCAGTCAGGTGCCAGGTAATTAAAAGTCATTCAATACAGTTTCCCTTTTGAGCATTCAGGTACTATAATGGCTCCCGAGCGTTTCAACGTCTTAAATGCGCTACGTTTTCCAATTAAGCGCTTTATTGAGTGCGTTACGTTTGTGATTAAAAGCGCTTTAAGACGCTTTAAATGCTTGGGTAGTTTAAATAGCGCGGAGAATGTTGGAAAAAGGGTTGGAACTTTCGGCAAATTTACCAGAGAACTCTCTAGTTGCTTGCTCGTGCTTTAAGGTTACGTAAAAGTGACTGGGGAAATATTTTTGCCAGAAGGAGACAACACACAAATATACACAGTTCTTTTACCACCTTCAGACTACCATACGCGGTGCTCAGACACGTAGGTGGACAGTTTTTGGTGTTTCTTGCTGGCTGACTTGAGCGTCGGAGTGCAAACGGCCGCTACGGCGCCTCTTTGTCCTCTTTTTTGTAGGAACCCACAGGCAATCATTGGGAAGGAGTCCCTAGCTGACGGGTGAGGTTGCGCACGAAGACGTCCCGATCAACCGGACGGAACAGAAAACACTTACGATATCTTTGAAAACCAATTTCATGTGTTAAAATTGTGTTTTCATATGTTTAATATTTCTCTTACAATCTTAGTCTATTAACTGATTGAAACACTTATGAATATCTTTGAAACACGATTTCATGTGTTAAAATTGTGTTTTCATATGTTTAATATTTCTTTTACAATCTAAGGTCTATTACTTGATTCAAACACTTGTGATAATACCTTTGAAAAACTATTTCATGTGTTCAAATTGTATTTTGATATGATTTAATACTTCTTTTACAATCTAATGTCTATTAATTGATTTTTACACTCGTGATATCTTTGAAAAGCAATTTCATGTGTTAAAATAGTATTTTGATATGTTTATTACTTCTCCCATTTACAATCTGAGGTTTTACAACCTAGGAAACTATAAAAAGGTGAATGTTCTGTATAATAATAGTTTAAAATAAATCTTAACTATTGAAAACAAGCGTATTACTCAACTAAGTGTTTGCAACTTGTTCTTTTAGCTATTAATTGATTGAAAGAACTTACGATATCTTTGAAAACCAATTTCATGTGTTCAAATTGTGTTTTGATATGTTTAATATTTCTCTTACAATCGTAGTCTATTAACTGATTGAAACACTTATGAATATCTTTGAAAAACGATTTCATGTGTTAAAATTGTGTTTTCATATGTTTAATACTTCTTTTACAATCTAAGGTCTATTACTTGATTCAAACACTTGTGATAATACCTTTGAAAAACCAGTTCATGTGTTCAAATTGTATTTTGATATGTTTTAATACTTCTTTTACAATCTAAGGTCTATTAATTGATTGAAACACTTGTGATATCTTTGAAAAACAATTTCATGTGTTAAAATTGTGTTTTGATATGTTTATTACTTCTCTCATTTACAATCTGAGGTTTTACAACCTAGAAACTATAAGAAAGTGAATGTTCTGTATAATAATAGTTTATCTTAACTATTGAAAACAAGCGTATTACTCAACTAAGTGTTTGCAACTTGTTCTTTTCGCTATTAATTGATTGAAAGCACTTACGATATCTTTGAAAACCAATTTCATGTGTTAAAATTGTGTTTTGATATGTTTAATATTTCTCTTACAATCTTAGTCTATGAACTGATTGAAAGACTTATGAATATCTCTGAAAAATGATTTCATGTGTTAAAATTGTGTTTTCATATGTTTAATACTTCTTTTACAATCTAAGGTCTATTACTTGATTCACACACTTGTGATAATACCATTGAAAAACCATTTCATGTGTTCAAATTGTATTTTGATATGTTTTAATACTTCTTTTAAAATCTAAGGTCTATTAATTGATTGAAACACTTGTAATATCTTTGAAAAACAATTTCACGTGTTAAAATTGTGTTTTGATATGTTTATTACTTCTCTCATTTACAATCTGAGGTTTTACAACCAAGGAAACTATAAGAAAGTGAATGTTCTGTGTAATAATAGTTTAAAAGTATCTTAACTATTGAAAACAAGCGTATTACTCAACTAAGTGTTTGCAACTTGTTCTTTTCGCTATTAATTGATTGAAAGCACTTACGATATATTTGAAAACCAATTTCATGTGTTAAAATTGTGTTTTGATATGTTTAATATTTCTCTTACAATCTTAGTCTATTAAATGATTGAAACACTTATGAATAACTTTGAAAAACGATTTCATTTGTTAAAATTGTGTTTTCATATGTTTAATACTTCTTTTACAATCTAAGGTCTATTACTTGATTCAAACACTTGTGATAATACCTTTGAAAAACCAGTTCATGTGTTCAAATTGTATTTTGATATGTTTTAATACTTCTTTTACAATCTAAGGTCTATTAATTGATTGAAACACTTGTGATATCTTTGAAAAACAATTTCATGTGTTAAAATTGTGTTTTGATATGTTTATTACTTCTCTCATTTACAATCTGAGGTTTTACAACCTAGGAAACTATAAGAAAGTGAATGTTCTGTATAATAATAGTTTAAAATTATCTTAACTATTGAAAATAAGCGTATTACTCAACTAAGTGTTTGCAACTTGTTCTTTTCTCTATTAATTGATTGAAAGCACTTACAATATCTTTGAAAACCAATTTCATGTGTTAAAATTGTGTTTTGATAAGTTTAATATCTCTCTTACAATCTTAGTGTATTAACTGATTGAAACACTTATGAATATCTTTGAAAAACGATTTCATGTGTTAAAATTGTGTTTTCATATGTTTAATACTTCTTTTACAATCTAAGGTCTATTACTTGATTCAAACACTTGTGATAATACCTTTGAAAAACCATTTCATGTGTTCAAATTGTATTTTGATATGTTTTAATACTTCTTTTACAATCTAATGTCTATTAATTGATTGAAACACTTGTGATATTTTTGAAAAACAATTTCATGTGTTAAAATTGTGTTTTGATATGTTTATTACTTCTCTCATTTACAATCTGAGGTTTTACAACCTAGGAAACTATAAGAAATTGAATGTTCTGTATAATAATAGTTTATCTTAACTATTGATAACAAGCGTATTACTCAACTAAGTGTTTGCAACTTGTTCTTTTCGCTATTAATTGATTGAAAGCACTTACGATATCTTTGAAAACCAATTTCATGTGTTAAAATTGTGTTTTGATATGTTTAATATTTCTCTTACAATCTTAGTCTATGAACTGATTGAAACACTTATGAATATCTTTGAAAAACGATTTCATGTGTTAAAATTTTATTTTCATATGTTTAATCCTTCTTTTACAATCTAAGGTCTATTACTTGATTCAAACACTTGTGATAATACCTTTGAAAAACCAGTTCATGTGTTCAAATTGTATTTTGATATGTTTTAATACTTCTTTTACAATCTAAGGTTTATTAATTGATTGAAACACTTGTGATATCTTTGAAAAACAATTTCATGTGTTAAAATTGTGTTTTATATGTTTATTACTTCTCTCATTTACAATCTGAGGTTTTACAACCTAGGAAACTATAAGAAGGTGAATGTTCTGTATAATAATAGTTTATCTTAACTATTGAAAACAAGCGTATTACTCAACTAAGTGTTTGCAACTTGTTCTTTTCGCTATTAATTGATTGAAAGCACTTACGATATCTTTGAAAACCAATTTCATGTGTTAAAATTGTGTTTTGATATGTTTAATATTTCTCTTACAATCTTAGTCTGTGAACTGATTGAAACACTTATGAATATCTCTGAAAAACGATTTCATGTGTTAAAATTGTGTTTTCATATGTTTAATACTTCTTTTACAATCTAAGGTCTATTACTTGATTCAAACACTTGTGATAATACCTTTGAAAAACCAGTTCATGTGTTCAAATTGTATTTTGATATGTTTTAATACTTCTTTTACAATCTAAGGTCTATTAATTGATTGAAACACTTGTGATATCTTTGAAAAACAATTTCATGTGTTAAAATTGTGTTTTGATATGTTTATTACTTCTCTCATTTACAATCTGAGGTTTTACAACCTAGGAAACTATAAGAAGGTGAATGTTCTGTATAATAATAGTTTATCTTAACTATTGAAAACAAGCGTATTACTCAACTAAGTGTTTGCAACTTGTTCTTTTCGCTATTAATTGATTGAAAGCACTTACGATATCTTTGAAAACCAATTTCATGTGTTAAAATTGTGTTTTGATATGTTTAATATTTCTCTTACAATCTTAGTCTGTGAACTGATTGAAACACTTATGAATATCTTTGAAAAACGATTTCATGTGTTAAAATTTTGTTTTCATATGTTTAATCCTTCTTTTACAATCTAAGGTCTATTACTTGATTCAAACACTTGTGATAACACCTTCGAAAAACCAGTTCATGTGTTCAAATTGTATTTTGATATGTTTTAATACTTCTTTTACAATCTAAGGTCTATTAATTGATTGAAACACTTGTGATATCTTTGAAAAACAATTTCATGTGTTAAAATTGTGTTTTATATGTTTATTACTTCTCTCATTTACAATCTGAGGTTTTACAACCTAGGAAACTATAAGAAGGTGAATGTTCTGTATAATAATAGTTTATCTTAACTATTGAAAACAAGCGTATTACTCAACTAAGTGTTTGCAACTTGTTCTTTTCGCTATTAAGTGATTGAAAGCACTTACGATATCTTTGAAAACCAATTTCATGTGTTAAAATTGTGTTTTGATATGTTTAATATTTCTCTTACAATCTTAGTCTGTGAACTGATTGAAACACTTATGAATATCTCTGAAAAATGATTTCATGTGTTAAAATTGTGTTTTCATATGTTTAATACTTCTTTTACAATCTAAGATCTATTACTTGATTCACACACTTGTGATAATACCATTGAAAAACCATTTCATGTGGTCAAATTGTATTTTGATATGTTTTAATACTTCTTTTACAATCTAAGGTCTATTAATTGATTGAAACACTTGTAATATTTTTGAAAAACAATTTCATGTGTTAAAATTGTGTTTTGATATGTTTATTACTTCTCTCATTTACAATCTGAGGTTTTACAACCAAGGAAACTATAAGAAAGTGAATGTTCTGTATAATAATAGTTTAAAAGTATCTTAACTATTGAAAACAAGCGTATTACTCAACTAAGTGTTTGCATCTTGTTCTTTTCGCTATTAATTGATTGAAAGCACTTACGATATCTTTGAAAACCAATTTCATGTGTTAAAATTGTGTTTTGATATGTTTAATATTTCTCTTACAATCTTAGTCTATTAAATGATTGAAACAGTTAGGAATATCTTTGAAAAACGATTTCATGTGTTAAAATTGTGTTTTCATATGTTTAATACTTCTTTTACAATCTAAGGTCTATTACTTGATTCAAACACTTGTGATAATACCTTTGAAAAACCAGTTCATGTGTTCAAATTGTATTTTGATATGTTTTAATAATTCTTTTACAATCTAAGGTCTATTAATTGATTGAAACACTTGTGATATCTTTGAAAAACAATTTCATGTGTTAAAATTGTGTTTTGATATGTTTATTACTTCTCTCATTTACAATCTGAGGTTTTACAACCAAGGAAACTATAAGAAAGTGAATGTTCTGTATAATAATAGTTTAAAATTATCTTAACTATTTAAAACAAGCGTATTACTCAACTAAGTGTTTGCAACTTGTTCTTTTCGCTATTAATTGATTGAAAGCACTTACAATATCTTTGAAAACCAATTTCATGTGTTAAAATTGTGTTTTGATAAGTTTAATATCTCTCTTACAATCTTAGTGTATTAACTGATTGAAACACTTATGAATATCTTTGAAAAACGATTTCATGTGTTAAAATTGTGTTTTCATATGTTTAATACTTCTTTTACAATCTAAGGTCTATTACTTGATTCAAACACTTGTGATAATACCTTTGAAAAACCATTTCATGTGTTCAAATTGTATTTTGATATGTTTTAATACTTCTTTTACAATCTAATGTCTATTAATTGATTGAAACACTTGTGATATTTTTGAAAAACAATTTCATGTGTTAAAATTGTGTTTTGATATGTTTATTACTTCTCTCATTTACAATCTGAGGTTTTACAACCTAGGAAACTATAAGAAATTGAATGTTCTGTATAATAATAGTTTATCTTAACTATTGAAAACAAGCGTATTACTCAACTAAGTGTTTGCAACTTGTTCTTTTCGCTATTAATTGATTGAAAGCACTTACGATATCTTTGAAAACCAATTTCATGTGTTAAAATTGTGTTTTGATATGTTTAATATTTCTCTTACAATCTTAGTCTATGAACTGATTGAAACACTTATGAATATCTTTGAAAAACGATTTTATGTGTTAAAATTTTGTTTTCATATGTTTAATCCTTCTTTTACAATCTAAGGTCTATTACTTGATTCAAACACTTGTGATCATACCTTTGAAAAACCAGTTCATGTGTTCAAATTGTATTTTGATATGTTTTAATACTTCTTTTACAATCTAAGGTTTATTAATTGATTGAAACACTTGTGATATCTTTGAAAAACAATTTCATGTGTTAAAATTGTGTTTTGATATGTTTATTACTTCTCTCATTTACAATCTGAGGTTTTACAACCTAGGAAACTATAAGAAGGTGAATGTTCTGTATAATAATAGTTTATCTTAACTATTGAAAACAAGCGTATTACTCAACTAAGTGTTTGCAACTTGTTCTTTTCGCTATTAATTGATTGAAAGCACTTACGATATCTTTGAAAACCAATTTCATGTGTTAAAATTGTGTTTTGATATGTTTAATATTTCTCTTACAATCTTAGTCTGTGAACTGATTGAAACACTTATGAATATCTCTGAAAAACGATTTCATGTGTTAAAATTGTGTTTTCATATGTTTAATACTTCTTTTACAATCTAAGATCTATTACTTGATTCACACACTTGTGATAATACCATTGAAAAACCATTTCATGTGTTCAAATTGTATTTTGATATGTTTTAATACTTCTTTTACAATCTAAGGTCTATTAATTGATTGAAACACTTGTAATATTTTTGAAAAACAATTTCATGTGTTAAAATTGTGTTTTGATATGTTTATTACTTCTCTCATTTACAATCTGAGGTTTTACAACCAAGGAAACTATAAGAAAGTGAATGTTCTGTATAATAATAATTTAAAAGTATCTTAACTATTGAAAACAAGCGTATTACTCAACTAAGTGTTTGCATCTTGTTCTTTTCGATATTAATTGATTGAAAGCACTTACGATCTCTTTGAAAACCAATTTCATGTGTTAAAATTGTGTTTTGATATGTTTAATATTTCTCTTACAATCTTAGTCTATTAAATGATTGAAACAGTTATGAATATCTTTGAAAAACGATTTCATGTGTTAAAATTGTGTTTTCATATGTTTAATACTTCTTTTACAATCTAAGGTCTATTACTTGATTCAAGCACTTGGTATAATACCTTTGAAAAACCAGTTCATGTGTTCAAATTGTATTTTGATATGTTTTAATACTTCTTTTACAATCTAAGGTCTATTAATTGATTGAAACACTTGTGATATCTTTGAAAAACAATTTCATGTGTTAAAATTGTGTTTTGATATGTTTATTACTTCTCTCATTTACAATCTGAGGTTTTACAACCTAGGAAACTATAAGAAAGTGAATGTTCTGTATAATAATAGTTTAAAATTATCTTAACTATTGAAAACAAGCGTATTACTCAACTAAGTGTTTGCAACTTGTTCTTTTCGCTATTGCTTGATTGAAAGCACTTACAATATCTTTGAAAACCAATTTCATGTGTTAAAATTGTGTTTTGATAAGTTTAATATTTCTCTTACAATCTTAGTCTATTAACTGATTGAAACATTTATGAATATCTTTGAAAAACGATTTCATGTGTTAAAATTGTGTTTTCATATGTTTAATACTTCTTTTACAATCTAAGGTCTATTACTTGATTCAAACACTTGTGATAATACCTTTGAAAAACCATTTCATGTGTTCAAATTGTATTTTGATATGTTTTAATACTTCTTTTACAATCTAACGTCTATTAATTGATTCAAACACTTGTGATATTTTTGAAAAACAATTTCATGTGTTAAAATTGTGTTTTGATATGTTTATTACTTCTCTCATTTACAATCTGAGGTTTTACAACCTAGGAAACTATATATAAGAAAGTGAATGTTCTGTATAACAGTAGTTTAAAAGTATCTTAACTATTGAAAACAAGCGTATTACTTAACTAAGTGTTTGCAACTTGTTCTTTTCGCTATTAATTGATTGAAAGCACTTACGTTATCTTTGAAAACCAATTTCATGTGTTCAAATTGTGTTTTGATATGTTTAATATTTCTTTTACAATCTTAGTCTATTAACTGATTGAAACACTTGTGATAATATCTTTGAAAAACGATTTTATGTGTTAAAATTGTGTTTTCATATGTTTAATACTTCTTTTACAATCTAAGGTCTATTACTTGATTCGAACACTTGTGATAATACCTTTGAAAAACCATTTCATGTGTTCAAATTGTATTTTGATATATTTTAATACTTCTTTTACAATCTAAGGTCTATTAATTGATTGAAACACTTGTGATATCTTTGAAAAACAATTTCATGTGTTAAAATTGTGTTTTGATATGTTTATTACTTCTCTCATTTACAATCTGAGGTTTTACAACCTAGGAAACTATAAGAAAGTGAATGTTCTGTATAATAATAGTTTATCTTAACTATTGAAAACAAGCGTATTACTCAACTAAGTGTTTGTAACTTGTTCTTTTCGCTATTAATTGATTGAAAGCACTTTCGATATCTTTGAAAACCAATTTCATGTGTTAAAATTGTGTTTTGATATGTTTAATATTTCTCTTACAATCTTAGTCTGTGAACTGATTGAAACACTTATGAATATCTTTGAAAACCAATTTCATGTGTTAAAATTGTGTTTTCATATGTTTAATACTTCTTTTACAATCTAAGGTCTATTACTTGATTCAAATACTTGTGATAATACCTTTGAAAAACCATTTCATGTGGTCAAATTGTATTTTGATATGATTTAATATTTCTTTTACAATCTAACGTCTATTAATTGATTCAAACACTTGTGATATTTTTGAAAAACAATTTCATGTGTTAAAATTGTGTTTTGATATGTTTATTACTTCTCTCATTTACAATCTGAGGTTTTACAACCTAGGAAACTATATATAAGAAAGTGAATGTTCTGTATAATAATAGTTTTAAAGTATCTTAACTACTGAAAACAAGCGTATTACTTAACTAAGTGCTTGCAACTTGTTCTTTTCGCTATTAATTGATTGAAAGCACTTACGATATCTTTGAAAACCAATTTCATGTGTTCAAATTGTGTTTTGATATGTTTAATATTTCTCTTACAATCTTAGTCTGTTAACTGATTGAAACACTTATGAATATCTTTGAAAAACAATTTCATGTGTTAAAATTGTGTTTTCATATGTTTAATACTTCTTTTACAATCTAAGGTCTATTACTTGATTCAAACACTTGTGATAATACCTTTGAAAAACCATTTCATATGTTCAAATTGTATTTTGATATGTTTTAATACTTCTTTTACAATCTAAGGTCTATTAATTGATTGAAACACTTGTGATATCTTTGAAAAACAATTTCATGTGTTAAAATTGTGTTTTGATATGTTTATTACTTCTCTCATTTACAATCTGAGGTTTTACAACCTAGGAAACTATAAGAAAGTGAATGTTCTGTATAATAATAGTTTATCTTAACTATTGAAAACAAGCGTATTACTCAACTAAGTGTTTGTAACTTGTTCTTTTCGCTATTAATTGATTGAAAGCACTTTCGATATCTTTGAAAACCAATTTCATGTGTTAAAATTGTGTTTTGATATGTTTAATATTTCTCTTACAATCTTAGTCTGTGAACTGATTGAAACACTTATGAATATCTTTGAAAACCAATTTCATGTGTTAAAATTGTGTTTTCATATGTTTAATACTTCTTTTACAATCTAAGGTCTATTACTTGATTCAAATACTTGTGATAATACCTTTGAAAAACCATTTCATGTGGTCAAATTGTATTTTGATATGATTTAATATTTCTTTTACAATCTAAGGTCTATTAATTGATTGAAACACTTGTGATATCTTTGAAAAGCAATTTCATGTGTTAAAATTGTGTTTTGATATGTTTATTACTTCTCTCATTTACAATTTGAGGTTTTACAACATAGGAAACTATAAGAAAGTGAATGTTCTGTATAATAATAGTTTAAAAGTATCTTAACTATTGAAAACAAGCGTATTACTTAACTAAGTGTTTCCAACTTCTTCTTTTCTCTATTAATTGATTGAAAGCACTTACGATATCTTTGAAAACAAATTAAGCACTTACAATATCTTTGAAAACCAATTTCATGTGTTCAAATTGTGTTTTGATATGTTTAATATTTCTCTTACAATCTTAGTCTATTAACTGATTGAAACACTTATGAATATCTTTGAAAAACAATTTCATTTGTTCAAATTGTGTTTTCATATGTTTAATACTTCTTTAACAATCTAAGGTCTATTACTTGATTCAAACACTTGTGATAATACCTTTGAAAAACCATTTCATGTGTTCAAATTGTATTTTGATATGTTTTAATACTTCTTTTACAATCTAAGGTCTATTAATTGATTGAAACACTTGTGATATCTTTGAAAAACAATTTCATGTGTTAAAATTGTGTTTTGATATGTTTATTACTTCTCTCATTTACAATCTGAGGTTTTACAACCTAGGAAACTATAAGAAAGTGAATGTTCTGTATAATAATAGTTTATCTTAACTATTGAAAACAAGCGTATTACTCAACTAAGTGTTTGTAACTTGTTCTTTTCGCTATTAATTGATTGAAAGCACTTTCGATATCTTTGAAAACCAATTTCATGTGTTAAAATTGTGTTTTGATATGTTTAATATTTCTCTTACAATCTTAGTCTGTGAACTGATTGAAACACTTATGAATATCTTTGAAAACCAATTTCATGTGTTAAAATTGTGTTTTCATATGTTTAATACTTCTTTTACAATCTAAGGTCTATTACTTGATTCAAATACTTGTGATAATACCTTTGAAAAACCATTTCATGTGGTCAAATTGTATTTTGATATGATTTAATATTTCTTTTACAATCGAAGGTCTATTAATTGATTGAAACACTTGTGATATCTTTGAAAAGCAATTTCATGTGTTAAAATTGTGTTTTGATATGTTTATTACTTCTCTCATTTACAATTTGAGGTTTTACAACATAGGAAACTATAAGAAAGTGAATGTTCTGTATAATAATAGTTTAAAAGTATCTTAACTATTGAAAACAAGCGTATTACTTAACTAAGTGTTTCCAACTTCTTCTTTTCTCTATTAATTGATTGAAAGCACTTACGATATCTTTGAAAACAAATTAAGCACTTACAATATCTTTGAAAACCAATTTCATGTGTTCAAATTGTGTTTTGATATGTTTAATATTTCTCTTACAATCTTAGTCTATTAACTGATTGAAACACTTATGAATATCTTTGAAAAACAATTTCATTTGTTCAAATTGTGTTTTCATATGTTTAATACTTCTTTAACAATCTAAGGTCTATTACTTGATTCAAACACTTGTGATAATACCTTTGAAAAACCATTTCATGTGTTCAAATTGTATTTTGATATGTTTTAATACTTCTTTTACAATTTAAGGTCTATTAATTGATTGAAACACTTGTGATATCTTTGAAAAGCAATTTCATGTGTTAAAATTGTGTTTTGATATGTTAATTACTTGTCTCATTTACAATCTGAGGTTTTACAACCTAGGAAACTATAAGAAAGTGAATGTTCTGTATAATAATAGTTTATAAGTATCTTAACTTTTGAAAACAAGCGTATTACTTAACTAAGTGTTTGCAACTTGTTCTTTTCGCTATTAATTGATGATTGAAAGCACTTACGATATCTTTGAAAACCAATTTCACGTGTTCAAATTGTGTTTTGATATGTTTAATATTTCTCTTACAATCGTAGTCTATTAACTGATTGAAACACTTATGAATATCTTTGAAAAACAATTTCATGTGTTAAAATTGTGTTTTCATATGTTTAATACTTCTTTTACAATCTAAGGTCTATTACTTGATTCAAACACTTGTGATAATACCTTTGAAAAACCATTTCATGTGTTCAAATTGTATTTTGATATGTTTTAATACTTCTTTTACAATCTAAGGTCTATTAATTGATTGAAACACTTGTGATATCTTTGAAAAACAATTTCATGTGTTAAAATTGTGTTTTGATATGTTTATTACTTCTCTCATTTACAATCTGAGGTTTTACAACCTAGGAAACTATATATAAGAAAGTGAATGTTCTGTATAATAATAGTTTAAAAGTATCTTAACAACTGAAAACAAGCGTATTACTCAACTAAGTGGTTGCAACTTGTTCTTTTCGCTATTAATTGATTGAAAGCACTTACGATATCTTTGAAAACCAATTTCATGTGTTCAAATTGTGTTTTGATATGTTTAATATTTCTTTTACAATCTTAGTCTATTAACTGATTGAAACACTTATGAATATCTTTGAAAAACAATTTCATGTGTTAAAATTGTGTTTTCATATGTTTAATACTTCTTTTACAATCTAAGGTCTATTACTTGATTCAAACACTTGTGATAATACCTTTGAAAAACCATTTCATGTGTTCAAATTGTATTTTGATATGTTTTAATACTTCTTTTACAATCTAAGGTCTATTAATTGATTGAAACACTTGTGATATCTTTGAAAAGCAATTTCATGTGTTAAAATTGTGTTTTGATATGTTTATTACTTCTCTCATTTACAATCTGAGGTTTTACAACCTAGGAAACTATAAGAAAGTGAATGTTCTGTATAATAATAGTTTAAAAGTATCATAACTACTGAAAACAAGCGTATTACTCAACTAAGTGTTTGCAACTTGTTCTTTTCGCTATTAATTGATTGAAAGCACTTACGATATCTTTCAAAACCAATTTCATGTGTTCAAATTGTGTTTTGATATGTTTAATATTTCTTTTACAATCTTAGTCTATTAACTGATTGAAACACTTATGAATATCTTTGAAAAACAATTTCATGTGTTAAAATTGTGTTTTCATATGTTTAATACTTCTTTTACAATCTAAGGTCTATTACTTCATTCAAACACTTGTGATAATACCTTTGAAAAACCATTTCATGTGTTCAAATTGTATTTTCATATGTTTTAATACTTCTTTTACAATTTAAGGACTATTAATTGATTGAAACACTTGTGATATCTTTGAAAAGCAATTTCATGTGTTAAAATTGTGTTTTGATATGTTAATTACTTCTCTCATTTACAATCTGAGGTTTTACAACCTAGGAAACCATAAGAAAGTGAATGTTCTGTATAATAATAGTTTATAAGTATCTTAACTATTGAAAACAAGCGTATTACTTAACTAAGTGTTTGCAACGTGTTCTTTTCGCTATTAATTGATAATTTAAAGCACTTACGATATCTTTGAAAACCAATTTCATGTGTTCAAATTGTGTTTTGATATGTTTAATATTTCTCTTACAATCTTAGTCTATTAACTGATCGAAACACTTATGAATATCTTTGAAATACAATTTCATGTGTTAAAATTGTGTTTTCATATGTTTAATACTTCTTTTACAATCTAAGGTCTATTACTTCATTCAAACACTTGTGATAATACCTTTGAAAAACCATTTCATGTGTTCAAATTGTATTTTCATATGTTTTAATACTTCTTTTACAATTTAAGGACTATTAATTGATTGAAACACTTGTGATATCTTTGAAAAGCAATTTCATGTGTTAAAATTGTGTTTTGATATGTTAATTACTTCTCTCATTTACAATCTGAGGTTTTACAACCTAGGAAACTATAAGAAAGTGAATGTTCTGTATAATAATAGTTTATAAGTATCTTAACTATTGAAAACAAGCGTATTACTTAACTAAGTGTTTGCAACTTGTTCTTTTCGCTATTAATTGATGATTGAAAGCACTTACGATATCTTTGAAAAACAATTTCATGTGTTAAAATTGTGTTTACATATGTTTAATACTTCTTTTACAATCTAAGGTCTATTACTTGATTCAAACACTTGTGATAATACCTTTGAAAAACCATTTCATGTGTTCAAATTGTATTTTGATATGTTTTAATACTTCTTTTACAATCTAAGGTCTATTAATTGATTGAAACACTTGTGATATCTTTGAAAAGCAATTTCATGTGTTAAAATTGTGTTTTGATATGTTTATTACTTCTCTCATTTACAATCTGAGGTTTTACAACCTAGGAAACTATAAGAAAGTGAATGTTCTGTATAATAATAGTTTAAAAGTATCTTAACTAGTGAAAACAAGCGTATTACTTAACTAAGTGTTTGCAACCTGTTCTTTTCTCTATGAATTGATAATTGAAAGCACTTACGATATCTTTGAAAACCAATTTCATGTGTTCAAATTGTGTTTTGATATGTTTAATATTTCTCTTACAATCTTAGTCTATTAACTGATCGAAACACTTATGAATATCTTTGAAAAACAATTTCATGTGTTAAAATTGTGTTTTCATATGTTTAATACTTCTTTTACAATCTAAGGTCTATTACTTGATTCAAACACTTGTGATAATACCTTTGAAAAACCATTTCATGTGTTCAAATTGTATTTTCATATGTTTTAATACTTCTTTTACAATTTAAGGACTATTAATTGATTGAAACACTTGTGATATCTTTGAAAAGCAATTTCATGTGTTAAAATTGTGTTTTGATATGTTAATTACTTCTCTCATTTACAATCTGAGGTTTTACAACCTAGGAAACTATAAGAAAGTGAATGTTCTGTATAATAATAGTTTATAAGTATCTTAACTATTGAAAACAAGCGTATTACTGAACTAAGTGTTTGCAACTTGTTCTTATCGCTATTAATTGATGATTGAAAGCACTTACGATATCTTTGAAAACCAATTTCACGTGTTCAAATTGTGTTTTGATATGTTTAATATTTCTCTTACAATCTTAGTCTATTAAGTGATTGAAACACTTATGAATATCTTTGAAATACAATTTCATGTGTTAAAATTGTGTTTTCATATGTTTAATACTTCTTATACAATCTAAGGTCTATTACTTGATTCAAACACTTGTGATAATACCTTTGAAAAACCATTTCATGTGTTCAAATTGTATTTTGATATATTTTAATACTTCTTTTACAATCTAAGGTCTATTAATTGATTGAAACACTTGTGATATCTTTCAAAAGCAATTTCATGTGTTAAAATTGTGTTTTGATATGTTAATTACTTCTCTCATTTACAATCTGAGGTTTTACAACCTAGGAAACTATAAGAAAGTGAATGTTCTGTATAATAATAGTTTAAAAGTATCTTAACTAGTGAAAACAAGCGTATTACTTAACTAAGTGTTTGCAACCTGTTCTTTTCTCTATGAATTGATAATTGAAAGCACTTACGATATCTTTGAAAACCAATTTCATGTGTTCAAATTGTGTTTTGATATGTTTAATATTTCTCTTACAATCTTAGTCTATTAACTGATTGAAACACTTATGAATATCTTTGAAAAACAATTTCATGTGTTAAAATTGTGTTTTCATATGTTTAATACTTCTTTTACAATCTAAGGTCTATTACTTGATTCAAACACTTGTGATAATACCTTTGAAAAACCATTTCATGTGTTCAAATTGTATTTTGATATGTTTTAATACTTCTTTTACAATCTAAGGTCTATTAATTGATTGAAACACTTGTGATATCTTTGGAAAACAATTTCATGTGTTAAAATTGTGTTTTGATATGTTTATTACTTCTCTCATTTACAATATGAGGTTTTACAACCTAGGAAACTATATATAAGAAAGTGAATGTTCTGTATAATAATAGTTTAAAAGTATCTTAACTACTGAAAACAACCGTATTACTTAACTAAGTGTTTGCAACTTGTTCTTTTCGCTATTAATTGATTGAAAGCACTTACGATATCTTTGAAAACCAATTTCATGTGTTCAAATTGTGTTTTGATATGTTTAATATTTCTCTTACAATCTTAGTCTATTAACTGATTGAAACACTTATGAATATCTTTGAAAAACAATTTCATGTGTTAAAATTGTGTTTTCATATGTTTAATACTTCTTTTACAATCTAAGGTCTATTACTTGATTCAAACACTTGTGATAATACCTTTGAAAAACCATTTCATGTGTTCAAATTGTATTTTGATATGTTTTAATACTTCTTTTACAATCTAAGGTCTATTAATTGATTGAAACACTTGTGATATCTTTGAAAAACAATTTCACGCGTTAAAATTGTGTTTTGATATGTTTATTACTTCTCTCATTTACAATCTGAGGTTTTACAACCTAGGAAACTATAAGAAAATGAATTTTTTTCAAAGATAATAATAATAGTTTAAAAGTATCTTAACTGTCGAAAACAAGCGTATTACTTAACTAAGTGTTTGCAACTTGTTCTTTTCGCTAATAATTGATTGAAAGCACTTACGATATCTTTGAAAACCAATTTCATGTGTTCAAATTGTGTTTTGATATGTTTAATATTTCTCTTACAATCTTAGTCTATTAACTGATTGAAACACTTATGAATATCTTTGAAAAACAATTTCATGTGTTAAAATTGTGTTTTCAAATGTTTAATACTTCTTTTACAATCTAAGGTCTATTACTTGATTAAAACACTTGTGATAATACCTTAGAAAAACCATTTCATGTGTTCAAATTCTATTTTGATATGTTTTAATACTTCTATTACAATCTAAGGTCTATTAATTGATTGAAACACTTGTGATATCTTTGAAAAACAATTTCACGTGTTAAAATTGTGTTTTGATATGTTTATTACTTCTCTCATTTACAATCTGAGGTTTTACAACCTAGGAAACTATAAGAAAGTGAATGTTCTGTATAATAATATTAGTTTAAAAGTATCTTAACTATCGAAAACAAGCGTATTACTTAACTAAGTGTTTGCAACTTGTTCTTTTCGCTATTAATTGATTGAAAGCACTTACGATATCTTTGAAAACCAATTTCATGTGGTCAAATTGTGTTTTGATATGTTTAATATTTCTCTTACAGTCTTAGTCTATTAACTGATTGAAACACTTATGAATATCTTTGAAAAACAATTTCATGTGTTAAAATTGGGTTTTCATATGTTTAATACTTCTTTTACAATCTAAGGTCTATTACTTGATTCAAACACTTGTGATAATACCTTTGAAAAACCATTTCATGTGTTCAAATTGTATTTTGATATGTTTTAATACTTCTTTTACAATCTAAGGTCTATTAATTGATTGAAACACTTGTGATATCTTTGAAAAGCAATTTCATGTGTTAAAATTGTGTTTTGATATGTTTATTACTTCTCTCATTTACAATCTGAGGTTTTACAACCTAGGAAACTATAAGAAAGTGAATGTTCTGTATAATAATAGTTTAAAAGTATCATAACTACTGAAAACAAGCGTATTACTCAACTAAGTGTTTGCAACTTGTTCTTTTCGCTATTAATTGATTGAAAGCACTTACGATATCTTTCAAAACCAATTTCATGTGTTCAAATTGTGTTTTGATATGTTTAATATTTCTTTTACAATCTTAGTCTATTAACTGATTGAAACACTTATGAATATCTTTGAAAAACAATTTCATGTGTTAAAATTGTGTTTTCATATGTTTAATACTTCTTTTACAATCTAAGGTCTATTACTTCATTCAAACACTTGTGATAATACCTTTGAAAAACCATTTCATGTGTTCAAATTGTATTTTCATATGTTTTAATACTTCTTTTACAATTTAAGGACTATTAATTGATTGAAACACTTGTGATATCTTTGAAAAGCAATTTCATGTGTTAAAATTGTGTTTTGATATGTTAATTACTTCTCTCATTTACAATCTGAGGTTTTACAACCTAGGAAACCATAAGAAAGTGAATGTTCTGTATAATAATAGTTTATAAGTATCTTAACTATTGAAAACAAGCGTATTACTTAACTAAGTGTTTGCAACGTGTTCTTTTCGCTATTAATTGATAATTTAAAGCACTTACGATATCTTTGAAAACCAATTTCATGTGTTCAAATTGTGTTTTGATATGTTTAATATTTCTCTTACAATCTTAGTGTATTAACTGATCGAAACACTTATGAATATCTTTGAAATACAATTTCATGTGTTAAAATTGTGTTTTCATATGTTTAATACTTCTTTTACAATCTAAGGTCTATTACTTCATTCAAACACTTGTGATAATACCTTTGAAAAACCATTTCATGTGTTCAAATTGTATTTTCATATGTTTTAATACTTCTTTTACAATTTAAGGACTATTAATTGATTGAAACACTTGTGATATCTTTGAAAAGCAATTTCATGTGTTAAAATTGTGTTTTGATATGTTAATTACTTCTCTCATTTACAATCTGAGGTTTTACAACCTAGGAAACTATAAGAAAGTGAATGTTCTGTATAATAATAGTTTATAAGTATCTTAACTATTGAAAACAAGCGTATTACTTAACTAAGTGTTTGCAACTTGTTCTTTTCGCTATTAATTGATGATTGAAAGCACTTACGATATCTTTGAAAAACAATTTCATGTGTTAAAATTGTGTTTACATATGTTTAATACTTCTTTTACAATCTAAGGTCTATTACTTGATTCAAACACTTGTGATAATACCTTTGAAAAACCATTTCATGTGTTCAAATTGTATTTTGATATGTTTTAATACTTCTTTTACAATCTAAGGTCTATTAATTGATTGAAACACTTGTGATATCTTTGAAAAGCAATTTCATGTGTTAAAATTGTGTTTTGATATGTTTATTACTTCTCTCATTTACAATCTGAGGTTTTACAACCTAGGAAACTATAAGAAAGTGAATGTTCTGTATAATAATAGTTTAAAAGTATCTTAACTAGTGAAAACAAGCGTATTACTTAACTAAGTGTTTGCAACCTGTTCTTTTCTCTATGAATTGATAATTGAAAGCACTTACGATATCTTTGAAAACCAATTTCATGTGTTCAAATTGTGTTTTGATATGTTTAATATTTCTCTTACAATCTTAGTCTATTAACTGATCGAAACACTTATGAATATCTTTGAAAAACAATTTCATGTGTTAAAATTGTGTTTTCATATGTTTAATACTTCTTTTACAATCTAAGGTCTATTACTTGATTCAAACACTTGTGATAATACCTTTGAAAAACCATTTCATGTGTTCAAATTGTATTTTCATATGTTTTAATACTTCTTTTACAATTTAAGGACTATTAATTGATTGAAACACTTGTGATATCTTTGAAAAGCAATTTCATGTGTTAAAATTGTGTTTTGATATGTTAATTACTTCTCTCATTTACAATCTGAGGTTTTACAACCTAGGAAACTATAAGAAAGTGAATGTTCTGTATAATAATAGTTTATAAGTATCTTAACTATTGAAAACAAGCGTATTACTGAACTAAGTGTTTGCAACTTGTTCTTATCGCTATTAATTGATGATTGAAAGCACTTACGATATCTTTGAAAACCAATTTCACGTGTTCAAATTGTGTTTTGATATGTTTAATATTTCTCTTACAATCTTAGTCTATTAACTGATTGAAACACTTATGAATATCTTTGAAATACAATTTCATGTGTTAAAATTGTGTTTTCATATGTTTAATACTTCTTATACAATCTAAGGTCTATTACTTGATTCAAACACTTGTGATAATACCTTTGAAAAACCATTTCATGTGTTCAAATTGTATTTTGATATATTTTAATACTTCTTTTACAATCTAAGGTCTATTAATTGATTGAAACACTTGTGATATCTTTCAAAAGCAATTTCATGTGTTAAAATTGTGTTTTGATATGTTAATTACTTCTCTCATTTACAATCTGAGGTTTTACAACCTAGGAAACTATAAGAAAGTGAATGTTCTGTATAATAATAGTTTAAAAGTATCTTAACTAGTGAAAACAAGCGTATTACTTAACTAAGTGTTTGCAACCTGTTCTTTTCTCTATGAATTGATAATTGAAAGCACTTACGATATCTTTGAAAACCAATTTCATGTGTTCAAATTGTGTTTTGATATGTTTAATATTTCTCTTACAATCTTAGTCTATTAACTGATTGAAACACTTATGAATATCTTTGAAAAACAATTTCATGTGTTAAAATTGTGTTTTCATATGTTTAATACTTCTTTTACAATCTAAGGTCTATTACTTGATTCAAACACTTGTGATAATACCTTTGAAAAACCATTTCATGTGTTCAAATTGTATTTTGATATGTTTTAATACTTCTTTTACAATCTAAGGTCTATTAATTGATTGAAACACTTGTGATATCTTTGAAAAACAATTTCATGTGTTAAAATTGTGTTTTGATATGTTTATTACTTCTCTCATTTACAATATGAGGTTTTACAACCTAGGAAACTATATATAAGAAAGTGAATGTTCTGTATAATAATAGTTTAAAAGTATCTTAACTACTGAAAACAACCGTATTACTTAACTAAGTGTTTGCAACTTGTTCTTTTCGCTATTAATTGATTGAAAGCACTTACGATATCTTTGAAAACCAATTTCATGTGTTCAAATTGTGTTTTGATATGTTTAATATTTCTCTTACAATCTTAGTCTATTAACTGATTGAAACACTTATGAATATCTTTGAAAAACAATTTCATGTGTTAAAATTGTGTTTTCATATGTTTAATACTTCTTTTACAATCTAAGGTCTATTACTTGATTCAAACACTTGTGATAATACCTTTGAAAAACCATTTCATGTGTTCAAATTGTATTTTGATATGTTTTAATACTTCTTTTACAATCTAAGGTCTATTAATTGATTGAAACACTTGTGATATCTTTGAAAAACAATTTCACGCGTTAAAATTGTGTTTTGATATGTTTATTACTTCTCTCATTTACAATCTGAGGTTTTACAACCTAGGAAACTATAAGAAAATGAATTTTTTTCAAAGATAATAATAATAGTTTAAAAGTATCTTAACTGTCGAAAACAAGCGTATTACTTAACTAAGTGTTTGCAACTTGTTCTTTTCGCTAATAATTGATTGAAAGCACTTACGATATCTTTGAAAACCAATTTCATGTGTTCAAATTGTGTTTTGATATGTTTAATATTTCTCTTACAATCTTAGTCTATTAACTGATTGAAACACTTATGAATATCTTTGAAAAACAATTTCATGTGTTAAAATTGTGTTTTCATATGTTTAATACTTCTTTTACAATCTAAGGTCTATTACTTGATTAAAACACTTGTGATAATACCTTAGAAAAACCATTTCATGTGTTCAAATTCTATTTTGATATGTTTTAATACTTCTATTACAATCTAAGGTCTATTAATTGATTGAAACACTTGTGATATCTTTGAAAAACAATTTCACGTGTTAAAATTGTGTTTTGATATGTTTATTACTTCTCTCATTTACAATCTGAGGTTTTACAACCTAGGAAACTATAAGAAAGTGAATGTTCTGTATAATAATAATAGTTTAAAAGTATCTTAACTATCGAAAACAAACGTATTACTTAACTAAGTGTTTGCAACTTGTTCTTTTCGCTATTAATTGATTGAAAGCACTTACGATATCTTTGAAAACCAATTTCATGTGGTCAAATTGTGTTTTGATATGTTTAATATTTCTCTTACAGTCTTAGTCTATTAACTGATTGAAACACTTATGAATATCTTTGAAAAACAATTTCATGTGTTAAAATTGGGTTTTCATATGTTTAATACTTCTTTTACAATCTAAGGTCTATTACTTGATTCAAACACTTGTGATAATACCTTTGAAAAACCATTTCATGTGTTCAAATTCTATTTTGATATGTTTTAATACTTCTATTACAATCTAAGGTCTATTAATTGATTGAAACACTTGTGATATCTTTGAAAAACAATTTCACGTGTTAAAATTGTGTTTTGATATGTTTATTACTTCTCTCATTTACAATCTGAGGTTTTACAACCTAGGAAACTATAAGAAAGTGAATGTTCTGTATAATAATAATAGTTTAAAAGTATCTTAACTGTCGAAAACAAGCGTATTACTTAACTAAGTGTTTGCAACTTGTTCTTTTCGCTATTAATTGATTGAAAGCACTTACGATATCTTTGAAAACCAATTTCATGTGTTCAAATTGTGTTTTGATATGTTTAATATTTCTCTTACAGTCTTAGTCTATTAACTGATTGAAACACTTATGAATATCTTTGAAAAACAATTTCATGTGTTAAAGTTGTGGTTTCATATGTTTAATACTTCTTTTACAATCTAAGGTCTATTACTTGATTCAAACACTTGTGATAATACCTTTGAAAAACCATTTCATGTGTTCAAATTGTATTTTGATATGTTTTAAAACTTCTTTTACAATCTAAGGTCTATTAATTGATTGAAACACTTGTGGTATCTTTGAAAATCAATTTCACGCGTTAAAATTGTGTTTTGATATGTTTATTACTTCTCTCATTTACAATCTGAGGTTTTACAACCTAGGAAACTATAAGAGAGTGAATGTTCTGTATAATAATAATAGTTTAAAAGTATCTTAACTGTCGAAAACAAGCGTATTACTTAACTAAGTGTTTGCAACTTGTTCTTTTCGCTATTAATTGATTGAAAGCACTTACGATATCTTTGAAAACCAATTTCATGTGTTCAAATTGTGTTTTGATATGTTTAATATTTCTCTTACAATCTTAGTCTATTAACTGATCGAAACACTTCTGAATATCTTTGAAAAACAATTTCATGTGTTAAAATTGTGTTTTCATATGTTTAATACTTCTTTTACAATCTAAGGTCTATTAATTGATTGAAACACTTGTGATATCTTTGAAAAGCAATTTCATGTGTTAAAATTGTGTTTTGATATGTTTATTACTTCTCTCATTTACAATCTGAGGTTTTACAATCTAGGAAACTATAAGAAAGTGAATGTTCTGTATAATAATAGTTTAAAAGTATCTTAACTGTTGAAAACAAGCGTATTACTCAACTAAGTGTTTGCAACTTGTTCTTTTCGCTATTAATTGATTGAAAGCACTTACGATATCTTTGAAAACCAATTTCATGTGTTCAAATTGTGTTTTGATATGTTTAATATTTCTTTTACAATCTAAGGTCTATTACTTGATTCCAACACTTGTGATAATACCTTTGAAAAACCATTTCATGTGTTCAATTTGTATTTTGATATGTTTTAATACTTCTTTTACAATCTAAGGTCTATTAATTGATTGAAACACTTGTGATATCTTTGAAAAGCAATTTCATGTGTTAAAATTGTGTTTTGATATGTTTATTACTTCTCTAATTTACAGTCTGAGGTTTTACAACCTAGGAAACTATAAGAAAGTGAATGTTCTGTATGATAATAGTTTAAAAGTATCTTAACTGTCGAAAACAAGCGTATTACTTAACTAAGTGTTTGCAACCTGTTCTTTTCGCTATTAATTGATTGAAAGCATTTACGATATCTTTGAAAACCAATTTCATGTGTTCAAATTGTGTTTTGATATGTTTAATATTTCTCTTACAATCTTAGTCTATTAACTGATCGAAACACTTATGAATATCTTTGAAAAACAATTTCATGTGTTAAAATTGTGTTTTGATATGTTTAATACTTCTTTTACAATCTAAGGTCTATTACTTAATTCAAACACTTGTGATAATACCTTTGAAAAACCATTTCATGTGTTCAAATGGTATTTGGATATGTTTTAATACTTCTTTTACAATCTAAGGTCTATTAATTGATTGAAACACTTGTGATATCTTTGAAAAACAATTTCATGTGTTAAAATTGTGTTTTGATATGTTTATGACTTCTCTCATTTACAATCTGAGGTTTTACAACCTAGGAAACTATAAGAAAGTGAATGTTCTGTATAATAATAGTTTAAAAGTATCTTAATTACTGAAAACAAGCGTATTACTCAACTAAGTGTTTGCAACTTGTTCTTTTCGCTATTAATTGATTGAAAGCACTTACGATATCTTTGAAAACCAATTTCACGTGTTCAAATTGTGTTTTGATATGTTTAATATTTCTCTTACAATCTTAGTCTATTAACTGATTGAAACACTTATGAATATCTTTGAAAAACAATTTCATGTGTTAAAATTTTGTTTTCATATGTTTAATACTTCTTTTACAATCTAAGGTCTATTACTTGATTCAAACACTTGTGATAATACCTTTGAAAAACCATTTCAGGTGTTCAAATGGTATTTTGATATGTTTTAATACTTCTTTTTACAATCTGAGGTCTATTAATTGATTGAAACACTTGTGATATATTTGAAAAACAATTTCATGTGTTAAAATTTGGTTTTGATATGTTTATGACTTCTCTCATTTACAGTTTGAGGGTTTACAACCTAGGAAACTATAAGAAAGTGAATGTTCTGTATAAATATAGTTTAAAAGTATCGTAACTATTGAAAACAAACGTATTACTCAACTAAGTGTTTGCAACTTGTTCTTTTCGCTATTAATTGATTGAAAGCACTTACGATATCTTTGAAAACCAATTTTCATGTGTTCAAATTGTGTTTTGATATGTTTAATATTTCTCTTACAATCTTAGTCTATTAACTGATTGAAACACTTATGAATATCTTTGAAAAACAATTTCATGTGTTAAAATTGTGTTTTCATATGTTTAATACTTCTTTTACAATCTAAGGTCTATTACTTGATTCAAACACTTGTGATAATACCTTTGAAAAACCATTTCATGTGTTCAAATTGTATTTTGATATATTTTAATACTTCTTTTACAATCTAAGGTCTATTAATTGATTGAAACACTTGTGATATCTTTGAAAAGCAATTTCATGTGTTAAAATTGTGTTTTGATATGTTTATTACTTCTCTCATTTACAATCTGAGGTTTTACAGCCTAGGAAACTATAAGAAAGTGAATGTTCTGTATAATAATAGTTTAAAAGTATCTTAACTACTGAAAACAAGCGTATTACTCAACTAAGTGTTTGCAACTTGTTCTCTTCGCTATTAATTGATTGAAAGCACTTACGATATCTTTGAAAACCAATTTCATGTGTTCAAATTGTGTTTTGATATGTTTAATACTTCTCTTACAATCCTAGTCTATTAACTGATTGAAACACTTATGAATATCTCTGAAAAACAATTTCATGTGTTAAAATTGTGTTTTCATATGTTTAATACTTCTTTTAGAATCTAAGGTCTATTACTTGATTCAAACACTTGTGATAATACCTTTGGAAAACCATTTCATGTGTTTAAATTGTATTTTGATATGTTTTAATACTTCTTTTACAATCTAAGGTCTATTAATTGATTGAAACACTTGTGATATCTTTGAAAAGCAATTTCATGTGTTAAAATTGTGTTTTGATATGTTTATTACTTCTCTCATTTACAATCTGAGGTTTTACAGCCTAGGAAACTATAAGAAAGTGAATGTTCTGTATAATAATAGTTTAAAAGTATCTTAACTACTGAAAACAAGCGTATTACTCAACTAAGTGTTTGCAACTTGTTCTCTTCGCTATTAATTGATTGAAAGCACTTACGATATCTTTGAAAACCAATTTCATGTGTTCAAATTGTGTTTTGATATGTTTAATACTTCTCTTACAATCCTAGTCTATTAACTGATTGAAACACTTATGAATATCTCTGAAAAACAATTTCATGTGTTAAAATTGTGTTTTCATATGTTTAATACTTCTTTTAGAATCTAAGGTCTATTACTTGATTCAAACACTTGTGATAATACCTTTGGAAAACCATTTCATGTGTTTAAATTGTATTTTGATATGTTTTAATACTTCTTTTACAATCTAAGGTCTATTAATTGATTGAAACACTTGTGATATCTTTGAAAAGCAATTTCATGTGTTAAAATTGTGTTTTGATATGTTTATTACTTCTCTCATTTACAATCTGAGGTTTTACAACCTAGGAAACCATAAGAAAGTGAATGTTCTGTATAATAATAGTTTATAAGTATCTTAACTATTGAAAACAAGCGTATTACTTAACTAAGTGTTTGCAACGTGTTCTTTTCGCTATTAATTGATAATTTAAAGCACTTACGATATCTTTGAAAACCAATTTCATGTGTTCAAATTGTGTTTTGATATGTTTAATATTTCTCTTACAATCTTAGTCTATTAACTGATTGAAACACTTATGAATATCTTTGAAAAACAATTTCATGTGTTAAAATTGTGTTTTCATATGTTTAATACTTCTTATACAATCTAAGGTCTATTACTTGATTCAAACACTTGTGATAATACCTTTGAAAAACCATTTCATGTGTTCAAATTGTATTTTGATATATTTTAATACTTCTTTTACAATCTAAGGTCTATTAATTGATTGAAACACTTGTGATATCTTTCAAAAGCAATTTCATGTGTTAAAATTGTGTTTTGATATGTTAATTACTTCTCTCATTTACAATCTGAGGTTTTACAACCTAGGAAACTATAAGAAAGTGAATGTTCTGTATAATAATAGTTTAAAAGTATCTTAACTAGTGAAAACAAGCGTATTACTTAACTAAGTGTTTGCAACCTGTTCTTTTCTCTATGAATTGATAATTGAAAGCACTTACGATATCTTTGAAAACCAATTTCATGTGTTCAAATTGTGTTTTGATATGTTTAATATTTCTCTTACAATCTTAGTCTATTAACTGATTGAAACACTTATGAATATCTTTGAAAAACAATTTCATGTGTTAAAATTGTGTTTTCATATGTTTAATACTTCTTTTACAATCTAAGGTCTATTACTTGATTCAAACACTTGTGATAATACCTTTGAAAAACCATTTCATGTGTTCAAATTGTATTTTGATATGTTTTAATACTTCTTTTACAATCTAAGGTCTATTAATTGATTGAAACACTTGTGATATCTTTGAAAAACAATTTCATGTGTTAAAATTGTGTTTTGATATGTTTATTACTTCTCTCATTTACAATATGAGGTTTTACAACCTAGGAAACTATATATAAGAAAGTGAATGTTCTGTATAATAATAGTTTAAAAGTATCTTAACTACTGAAAACAACCGTATTACTTAACTAAGTGTTTGCAACTTGTTCTTTTCGCTATTAATTGATTGAAAGCACTTACGATATCTTTGAAAACCAATTTCATGTGTTCAAATTGTGTTTTGATATGTTTAATATTTCTCTTACAATCTTAGTCTATTAACTGATTGAAACACTTATGAATATCTTTGAAAAACAATTTCATGTGTTAAAATTGTGTTTTCATATGTTTAATACTTCTTTTACAATCTAAGGTCTATTACTTGATTCAAACACTTGTGATAATACCTTTGAAAAACCATTTCATGTGTTCAAATTGTATTTTGATATGTTTTAATACTTCTTTTACAATCTAAGGTCTATTAATTGATTGAAACACTTGTGATATCTTTGAAAAACAATTTCACGCGTTAAAATTGTGTTTTGATATGTTTATTACTTCTCTCATTTACAATCTGAGGTTTTACAACCTAGGAAACTATAAGAAAATGAATTTTTTTCAAAGATAATAATAATAGTTTAAAAGTATCTTAACTGTCGAAAACAAGCGTATTACTTAACTAAGTGTTTGCAACTTGTTCTTTTCGCTAATAATTGATTGAAAGCACTTACGATATCTTTGAAAACCAATTTCATGTGTTCAAATTGTGTTTTGATATGTTTAATATTTCTCTTACAATCTTAGTCTATTAACTGATTGAAACACTTATGAATATCTTTGAAAAACAATTTCATGTGTTAAAATTGTGTTTTCATATGTTTAATACTTCTTTTACAATCTAAGGTCTATTACTTGATTAAAACACTTGTGATAATACCTTAGAAAAACCATTTCATGTGTTCAAATTCTATTTTGATATGTTTTAATACTTCTATTACAATCTAAGGTCTATTAATTGATTGAAACACTTGTGATATCTTTGAAAAACAATTTCACGTGTTAAAATTGTGTTTTGATATGTTTATTACTTCTCTCATTTACAATCTGAGGTTTTACAACCTAGGAAACTAAAAGAAAGTGAATGTTCTGTATAATAATAATAGTTTAAAAGTATCTTAACTATCGAAAACAAGCGTATTACTTAACTAAGTGTTTGCAACTTGTTCTTTTCGCTATTAATTGATTGAAAGCACTTACGATATCTTTGAAAACCAATTTCATGTGGTCAAATTGTGTTTTGATATGTTTAATATTTCTCTTACAGTCTTAGTCTATTAACTGATTGAAACACTTATGAATATCTTTGAAAAACAATTTCATGTGTTAAAATTGGGTTTTCATATGTTTAATACTTCTTTTACAATCTAAGGTCTATTACTTGATTCAAACACTTGTGATAATACCTTTGAAAAACCATTTCATGTGTTCAAATTGTATTTTGATATGTTTTAATACTTCTTTTACAATCTAAGGTCTATTAATTGATTGAAACACTTGTGATATCTTTGAAAAGCAATTTCATGTGTTAAAATTGTGTTTTGATATGTTTATTACTTCTCTCATTTACAATCTGAGGTTTTACAACCTAGGAAACTATAAGAAAGTGAATGTTCTGTATAATAATAGTTTAAAAGTATCATAACTACTGAAAACAAGCGTATTACTCAACTAAGTGTTTGCAACTTGTTCTTTTCGCTATTAATTGATTGAAAGCACTTACGATATCTTTCAAAACCAATTTCATGTGTTCAAATTGTGTTTTGATATGTTTAATATTTCTTTTACAATCTTAGTCTATTAACTGATTGAAACACTTATGAATATCTTTGAAAAACAATTTCATGTGTTAAAATTGTGTTTTCATATGTTTAATACTTCTTTTACAATCTAAGGTCTATTACTTCATTCAAACACTTGTGATAATACCTTTGAAAAACCATTTCATGTGTTCAAATTGTATTTTCATATGTTTTAATACTTCTTTTACAATTTAAGGACTATTAATTGATTGAAACACTTGTGATATCTTTGAAAAGCAATTTCATGTGTTAAAATTGTGTTTTGATATGTTAATTACTTCTCTCATTTACAATCTGAGGTTTTACAACCTAGGAAACCATAAGAAAGTGAATGTTCTGTATAATAATAGTTTATAAGTATCTTAACTATTGAAAACAAGCGTATTACTTAACTAAGTGTTTGCAACGTGTTCTTTTCGCTATTAATTGATAATTTAAAGCACTTACGATATCTTTGAAAACCAATTTCATGTGTTCAAATTGTGTTTTGATATGTTTAATATTTCTCTTACAATCTTAGTGTATTAACTGATCGAAACACTTATGAATATCTTTGAAATACAATTTCATGTGTTAAAATTGTGTTTTCATATGTTTAATACTTCTTTTACAATCTAAGGTCTATTACTTCATTCAAACACTTGTGATAATACCTTTGAAAAACCATTTCATGTGTTCAAATTGTATTTTCATATGTTTTAATACTTCTTTTACAATTTAAGGACTATTAATTGATTGAAACACTTGTGATATCTTTGAAAAGCAATTTCATGTGTTAAAATTGTGTTTTGATATGTTAATTACTTCTCTCATTTACAATCTGAGGTTTTACAACCTAGGAAACTATAAGAAAGTGAATGTTCTGTATAATAATAGTTTATAAGTATCTTAACTATTGAAAACAAGCGTATTACTTAACTAAGTGTTTGCAACTTGTTCTTTTCGCTATTAATTGATGATTGAAAGCACTTACGATATCTTTGAAAAACAATTTCATGTGTTAAAATTGTGTTTACATATGTTTAATACTTCTTTTACAATCTAAGGTCTATTACTTGATTCAAACACTTGTGATAATACCTTTGAAAAACCATTTCATGTGTTCAAATTGTATTTTGATATGTTTTAATACTTCTTTTACAATCTAAGGTCTATTAATTGATTGAAACACTTGTGATATCTTTGAAAAGCAATTTCATGTGTTAAAATTGTGTTTTGATATGTTTATTACTTCTCTCATTTACAATCTGAGGTTTTACAACCTAGGAAACTATAAGAAAGTGAATGTTCTGTATAATAATAGTTTAAAAGTATCTTAACTAGTGAAAACAAGCGTATTACTTAACTAAGTGTTTGCAACTTGTTCTTTTCGCTATTAATTGATAATTGAAAGCACTTACGATATCTTTGAAAACCAATTTCACGTGTTCAAATTGTGTTTTGATATGTTTAATATTTCTCTTACAATCTTAGTCTATTAAGTGATTGAAACACTTATGAATATCTTTGAAATACAATTTCATGTGTTAAAATTGTGTTTTCATATGTTTAATACTTCTTATACAATCTAAGGTCTATTACTTGATTCAAACACTTGTGATAATACCTTTGAAAAACCATTTCATGTGTTCAAATTGTATTTTGATATATTTTAATACTTCTTTTACAATCTAAGGTCTATTAATTGATTGAAACACTTGTGATATCTTTCAAAAGCAATTTCATGTGTTAAAATTGTGTTTTGATATGTTAATTACTTTTCTCATTTACAATCTGAGGTTTTACAACCTAGGAAACTATAAGAAAGTGAATGTTCTGTATAATAATAGTTTAAAAGTATCTTAACTAGTGAAAACAAGCGTATTACTTAACTAAGTGTTTGCAACCTGTTCTTTTCTCTATGAATTGATAATTGAAAGCACTTACGATATCTTTGAAAACCAATTTCATGTGTTCAAATTGTGTTTTGATATGTTTAATATTTCTCTTACAATCTTAGTCTATTAACTGATTGAAACACTTATGAATATCTTTGAAAAACAATTTCATGTGTTAAAATTGTGTTTTCATATGTTTAATACTTCTTTTACAATCTAAGGTCTATTACTTGATTCAAACACTTGTGATAATACCTTTGAAAACCATTTCATGTGTTCAAATTGTATTTTGATATGTTTTAATACTTCTTTTACAATCTAAGGTCTATTAATTGATTGAAACACTTGTGATATCTTTGAAAAACAATTTCATGTGTTAAAATTGTGTTTTGATATGTTTATTACTTCTCTCATTTACAATATGAGGTTTTACAACCTAGGAAACTATATATAAGAAAGTGAATGTTCTGTATAATAATAGTTTAAAAGTATCTTAACTACTGAAAACAACCGTATTACTTAACTAAGTGTTTGCAACTTGTTCTTTTCGCTATTAATTGATTGAAAGCACTTACGATATCTTTGAAAACCAATTTCATGTGTTCAAATTGTGTTTTGATATGTTTAATATTTCTCTTACAATCTTAGTCTATTAACTGATTGAAACACTTATGAATATCTTTGAAAAACAATTTCATGTGTTAAAATTGTGTTTTCATATGTTTAATACTTCTTTTACAATCTAAGGTCTATTACTTGATTCAAACACTTGTGATAATACCTTTGAAAAACCATTTCATGTGTTCAAATTGTATTTTGATATGTTTTAATACTTCTTTTACAATCTAAGGTCTATTAATTGATTGAAACACTTGTGATATCTTTGAAAAACAATTTCACGCGTTAAAATTGTGTTTTGATATGTTTATTACTTCTCTCATTTACAATCTGAGGTTTTACAACCTAGGAAACTATAAGAAAATGAATTTTTTTCAAAGATAATAATAATAGTTTAAAAGTATCTTAACTGTCGAAAACAAGCGTATTACTTAACTAAGTGTTTGCAACTTGTTCTTTTCGCTAATAATTGATTGAAAGCACTTACGATATCTTTGAAAACCAATTTCATGTGTTCAAATTGTGTTTTGATATGTTTAATATTTCTCTTACAATCTTAGTCTATTAACTGATTGAAACACTTATGAATATCTTTGAAAAACAATTTCATGTGTTAAAATTGTGTTTTCATATGTTTAATACTTCTTTTACAATCTAAGGTCTATTACTTGATTAAAACACTTGTGATAATACCTTAGAAAAACCATTTCATGTGTTCAAATTCTATTTTGATATGTTTTAATACTTCTATTACAATCTAAGGTCTATTAATTGATTGAAACACTTGTGATATCTTTGAAAAACAATTTCACGTGTTAAAATTGTGTTTTGATATGTTTATTACTTCTCTCATTTACAATCTGAGGTTTTACAACCTATGAAACTATAAGAAAGTGAATGTTCTGTATAATAATAATAGTTTAAAAGTATCTTAACTATCGAAAACAAGCGTATTACTTAACTAAGTGTTTGCAACTTGTTCTTTTCGCTATTAATTGATTGAAAGCACTTACGATATCTTTGAAAACCAATTTCATGTGGTCAAATTGTGTTTTGATATGTTTAATATTTCTCTTACAGTCTTAGTCTATTAACTGATTGAAACACTTATGAATATCTTTGAAAAACAATTTCATGTGTTAAAATTGGGTTTTCATATGTTTAATACTTCTTTTACAATCTAAGGTCTATTACTTGATTCAAACACTTGTGATAATACCTTTGAAAAACCATTTCATGTGTTCAAATTGTATTTTGATATGTTTTAATACTTCTTTTACAATCTAAGGTCTATTAATTGATTGAAACACTTGTGATATCTTTGAAAAGCAATTTCATGTGTTAAAATTGTGTTTTGATATGTTTATTACTTCTCTCATTTACAATCTGAGGTTTTACAACCTAGGAAACTATAAGAAAGTGAATGTTCTGTATAATAATAGTTTAAAAGTATCATAACTACTGAAAACAAGCGTATTACTCAACTAAGTGTTTGCAACTTGTTCTTTTCGCTATTAATTGATTGAAAGCACTTACGATATCTTTCAAAACCAATTTCATGTGTTCAAATTGTGTTTTGATATGTTTAATATTTCTTTTACAATCTTAGTCTATTAACTGATTGAAACACTTATGAATATCTTTGAAAAACAATTTCATGTGTTAAAATTGTGTTTTCATATGTTTAATACTTCTTTTACAATCTAAGGTCTATTACTTCATTCAAACACTTGTGATAATACCTTTGAAAAACCATTTCATGTGTTCAAATTGTATTTTCATATGTTTTAATACTTCTTTTACAATTTAAGGACTATTAATTGATTGAAACACTTGTGATATCTTTGAAAAGCAATTTCATGTGTTAAAATTGTGTTTTGATATGTTAATTACTTCTCTCATTTACAATCTGAGGTTTTACAACCTAGGAAACCATAAGAAAGTGAATGTTCTGTATAATAATAGTTTATAAGTATCTTAACTATTGAAAACAAGCGTATTACTTAACTAAGTGTTTGCAACGTGTTCTTTTCGCTATTAATTGATAATTTAAAGCACTTACGATATCTTTGAAAACCAATTTCATGTGTTCAAATTGTGTTTTGATATGTTTAATATTTCTCTTACAATCTTAGTGTATTAACTGATCGAAACACTTATGAATATCTTTGAAATACAATTTCATGTGTTAAAATTGTGTTTTCATATGTTTAATACTTCTTTTACAATCTAAGGTCTATTACTTCATTCAAACACTTGTGATAATACCTTTGAAAAACCATTTCATGTGTTCAAATTGTATTTTCATATGTTTTAATACTTCTTTTACAATTTAAGGACTTTTAATTGATTGAAACACTTGTGATATCTTTGAAAAGCAATTTCATGTGTTAAAATTGTGTTTTGATATGTTAATTACTTCTCTCATTTACAATCTGAGGTTTTACAACCTAGGAAACTATAAGAAAGTGAATGTTCTGTATAATAATAGTTTATAAGTATCTTAACTATTGAAAACAAGCGTATTACTTAACTAAGTGTTTGCAACTTGTTCTTTTCGCTATTAATTGATGATTGAAAGCACTTACGATATCTTTGAAAAACAATTTCATGTGTTAAAATTGTGTTTACATATGTTTAATACTTCTTTTACAATCTAAGGTCTATTACTTGATTCAAACACTTGTGATAATACCTTTGAAAAACCATTTCATGTGTTCAAATTGTATTTTGATATGTTTTAATACTTCTTTTACAATCTAAGGTCTATTAATTGATTGAAACACTTGTGATATCTTTGAAAAGCAATTTCATGTGTTAAAATTGTGTTTTGATATGTTTATTACTTCTCTCATTTACAATCTGAGGTTTTACAACCTAGGAAACTATAAGAAAGTGAATGTTCTGTATAATAATAGTTTAAAAGTATCTTAACTAGTGAAAACAAGCGTATTACTTAACTAAGTGTTTGCAACTTGTTCTTTTCGCTATTAATTGATAATTGAAAGCACTTACGATATCTTTGAAAACCAATTTCATGTGTTCAAATTGTGTTTTGATATGTTTAATATTTCTCTTACAATCTTAGTCTATTAACTGATCGAAACACTTATGAATATCTTTGAAAAACAATTTCATGTGTTAAAATTGTGTTTACATATGTTTAATACTTCTTTTACAATCTAAGGTCTATTACTTGATTCAAACACTTGTGATAATACCTTTGAAAAACCATTTCATGTGTTCAAATTGTATTTTGATATGTTTTAATACTTCTTTTACAATCTAAGGTCTATTAATTGATTGAAACACTTGTGATATCTTTGAAAAGCAATTTCATGTGTTAAAATTGTGTTTTGATATGTTTATTACTTCTCTCATTTACAATCTGAGGTTTTACAACCTAGGAAACTATAAGAAAGTGAATGTTCTGTATAATAATAGTTTAAAAGTATCTTAACTAGTGAAAACAAGCGTATTACTTAACTAAGTGTTTGCAACCTGTTCTTTTCTCTATGAATTGATAATTGAAAGCACTTACGATATCTTTGAAAACCAATTTCATGTGTTCAAATTGTGTTTTGATATGTTTAATATTTCTCTTACAATCTTAGTCTATTAACTGATTGAAACACTTATGAATATCTTTGAAAAACAATTTCATGTGTTAAAATTGTGTTTTCATATGTTTAATACTTCTTTTACAATCTAAGGTCTATTACTTGATTCAAACACTTGTGATAATACCTTTGAAAAACCATTTCATGTGTTCAAATTGTATTTTGATATGTTTTAATACTTCTTTTACAATCTAAGGTCTATTAATTGATTGAAACACTTGTGATATCTTTGAAAAACAATTTCATGTGTTAAAATTGTGTTTTGATATGTTTATTACTTCTCTCATTTACAATATGAGGTTTTACAACCTAGGAAACTATATATAAGAAAGTGAATGTTCTGTATAATAATAGTTTAAAAGTATCTTAACTACTGAAAACAACCGTATTACTTAACTAAGTGTTTGCAACTTGTTCTTTTCGCTATTAATTGATTGAAAGCACTTACGATATCTTTGAAAACCAATTTCATGTGTTCAAATTGTGTTTTGATATGTTTAATATTTCTCTTACAATCTTAGTCTATTAACTGATTGAAACACTTATGAATATCTTTGAAAAACAATTTCATGTGTTAAAATTGTGTTTTCATATGTTTAATACTTCTTTTACAATCTAAGGTCTATTACTTGATTCAAACACTTGTGATAATACCTTTGAAAAACCATTTCATGTGTTCAAATTGTATTTTGATATGTTTTAATACTTCTTTTACAATCTAAGGTCTATTAATTGATTGAAACACTTGTGATATCTTTGAAAAACAATTTCACGCGTTAAAATTGTGTTTTGATATGTTTATTACTTCTCTCATTTACAATCTGAGGTTTTACAACCTAGGAAACTATAAGAAAATGAATTTTTTTCAAAGATAATAATAATAGTTTAAAAGTATCTTAACTGTCGAAAACAAGCGTATTACTTAACTAAGTGTTTGCAACTTGTTCTTTTCGCTAATAATTGATTGAAAGCACTTACGATATCTTTGAAAACCAATTTCATGTGTTCAAATTGTGTTTTGATATGTTTAATATTTCTCTTACAATCTTAGTCTATTAACTGATTGAAACACTTATGAATATCTTTGAAAAACAATTTCATGTGTTAAAATTGTGTTTTCATATGTTTAATACTTCTTTTACAATCTAAGGTCTATTACTTGATTAAAACACTTGTGATAATACCTTAGAAAAACCATTTCATGTGTTCAAATTCTATTTTGATATGTTTTAATACTTCTATTACAATCTAAGGTCTATTAATTGATTGAAACACTTGTGATATCTTTGAAAAACAATTTCACGTGTTAAAATTGTGTTTTGATATGTTTATTACTTCTCTCATTTACAATCTGAGGTTTTACAACCTAGGAAACTATAAGAAAGTGAATGTTCTGTATAATAATAATAGTTTAAAAGTATCTTAACTATCGAAAACAAACGTATTACTTAACTAAGTGTTTGCAACTTGTTCTTTTCGCTATTAATTGATTGAAAGCACTTACGATATCTTTGAAAACCAATTTCATGTGGTCAAATTGTGTTTTGATATGTTTAATATTTCTCTTACAGTCTTAGTCTATTAACTGATTGAAACACTTATGAATATCTTTGAAAAACAATTTCATGTGTTAAAATTGGGTTTTCATATGTTTAATACTTCTTTTACAATCTAAGGTCTATTACTTGATTCAAACACTTGTGATAATACCTTTGAAAAACCATTTCATGTGTTCAAATTCTATTTTGATATGTTTTAATACTTCTATTACAATCTAAGGTCTATTAATTGATTGAAACACTTGTGATATCTTTGAAAAACAATTTCACGTGTTAAAATTGTGTTTTGATATGTTTATTACTTCTCTCATTTACAATCTGAGGTTTTACAACCTAGGAAACTATAAGAAAGTGAATGTTCTGTATAATAATAATAGTTTAAAAGTATCTTAACTGTCGAAAACAAGCGTATTACTTAACTAAGTGTTTGCAACTTGTTCTTTTCGCTATTAATTGATTGAAAGCACTTACGATATCTTTGAAAACCAATTTCATGTGTTCAAATTGTGTTTTGATATGTTTAATATTTCTCTTACAGTCTTAGTCTATTAACTGATTGAAACACTTATGAATATCTTTGAAAAACAATTTCATGTGTTAAAGTTGTGGTTTCATATGTTTAATACTTCTTTTACAATCTAAGGTCTATTACTTGATTCAAACACTTGTGATAATACCTTTGAAAAACCATTTCATGTGTTCAAATTGTATTTTGATATGTTTTAAAACTTCTTTTACAATCTAAGGTCTATTAATTGATTGAAACACTTGTGGTATCTTTGAAAATCAATTTCACGCGTTAAAATTGTGTTTTGATATGTTTATTACTTCTCTCATTTACAATCTGAGGTTTTACAACCTAGGAAACTATAAGAGAGTGAATGTTCTGTATAATAATAATAGTTTAAAAGTATCTTAACTGTCGAAAACAAGCGTATTACTTAACTAAGTGTTTGCAACTTGTTCTTTTCGCTATTAATTGATTGAAAGCACTTACGATATCTTTGAAAACCAATTTCATGTGTTCAAATTGTGTTTTGATATGTTTAATATTTCTCTTACAATCTTAGTCTATTAACTGATCGAAACACTTCTGAATATCTTTGAAAAACAATTTCATGTGTTAAAATTGTGTTTTCATATGTTTAATACTTCTTTTACAATCTAAGGTCTATTAATTGATTGAAACACTTGTGATATCTTTGAAAAGCAATTTCATGTGTTAAAATTGTGTTTTGATATGTTTATTACTTCTCTCATTTACAATCTGAGGTTTTACAATCTAGGAAACTATAAGAAAGTGAATGTTCTGTATAATAATAGTTTAAAAGTATCTTAACTGTTGAAAACAAGCGTATTACTCAACTAAGTGTTTGCAACTTGTTCTTTTCGCTATTAATTGATTGAAAGCACTTACGATATCTTTGAAAACCAATTTCATGTGTTCAAATTGTGTTTTGATATGTTTAATATTTCTTTTACAATCTAAGGTCTATTACTTGATTCCAACACTTGTGATAATACCTTTGAAAAACCATTTCATGTGTTCAATTTGTATTTTGATATGTTTTAATACTTCTTTTACAATCTAAGGTCTATTAATTGATTGAAACACTTGTGATATCTTTGAAAAGCAATTTCATGTGTTAAAATTGTGTTTTGATATGTTTATTACTTCTCTAATTTACAGTCTGAGGTTTTACAACCTAGGAAACTATAAGAAAGTGAATGTTCTGTATGATAATAGTTTAAAAGTATCTTAACTGTCGAAAACAAGCGTATTACTTAACTAAGTGTTTGCAACCTGTTCTTTTCGCTATTAATTGATTGAAAGCATTTACGATATCTTTGAAAACCAATTTCATGTGTTCAAATTGTGTTTTGATATGTTTAATATTTCTCTTACAATCTTAGTCTATTAACTGATCGAAACACTTATGAATATCTTTGAAAAACAATTTCATGTGTTAAAATTGTGTTTTGATATGTTTAATACTTCTTTTACAATCTAAGGTCTATTACTTAATTCAAACACTTGTGATAATACCTTTGAAAAACCATTTCATGTGTTCAAATGGTATTTGGATATGTTTTAATACTTCTTTTACAATCTAAGGTCTATTAATTGATTGAAACACTTGTGATATCTTTGAAAAACAATTTCATGTGTTAAAATTGTGTTTTGATATGTTTATGACTTCTCTCATTTACAATCTGAGGTTTTACAACCTAGGAAACTATAAGAAAGTGAATGTTCTGTATAATAATAGTTTAAAAGTATCTTAATTACTGAAAACAAGCGTATTACTCAACTAAGTGTTTGCAACTTGTTCTTTTCGCTATTAATTGATTGAAAGCACTTACGATATCTTTGAAAACCAATTTCACGTGTTCAAATTGTGTTTTGATATGTTTAATATTTCTCTTACAATCTTAGTCTATTAACTGATTGAAACACTTATGAATATCTTTGAAAAACAATTTCATGTGTTAAAATTTTGTTTTCATATGTTTAATACTTCTTTTACAATCTAAGGTCTATTACTTGATTCAAACACTTGTGATAATACCTTTGAAAAACCATTTCAGGTGTTCAAATGGTATTTTGATATGTTTTAATACTTCTTTTTACAATCTGAGGTCTATTAATTGATTGAAACACTTGTGATATATTTGAAAAACAATTTCATGTGTTAAAATTTGGTTTTGATATGTTTATGACTTCTCTCATTTACAGTTTGAGGGTTTACAACCTAGGAAACTATAAGAAAGTGAATGTTCTGTATAAATATAGTTTAAAAGTATCGTAACTATTGAAAACAAACGTATTACTCAACTAAGTGTTTGCAACTTGTTCTTTTCGCTATTAATTGATTGAAAGCACTTACGATATCTTTGAAAACCAATTTTCATGTGTTCAAATTGTGTTTTGATATGTTTAATATTTCTCTTACAATCTTAGTCTATTAACTGATTGAAACACTTATGAATATCTTTGAAAAACAATTTCATGTGTTAAAATTGTGTTTTCATATGTTTAATACTTCTTTTACAATCTAAGGTCTATTACTTGATTCAAACACTTGTGATAATACCTTTGAAAAACCATTTCATGTGTTCAAATTGTATTTTGATATATTTTAATACTTCTTTTACAATCTAAGGTCTATTAATTGATTGAAACACTTGTGATATCTTTGAAAAGCAATTTCATGTGTTAAAATTGTGTTTTGATATGTTTATTACTTCTCTCATTTACAATCTGAGGTTTTACAGCCTAGGAAACTATAAGAAAGTGAATGTTCTGTATAATAATAGTTTAAAAGTATCTTAACTACTGAAAACAAGCGTATTACTCAACTAAGTGTTTGCAACTTGTTCTCTTCGCTATTAATTGATTGAAAGCACTTACGATATCTTTGAAAACCAATTTCATGTGTTCAAATTGTGTTTTGATATGTTTAATACTTCTCTTACAATCCTAGTCTATTAACTGATTGAAACACTTATGAATATCTCTGAAAAACAATTTCATGTGTTAAAATTGTGTTTTCATATGTTTAATACTTCTTTTAGAATCTAAGGTCTATTACTTGATTCAAACACTTGTGATAATACCTTTGGAAAACCATTTCATGTGTTTAAATTGTATTTTGATATGTTTTAATACTTCTTTTACAATCTAAGGTCTATTAATTGATTGAAACACTTGTGATATCTTTGAAAAGCAATTTCATGTGTTAAAATTGTGTTTTGATATGTTTATTACTTCTCTCATTTACAATCTGAGGTTTTACAGCCTAGGAAACTATAAGAAAGTGAATGTTCTGTATAATAATAGTTTAAAAGTATCTTAACTACTGAAAACAAGCGTATTACTCAACTAAGTGTTTGCAACTTGTTCTCTTCGCTATTAATTGATTGAAAGCACTTACGATATCTTTGAAAACCAATTTCATGTGTTCAAATTGTGTTTTGATATGTTTAATACTTCTCTTACAATCCTAGTCTATTAACTGATTGAAACACTTATGAATATCTCTGAAAAACAATTTCATGTGTTAAAATTGTGTTTTCATATGTTTAATACTTCTTTTAGAATCTAAGGTCTATTACTTGATTCAAACACTTGTGATAATACCTTTGGAAAACCATTTCATGTGTTTAAATTGTATTTTGATATGTTTTAATACTTCTTTTACAATCTAAGGTCTATTAATTGATTGAAACACTTGTGATATCTTTGAAAAGCAATTTCATGTGTTAAAATTGTGTTTTGATATGTTTATTACTTCTCTCATTTACAATCTGAGGTTTTACAACCTAGGAAACTATAAGAAAGTGAATGTTCTGTATAATAATAGTTTAAAAGTATCTTAACTGTTGAAAACAAGCGTATTACTCAACTAAGTGTTTGCAACTTGTTCTTTTCGCTATTAATTGATTGAAAGCACTTACGATATCTTTGAAAACCAATTTCATGTGTTCAAATTGTGTTTTGATATGTTTAATATTTCTTTTACAATCTAAGGTCTATTACTTGATTCCAACACTTGTGATAATACCTTTGAAAAACCATTTCATGTGTTCAATTTGTATTTTGATATGTTTTAATACTTCTTTTACAATCTAAGGTCTATTAATTGATTGAAACACTTGTGATATCTTTGAAAAGCAATTTCATGTGTTAAAATTGTGTTTTGATATGTTTATTACTTCTCTAATTTACAATCTGAGGTTTTACAACCTAGGAAACTATAAGAAAGTGAATGTTCTGTATGATAATAGTTTAAAAGTATCTTAACTGTCGAAAACAAGCGTATTACTTAACTAAGTGTTTGCAACCTGTTCTTTTCGCTATTAATTGATTGAAAGCATTTACGATATCTTTGAAAACCAATTTCATGTGTTAAAATTGTGTTTTGATATGTTTAATATTTCTCTTACAATCTTAGTCTATTAACTGATCGAAACACTTATGAATATCTTTGAAAAACAATTTCATGTGTTAAAATTGTGTTTTGATATGTTTAATACTTCTTTTACAATCTAAGGTCTATTACTTAATTCAAACACTTGTGATAATACCTTTGAAAAACCATTTCATGTGTTCAAATGGTATTTGGATATGTTTTAATACTTCTTTTACAATCTAAGGTCTATTAATTGATTGAAACACTTGTGATATCTTTGAAAAACAATTTCATGTGTTAAAATTGTGTTTTGATATGTTTATGACTTCTCTCATTTACAATCTGAGGTTTTACAACCTAGGAAACTATAAGAAAGTGAATGTTCTGCATAATAATAGTTTAAAAGTATCTTAATTACTGAAAACAAGCGTATTACTCAACTAAGTGTTTGCAACTTGTTCTTTTCGCTATTAATTGATTGAAAGCATTTACGATATCTTTGAAAACCAATTTCACGTGTTCAAATTGTGTTTTGATATGTTTAATATTTCTCTTACAATCTCAGTCTATTAACTGATTGAAACACTTATGAATATCTTTGAAAAACAATTTCATGTGTTAAAATTTTGTTTTCATATGTTTAATACTTCTTTTACAATCTAAGGTTTATTACTTGATTCAAACACTTGTGATAATACCTTTGAAAAACCATTTCAGGTGTTCAAATGGTATTTTGATATGTTTTAATACTTCTTTTTACAATCTGAGGTCTATTAATTGATTGAAACACTTGTGATATATTTGAAAAACAATTTCATGTGTTAAAATTTGGTTTTGATATGTTTATGACTTCTCTCATTTACAGTTTGAGGGTTTACAACCTAGGAAACTATAAGAAAGTGAATGTTCTGTATAAATATAGTTTAAAAGTATCGTAACTATTGAAAACAAGCGTATTACTCAACTAAGTGTTTGCAACTTGTTCTTTTCGCTATTAATTGATTGAAAGCACTTACGATATCTTTGAAAACCAATTTTCATGTGTTCAAATTGTGTTTTGATATGTTTAATACTTCTCTTACAATCCTAGTCTATTAACTGATTGAAACACTTATGAATATCTCTGAAAAACAATTTCATGTGTTAAAATTGTGTTTTCATATGTTTAATACTTCTTTTAGAATCTAAGTCTATTACTTGATTCAAACACTTGTGATAATACCTTTGGAAAACCATTTCATGTGTTTAAATTGTATTTTGATATGTTTTAATACTTCTTTTACAATCTAAGGTCTATTAATTGATTGAAACACTTGTGATATCTTTGAAAAGCAATTTCATGTGTTAAAATTGTGTTTTGATATGTTTATTACTTCTCTCATTTACAATCTGAGGTCTATTAATTGATTGAAACACTTGTGATATCTTTGAAAAGCAATTTCATGTGTTAAAATTGTGTTTTGATATGTTTATTACTTCTCTCATTTACAATCTGAGGTTTTACAACCTAGGAAACTATAAGAAAGTGAATGTTCTGTATAATAATAGTTTAAAAGTTTCTTAACTATTGAAAACAAGCGTATTACTCAACTAAGTGTTTGCAACTTGTTCTTTTCGCTATTAATTGATTGAAAGCACTTACGATATCTTTGAAAACCAATTTCATGTGTTCAAATTGTGTTTTGATATGTTTAATATTTCTCTTACAATCTTAGTCTATTAACTCATTGAAACACTTATGAATATCTTTAAAAATCAATTTCATGTGTTAAAATTGTGTTTTCATATGTTTAATACTTTTTTTACAATCTAAGGTCTATTACTTGATTCAAACACTTGTGATAATACCTTTGAAAAACCATTTCATGTGTTCAAATTCTATTTTGATATGTTTTAATACTTCTTTTACAATCTGAGGTCTATTAATTGATTGAAACACTTGTGATATCTTTGAAAAACAATTTCATGTGTTAAAATTATGTTTTGATATGTTTATGACTTCTCTCATTTACAATCTGAGGTTTTACAACCTAGGAAACTATAAGAAAGTGAATGTTCTGTATAATAATAGTTTAAAAGTATCTTAACTGTCGAAAACAAGCGTATTACTCAACTAAGTGTTTGCAACTTGTTCTTTTCGCTATTAATTGGTTGAAAGCACTTACGACATCTTTGGAAACCAATTTCATGTGTTCAAATTGTGTTTTGATATGTTTAATATTTCTCTTACAATCTTAGTCTATTAACTGATTGAAACACTTATGAATATCTTTGGAAAACAATTTCATGTGTTAAAATTGTGTTTTCATATGTTTAATACTTCTTTTACAATCCAAGGTCTATTACTTGATTCAAACACTTGTGATAATACCTTTGAAAAACCATTTCATGTGTTCAAATTGTATTTTGATATGTTTTAATAATTCTTTTACAATCTAAGGTCTTAATTGATTGAAACACTTGTGATATCTTTGAAAAACAATTTCATGTGTTAAAATTGTGTTTTGATATGTTTATTACTTCTTATACAATCTAAGTTCTATTACTTGATTCAAACACTTGTGATAATACCTTTGACAAACCATTTCATGTGTTCAAATTGTATTTTGATATGTTTTAATAATTCTTTTACAATCTAAGGTCTTAATTGATTGAAACACTTGTGATATCTTTGAAAAACAATTTCATGTGTTAAAATTGTGTTTTGATATGTTTATTACTTCTCTCATTTACAATCTGAGGTTTTACCACCTAGGAAAGTATAAGAAAGTGAATGTTCTGTATAATAATAGTTTAAAAGTATCTTAACTATTGAAAACAAGCGTATTACTTACTTAAATAAGTGTTTGCAACCTGTTCTTTTCGCTATTAATTGATTGAAAGCACTTACGATATCTTTGAAAACCAATTTCATGTGTTAAAATTGTGTTTTGATATGTTTAATATTTCTCTTACAATCTTAGTCTATTAACTGATTGAAACACTTATGAATATCTTTGAAAAACAATTTCATGTGTTAAAATTGTGTTTTCATATGTTTAATACTTCTTTTACAATCTAAGATCTATTACTTGATTCAAACACTTGTGATAATACCTTTGAAAAACCATTTCATGTTTTCAAATTGTATTTTGATATGTTTTAATACTCCTTTTACAATCAAAGTTCTATTAATTGATTGAAACACTTGTGATATCTTTGAAAAACAATTTCATGTGTTAAAATTGTGTTTTGATATGTTTATTACTTCTCTCATTTACAATCTGAGGTTTTACAACCTAGGAAACTATAAGAAAGTGAATGTTTTGTATAATAATAGTTTAAAAGTATCTTAACTATTGAAAACAAGCGTATTACTTACTTAAATAAGTGTTTGCAGCCTGTTGTTTTCGCTATTAATTGATTGAAAGCACTTACGATATCTTTGAAAACCAATTTCATGTGTTAAAATTGTGTTTTGATATGTTTAATATTTCTCTTACAATCTTAGTCTATTAACTGATTGAAACACTTATGAATATCTTTGAAAAACAATTTCATGTGTTAAAATTGTATTTTGATATGTTTTAATACTTCTTTTACAATCTAAGGTCTATTAATTGATTGAAACACTTGTGATATCTTTGAAAAACAATTTCGTGTGTTAAAATTGGGTTGTGATATGTTTATTACTTCTCTCATTTACAATTTTAGGTTTTACAACCTTGGAAATTATAAGAAAGTGAATGTTCTGTATAATAATAGTTTAAAAGTATCTTAACTATTGAAAACAAGCGTATTACTTACTTAAATAAGTGTTTGCAACCTGTTCTTTTCGCTATTAATTGATTGAAAGCACTTACGATATCTTTGAAAACCAATTTCATGTGCTAAAATTTTGTTTTGATATGTTTAATATTTCTCTAACAATCTTAGTCTATTAACTGATTGAAACACTAATGAATATCATTGAAAAACAATTTCATGTGTTAAAATTGTGTTTTCATATGTTTAATACTTCTTATACAATCTAAGTTCTATTACTTGATTCAAACACTTGTGATACTACCTTTGACAAACCATTTCATGTGTTCAAATTGTATTTTGATATGTTTTAATACTTCTTTTACAATCTAAGGTCTATTAATTGATTGAAACACTTGTGATATCTTTGAAAAACAATTTCATGTGTTAAAATTGTGTTTTGATATGTTTAATATTTCTCTTACAATCTTAGTCTATTAACTGATTGAAACACTTATGAATATCTTTGAAAAACAATTTCATGTGTTAAAATTGTGTTTTCATATGTTTAATACTTCTTTTACAATCTAAGGTCTATTACTTGATTCAAACACTTGTGATAATACCTTTGAAAAACCTTTTTATGTGTTCAAATTGTATTTTGATATGTTTTAATACTTCTTTTACAATCTAAGGTCTATTAATTGATTGAAACACTTGTGATATCTTTGAAAAATAATTTCATGTGTTAAAATTGTGTTTTGATATGTTTATCACTTCTCTCATTTACAATATGAGGTTTTAAAACCTAGGAAACTATAGGAAAGGGAATGTTCTGTATAATAATAGTTTAAAAGTATCTTAACTATTGAAAACAAGCGTATTACTTACTTAAATAAATTTTTGCAACCTTTTCTTTTCGCTATTAATTGATTGAAAGCACTTACGATATCTTTGAAAACCAATTTCATGTGTTAAAATTGTGTTTTGATATGTTTAATATTTCTCTTACAATCTTAGTCTATTAACTGATTGAAACACTAATGAATATCTTTGAAAACCAATTTCATGTGCTAAAATTGTGTTTTGATATGTTTAATATTTCTCTTACAATCTTAGTCTATTAACCGATTGAAACACTTATGAATATCTTTGAAAAACAATTTCATGTGTTAAAATTGTGTTTTCATATGTTTAATACTTCTTTTACAATCTAAGGTCTATTACTTGATTCAAACACTTGTGATAATACCTTTGAAAAACCATTTCATGTGTTCAAATTGTATTTTGATATGTTTTAATACTTCTTTTACAATCTAAGGTGTATTAATTGATTGAAACACTTGTGATATCTTTGAAAAACAATTTCATGTGTTAAAATTGTGTTTTGATATGTTTATTACTTCTCTCATTTACAATCTGAGGTTTTACAACCTAGGAAACTATAAGAAAGTGAATGTTTAGTATAATAATAGTTTAAAAGTATCTTAACTATTGAAAACAAGCGTATTACTTAACTAAGTGTTTGCAACCTGTTCTTTTCGCTATTAATTTATTGAAAGCACTTACGATATCTTTAAAAACCAATTTCATGTGCTAAAATTTTGTTTTGATATTGTTCCGTCCGGTTGACCGGGACGTCTTCGTGCGCGACCTCAACCGTCAGCTAGGGACTCCTTCCCGCCGATTGCCTGTGAATTCCTGCAAAAAAGAGGACAAAGAGGCGCCCTAGCGGGCGTTTGCACTCCGACGCTCAAGTCAGCCAGCAAGAAACACCAAAAAACTGTCCACCCACGTCTCTGAGCACCGCGTGTGGCACTCTGAAGGTGGTAAAAGAACTGTGTATATGTGTGTGTGTTGTCTCCTTCAGGCAAAAATATTCTCCAGTCGCTTGTACGTAATCTAAAGGCACGGGCAAGCAACCAGAGAGTTTCCTCTAAATTTGCCAAAGGTTCCAACCCTTTTTCCGACATTCTCAGCGCTATTTAAACTGCCCCAGCATTTAAAGCGCCTTAAAGCGCTTTTAATCTCAAACGTAACGCACTCATTAAAGCGCTTAATTACGAAATGTAGCGCATTTAAGACGTTGAAACGCTCGGGAGCCCTAATAGTACCTGAATGCTCGAAAGGGAAACTGTATTGAATATCTTTAATTACCTGGCACCTGACTAGAGGATGTTTCTATTCCGGCATTGCTGTCATACACGTGGAGGGCCTCACGACGCCATGACCCCATCTGGGGGCGTTTCTGCCCATCTGGGGACGTTTCTACGTGTGGGTCCTCCTGTTTGGGAGTGCTACTGCGCTAGGGGTGGCTTTTTGGGTGCCAACTCATGCCCCCAAGTATCTAGCCACTTACTCTGAGAGCGTCTCTGCCTTCCCCTCACACCCTGCACCCGGTTATCCTGGGCGTGACCTTCCTCTTGGGTCGTATCTGTCCCGAAGGCGTCTCTAGGGCGGCAGGGGTACTTCGCGAGTCAGGCTGCCCTTTACTGGTACTATCACTATGGCCTTGGAGCCACCTTTTTCTTCTCTTTATCACTTTCCCGAGATATCGGGACCTGAGGCTTTCCCCACGACGTCGCTCCTTCCATGGTCTTTCCTACCCATGGGTATCGGGGAACCACACCGTGATTGCCTTGCTTTTACCCTGTTTAATCTGGCGACGCCCTCCCCTGGGCGACGCCTTCACCTAGGCGACGCCTTCACCTAGGCGACGCCTTCGCCTAGGCGACGCCTCCTCTTGGCGTCCCTACATCTGGGCGACACCTCGAGCTGACTTTGACTTTCCAGTCGTTGACTTTGACCTTGACTTAGTCAACGCCCTGATACGGGACGGT